>NC_061116.1:179724739-179787573 GCF_002878395.1 Capsicum annuum
AATAATAATAAGAATAACAACAACAACAACAACAACAACAACAACAACAACAACAACAACAACAACAACAACAACAACAACAACAACAACAACAACAACAATAATAATAGTAATAATAATAATAATTTTTTTTTGAATGTTTCATATACAAAATGAGTAGTGCGTTTTATACAAAATGAGTAGTGTATTTCAATAAGAAAAAAATACATTTGTATTTTTTAAAATTTGAATTGATATGGATATCTCTCAACTATATCAATCTCATTTTAATTTAAGATAAAAAAAATTCAAACTCAAAGTGTAAGGTATAAGATAATTATGATATTTTAAAATCCTATCTTTTTTAACAAATTAATATCATAACAATTAAAAAAATATATTATGTCTTCAAAATTAGTAAAACAATAAGATAATTTTACAAAAAAATAATCAAAAAAATCATATTATAAAATAATTTATTTGAATTTTTTTTGTAAAATAAATTTATTTATCAATAATAAGAATGAAAGTTTATTAATCTTTGTGTTTTTTTTATTTGTATCTTTATTAGAAAGGAAAAGGAAAAAAGACAAAAAAATAAGAAAAGTAATTAAAAAATAAAGATTCATATTCGAAAAAATAGTAAAATACACGTTTTTTTAAAAGAAATAGTAAATACATGTTTTTGAAAAAGAAGATAAACAATCTTCCTGATTTTTAGCAATAAAATACACATTTTTTTCTCTTTTTGACTTCATTTGAAAGTTAGTTGTTTGATTGTGAGTGCTCTTAAATAATTGTTTCTTTTTTTATCTACTATTTAGTTATCCAACTTTAGATAAACTTAAAATTTTCAAAAAAAATATATTAGATGTCTATTCTATTAATTTTCAAGATTTGTTATTGCCATAAAATGAAGATTGGTGGAGTTTTCAAATTCAAAAATACATTTAGAAAAAGACTTATTATTTTGATCAAACATAAAAATAAAAATAATAATTAAAAGCCAAGGATTTAAAATATAAATTTTAAATAATAACCATAAAAGCATATCTCCCTATATATAAAAGTAAAACTAAAAGCAAGATAAGAAGTCATTTGGCAGCACAAGAATAAGTCTAAATGATAATTTTATGATAAACTTAAAAAGTATGTAATAAAAAATTTTAATTGAAAGATTAAGTATTTAAATTTGAAATACATTATCTCTTTTTTTAAAAAAAAAATTCTATTATCTTAATAAATAGAAATTCATAATTGAAGAGTCCTTATAGGCTCTTACTATTTCAAAGCTATATCTTATAAAATTTAAATATTATATATATAATTTATTCACATAATAATAATAATAATTAATATTTTTTGAATGTGTCTTATACAAAATGAGTAGTGTGTTTTATACAAAATGAGTAGTGTGTTTCAATAAGAAAAAAATACAAATACGGATATCTCTCAACTATATCAATCTCATCTTAATTTAAGATAAAAAAAGTTCAAACTCAGAAGTGTAAGGTATAAGATAATTATGATATTTTAAAATCCTATCTTTTTTAACAAATTAATATCACAATAAGTAAAAAAAAAAATTATGTCTTCAAAATTAGTAAAACAATAAGACAATTTTACCAAAAAAACAAATTATAAAACAATTTCTTTGATTTTTTTTTTTTTGTAAAATAAATTTATTTATCAATAATAAGAATAAAAGTTTATTAATCTTTGTGTTTTTTTATTTGTATCTTTATTAGAAAGGAAAAAGAAAAGAAGACAAAAACATAAGAAAAGTAATTTAAAAAGAAAAAATAAAGATTCTTATTTGAAAAATAGTAAAATACCCGGGTTTTTTTTTTTAAGAAATAGTAAATACACGTTTTTGAAAAAAAAAAAAAAGTTAAACTATCTTCCTGATTTTTAGCAATAAAATACACATTTTTTTTTCTTTTTGACTTCATTTGAAAGTTAGTTGTTTGATTGTTAGTGCTCTTAAATAACTGTTCCTTTTTTAATCTACTATTTAGTTATCCAACTTTAGATAAACTTAAATTTTTCAAAACAAAATTATTAGATATCTATTTTATTAATTTTCAGGATTTGTTATTGCCATAAAATGAAGATTGGTGGAGTTTTCAAATTCAAAAATACATTTAGAGGCTTATTATTTTGATCAGACATAAAAATAAAAATAATAATTAATAGACAAAGATTTAAAATATAAATTTAAAATAATAACCATTTAAGCAATAATCATAATAATAATAATAATAATAGTAATAATAATAATAATAATAATAGAGAAGAATTATATCTACTTTTGTTACAGATATATCTACCATGAATTGAAAAATATAGGTAATATATATATTGTTCATGGTCAATTTGTTTTAAAATTATTTTATCGTTAATTAATATTATATTTATCTTTTTGAAATAGATGTACCCACTATGAATCAAAAAATCATAGGTAATGCTCATCAGATTTCTCTGAATAATTACAAAGGTATGTTCTCATACTTGATTTAATTTTATAGTTATTTTAGAATTTTTTATGATTAATATTATATTTGTCTTTTGTCACAAATGTACCTAAGGAAAATGAAGTTTCCACAAATCTTATGCAGATAAATTTCTCCAAAATGCGAAATGAATATTTAAGAAATTAACAAGTACTGTCGAGAATAGAAAGATACAAAGAAGATTTATCAAACCATTTGTATAAAGAATGAATTGAAACATATTTATATATGCACAAATATTATCATTTTTATTTATCTTAATATATTTCTCTGTCACATTTACATATCTATTCTCTACTAAGAAAGTTATAAAATAGATATATATGCATCTAATTATTGCAATTGATTTATTCCTTTCATGATTTTACTTGCAAATATACATTTATATATAAAAAAATATTTACTGATTCTATTTGTCATTTAAATTTTTTAAAATCATACAACTAAAATTCCGATAAACAACAAGTTAAATGAATAATAAAGGTCAATATTAACAATCGAATAATTTTAGACAGTGAACAATGCAATAAAAAAAATATAGGTCAATCTTTTGATAATTATATGATTCATTATTTTTGGTCATATGATATGATTATGTGATTGTGTAGAAGAAGAGGTTGAGAGGATTGAAGACGAACAGGGGGGAGGGGGATGACGCACTGATTGTGAAGGAAGAGTACATTGTTCAACTAATTAATTGAACTATGTAATTTTTTAAATTATTTATTACAAAATTATTTAATAATTATTAATTAATTTAAAATATATTTATATGCTACAACAAAAAATAATTTATTCTTTTAAATTAATAAATAATATTTCTAATAATTTATTTTTTAAAATATTCTGCACATCACGCGAATACTTATACTAATTTAAACTTGAAAATCTATAAAATGTATCAAATATCTTTTAACTTGTAGTCTATAGCCATGCCTCCTAAAGTTTAGGATTTAAAAGTTGGCAAAGAAAGAAAAGAAACTATTTTTAGAAACAAATAAAAAAGAAAAGAAAAACGATAAATTCAACTGAGGGAGTACCAGATAATGGAGCATAGGGGTAATTAGAAGTTCAGTTTATCAACTTCAATGACAGTTCACTTATTTGTCTAACATGTAAGTAGTAACTTTCTTCGGATATACGTCTCACATTTTGGCTGAGTATACCTATTCAAAAAAAATAAATTAATATAATAACTTTGTCATATTACCTTATTAATTTGATGTTTTAGTAGTAGGTATTGAAAATTAATTTAAATTTATCAAAAATAATAAATAAAAATAATAACAAATAAATTCTAACAAGGGAGTAATAAATCTGTCGAGATATTCCAATAAGTCAAATCAAATGACGAGGGAAAATAGTGTATGTAGCTTGCTAGTTGCTCCTAAGTCTTCATAATAGATGATTCCTTGGCGATACTGAGCATCATTAAGGGCCCAAAACGCCCACCTGAAGTAGGTCCCAAGACCATCTCCTGCTTGGTCCCTCTTATCTTTTGAAAATGTGAGTGAATATCTCCCCTATCCCCATTTTCCTCCACCAATTTAAAGGGAGGAGGGAGCACCGAGGAACTAGTCGTTTTCCTTGCCTTTTATCTGATGCCATGCCACTTCTTGTCTTCTAAAACAAATTCAGTAGCTTCTATTTGAATATAATATATATTATAAAATTTATTAAAGATATATAAATATTTATTCAATTTGTAAATAGATTAAAAATGAAAAAAGTTAAAAGTTAAATGACAACTTTTTGTTCATAAGCTTTAAATTTTGATTCCAATACTATAATATCAAGTGATTCAAGTAATAAGTGTTATACGTATATGCGAGACACATTAAGGTTGGAATATATTCTAGTGAGAATTGCAAGTTAAAACATCGTCTTGATCAGTTATTCTTTCCTTTCGTGATAAAAAAAGGTATTCATACCTGGTGGTATAGTTACATTGATATATTCAAGATAGTCATTGAAGCATCCTTTTATGACCTACCATAGTGATTACGAACAACAACAATATGCCCATAAAACTCCACAAATGAGATTTGAAAAGAATAAAATATACATAAATTTTATCACTATTCAAGGAGGAAAAGAGGATGTTTTAGAATTTACCATAGTGATTATAAATATAAAACTCAATACTCCTCAAATTTTACTTCAAAAAAATATTAAAAAAAATCAAAATTCATAAACTAAAAATTCTTGCTCCGTCCGCTAGGTCGATAGCAAATCCAATTCGAAGATAATTGACAAATCAAAACAACAAAAGTATGTGATCTCAGCCAGCCAATAAGGCGGGGCTGTGGCATACGAAGCCAAAGGGCAAATGATTAGATAAGGTTAAAAGGGGATTGGGGCCATGGAGACACATGAAAGTGGTGTTCACGTGGGCAAAGAAAATGAGAAAATGCCTTTGCAAATTGCAAGTATAATTATTAATGAATTAAAATGAAGAAATCCCATGCCATAGCATCAGTCGCCCACCTTCTTTAAGGGGGTTTGCTTTGTCCTAGAACTCACGTGGACCAAACATGTCGTGCTGGTTTACCACATGGTTTCACGTATATATATGCCCCCTCCTTTATTTATTTCTGTGTATTTTAAGTTTTATTGACACAGCTTTTTTTTCGTTTTACTATACTTTACTGCTCCCTTCTATCATTTATTCATTTTATATAACAACTTTTAACTTGACGTAATAGTTTAATTGTTTTTTTTTAAATATGATCGAAAATAAATTCAAATATTTATATAATTATAAATAGTTTTATTAAAAATAAAAAAAATTAAATATAAATTTTTTAATTAGAGTAAACTACTAGCAACATTTTTTGATAACAAACTAAAATAAAAGGGTGACAAGACTTAGACACCAGACAGGATGAGTATATATAATATGGTTTCACATGAACTTACGACAACCTAAAGTTTACAATATAGTTTAGACCGTAATTTAGTTCCTACAATTTGTTTCTCATTGTTTTTCTTTTGATTAGCTTCAAATTAATATTTTTTGATAATTTTTAAATTTTAATTTTTTACATTATTTATTTAAAATTAAAAAATTAAAAAATATTTTAGTACATTCGACATATTTTTAATTTAAGATCATAAAATTTAATTTTTTTAAAACTTTTTTAAATATCTTGCTAAACTAAAATTAGACAATTTGATTGAAATAAAACGAGTAATTTTTTAAAATTTCCTACCATGTAAAATGGACAAAGGTAGTAATCAATAAATAATCAAAATGTTAATAACACATTTTCTTTTTCGCGTTATATAAATTATTTTTTGTCTTTTAATTTTTGTCACTACCTTCTTATTAATTCATTTAGGCCAAACCCATCGATAGCTCCTCAAACTTGTCTCTACAATTCACTTAGGCCCCTAAACTAAGTCATGTACCTATTAAACCCCTAAACCCCCTCAATTTGGTTCCAATTGGGCATTTTTTGCCCAATCAGCTAAAAGCTCAAAGTGTGTGTTGCACACACACTGATATGGCAAAAAGGGATAATTGGGAGCTGTCACGTGGCATTATGAGTCCGATAATTATTAAAAATTAATTATAAAATTATTTTAAAAATAAAAATAAATAACTAATTATTAAAAAATAATTATAATTTTTTTAAAAAAATATAAAAATAAAAAATTAATTATTAAAAAGAAATTATAAAATTTTAAAAAATAAAAAATTTCATTGAAGATCCAAATTATTAAAAAATAATTATAAAATTATTTTTAAAATAAAAATAAAAAACAATTATTAAAAAAATTATAGATTTTAATAAAAAAATAGCATTGAGGATCCAAATTATTAAAAAATAATTATAAAATTATTTAAAAAATAAAAATTACATTAAGGATTCCAATTATTAAAAAATAATTATAAAATTATTTAAAAAATAAAAATAAAAAAAATATTATTTAAAAAAAATAAAAATAAAAAATTGCATTGAGGATTCCAATTATTAAAAAATAATTATAAAATTATTTTAAAAATAAAAATAAAAATTTGATTATTAAAAATAGATTATAAAATTATTTATAAAATAAAAATTTAAAACTAATTATTAAAAAGAAATTTTAAATTATTTTAGAAAATAAAAATAAAAACCTCCCCACCTTCCCCAGCCCCCGCTCCCTAGACCCAGCGTTAATCTCCCCCCCTCTCCCCACGTTCCTCTTCTTCTCCATTAAAGTGAATCTTGCTTCTCCATGAACCTCAAAAACATACACACACAAAATTTTTGTTTAAATCTACTTCAAGAATTCAAAAGGAATCTAGAAAAAAGTCATTTTTATTAAATTTTTTCATAAAATGGTGGATATTAATGGAAAAAAAGTGATCTGAAAAAAAAATTGTGATAAAAGTGATTTTTCTTGGAGAAAAAAGTGATCTTTATTGAAATTTGTTGTAATTTTTCAAGAAATGGTGATATTAATGGAGGGAAAAAAGTGAATTTTGTCGAAATTTTTCAAGAAATGAAAATAATTATGGTGGATTAAAAAGAATTTATTCATGTGAAGATGTGGGGGGAGGGGGTGACGACGAAGACGCGAGGTGAGGTAAGGTTGAAATGATGAAGACGTGGGATGGGGTGGAGACGCAGGGGGTGGGGGTGGGGGTGGGGGTGGTATGCTGTGAAGAAGATGACATAGGGGGTGGAGTGCTTTTTATAAAAAAGAATTAAGAAATTATAGTAATTAAAAATTATATTAATAAAATAATTTAAATATAAATTTTTTAATTAATATTTTTTAGGGTCTTCAGTGTCACTTGACACATTTTTATTTGTAATTTAATTAAAAAAAAACATCTCATACGCTGTCCAAAAGTGCACTGTACGTGCAGTGTCATGTGGGCAAAAAATGTCCAATTAAAATCAAATTGAGGAAATTTAAGAATTTAATAGGTACAGACCTTAGTTTAGGGACCTAAGTAAATTTTAAAGGTAAATTTAAGGAGTTATCGTTGGATTTGACCTATAAGTAAATGATGTATGTTGTTTCTCTTATGATAAATTTTTTGTTTTGTGCAAAACACATAGCATACGTAATTTATTTTAATTTTACAAAAGAATTAAATTTTTATAATATTCAACTAAAATATTGGAAGGCGCGGGCCCTTGGTTCCATGCAGGCGTGCGTGCTGTCTTAGTGTCTTGTCTCTCTGTAGCAAGACACCACCTCTTCCTACAATCATTTGAACTCAACAATACTTCTTCCCACCATCTTCTCACAAGGTGTGTTCGGAGAATTATATGTTTTTAGAAAAATGAATTTATTTTTAATTTAATCAAAATATACGTGTTTGATATATAAGTGAAAAAAATTATTTCAAAAAATTTACATATAACTTAAATAGATATTATGAAAGTTGGAAATGGGGTTAGGACAGAAGTGAATCCAGGATTTAAAAATAGCGGGTGCACAATTATCTTTAATTAAGTCATGTCAATTATCAACTACCTAATTTGACATACAATTCTTTTAAATTTACAATTTGCAAAAAATATTAGCAAAGTATAAATTTTAAAATGATCAAATATTATTAATTTAGTGTTAATATAACAAAAGTAGATCATCCTTTCATATTAGACATCGACGCATTTTCATATTCTGAAACGGTCAATGATTGCATCGTTGCTTATATCTACAAATATATCCTTCTTTCTCAATGTAACAAACTAAACAATCACTTAAAACCTAGATCCGGTTGACAAGACCCTTGTTGAATATAGTGTCTTCTCACTTGATCTCGTATTGTAGAGTTATATTCATAAATTGATTTTCTTTCTGTTATTTTGTTTGTACTTCGGGTACACAGAATCTGTACATTACAACACCAACTTCAACTTGAGTTCAAGTATAAATAAGAACACAATGAAGTATATCAAATACCCTTAACATAAGATCAAAATGACCTTTTCAAGAGGTGTATTTTATTTTGCAGAAATTAAGATAAAACAGAAAATAGCCAAGTCGTCCGAATTCACGAATTTTCCTTAAGGAAATAATCCCCCTCACTGTACCTGAGGTTGTGGAATTTTTCCTCCCAGGATAAAATGGCTAACAGAACAACAGTAGCGGCATCTCAAACGATTGGAATATCTCCGAACTCACAGAACCTTTTGAGTGATCACACAGAATATTTTTGAGACAGGAAGAGAGTTTTTAATCTGAAAATTTCGTATCAAAGCCTGTGAAGGAAAGCAGGTTTATATAGCCTAGTAAATGCCTCTTCGAAAAGGTGGCATTGGTTCACTTAAATGGTGTGATGTTTTTGAAAATGCATGTCTGCAGCATTTTCGCTGAAGCAGTATACCATTTCACCAAACAGTGCACCTGTTCAAAATAGTGCATCACTTCATTGAAGAATTGCATCTGTTCAGTCGAAACAGAAATAGTATATCAATTCAGTGCATGCATCAGTTCAGTCGAAAAGAAACAGTACATCAGTTCAGAAATATGCATCAGTTCAGTCAAAACAGTGCATAGTTCTATCAAAACATTGCATCTGTTACTGTTACTGCATGTATATAAATGGAGTATTGATCAGATTTCGTCAAATAAAGTTTATCCAAAAAGATAGATTTCATCGATCGATCATTTTCCAAATTCAAATCCGAAGTCGAAGCCGAGCGACGACGACGACGACGTGAGGCATCTCTTATTTCTTGCCTCACTTATCATGTGGAGTAAGTATTCATCATTATAAACACTCCAAAGTTCCCTTCTCCCACTAATGTGGGAGAATTAGTGAACTTTCCAATTTTAGGATTACACTTTTCAAATTGGTGTCTCCTCTTTTCACCATTTTTTTTCCATTTTCATTTACACTTCTATGAACCCAACAATCCCCCACATGAATGGGGAATGACTATTTTTCGTAAAACTTTTACGAACAAGTATGTGATCATCAAGCAAAGACCGATTGCATCTGGATAAGTGGATTTCCCTTTGAACTTTCCGTAGTGAACATGCATCGAATGCACTCGGTCAATCGGTAGATTTGATATCTTTGAACCGTCGAGCTTTAATGTACACCTAGAAGACACATGTCACACAATCAGCCTTTTAACATTTATGGTTCTTACGGTTTTGTTCTTTTCAGCCATGAACACGTTTTGGTTTTCATGAAAGCTTAGAGAATAAGCCTTTACTAATATTCTCCTTCAAGCGGCTTCTGCCTCGCCTTCACATAGGTGATTTCTAAATGTTCAATCCTATAGATTAAACTATTTGGTGAAATATGCCAAATTTAGATAATCATTAAAAGACTTTTCACCTGAAGTCTTATCTTTGTTTACTAAATATTGTCTACATCATGAGAATGAGTTGGGTATTAGACAATGTTGAACCTGTCAGACACAACTTTGTTTGATCTCCTTGAACCTAGCTCTTGGGATCTCCAGTCTGCTAGGTAGAGTTAGCGTTATGCTGACTTGTCCTACGTCTTAAACTCATTCCCTTGGATGTCCATTCAACTCCTTCTCTAGATAGGCCTTTTGTAAGTGGATCCGACACATTATCCTTTAACTTTACATAGTCTACAGTGATAATTCCACTAGAGAGAAGTTCTCTAACGGTATTGTTTATTCGTCGTATATGATGAGATTTACCGTTGTACATCATGCTCTCTGCCCTACCTATTGCCGCTTGACTATCACTGTGTATACATACTGGTGCCACTGGCTTGGGCCAATAAGGAATATCTTCTAAGAAATTCCGAAGCCATTCTGCTTCTTCACCGGCTTTATCTAATGCGATAAATTCAGATTCTATTGTAGAGAGAGCAATACAAGTCTGTTTGGATGATTTTCAAGAGATTGCTCCTCTGCCGATTGTCAGATTCCTTTGTAGAGCGAGCAATACAAGTCTGTTTGGATGATTTCCAAGAGACTGCTCCTCCACCGATTGTAAATATATATCCACTTGTGAATTTTACTTCGTTCAATCCGGTGATCTAATTTGCATCACTATATCCTTAAAGTACCGCAGAATATTTATTATAATGCAAAGCATAATTTTAAGTGTATTTAAGATACCCCAAAACTCTTTTCATTGCCATCCAATGAGTTTTGTTGGGATTACTCGTGTACCGACTCAGTTTACTGATAGCGCATGCTATGTCTGGTCGTGTGCAGTTCATTATATACATTAAACATCCCAATACTCTTGCGTACTCCAATTGTGAGTCACTTTTATCTTCATTCTTTCGAAGTGCAAAGTTCACATCCAATGGAGTCTTGGCAATACCGAATTCCATATACTTGAACTTGTCAAGTACTTTTTTGATATAATGAGACTGTGATAATGCTAACCCTTATGGAGTTCGATGGATTCTTATACCTAAGATCACATCTGCAACTCCAAGGTCTTTCATATCAAACTTGCTCTTGAACATTCGTTTGGTTGCATTTATGTCAGAAATGTCTCTGCTGATGATCAACATGTCATCCACATATAAACATACATGTCTTGGTGATTTAGAGTGTCTTTAATATAAACATATTTATCACATTCATTTATTTTGAATCCGTTTGCCAACATGGTTTGGTCAAACTTCACATGTCATTGTTTTGGTGCTTGTTTTAGTCCATATAATGACTTGATAAGTTTACACACCTTGTTTTCCTTCCCTAGAACCACAAAACTCTCAGGTTGTTCCATGTAAATTTCTTCCTCCAATTCTCCATAGAGGAAAGCGGTTTTCACATCCATTTGATAGATTTCAAGACCAGATACCACAGTCAAGGAAATTAACATTCGAATCGATGTTATTCTTGTTACTGGTGAGTATGTATCGAAGTAATCAAGTCTTTCTTTTGGTTTGAAGCCTTTTACTATAAGTCTTGCCTTGTATTTTTCAATAGTACCATCCATTTTCATCTTCCTTTTGAAGATCCATTTAGAACCTAAAGGTTTATTTCTGGGAGGAAGGTCAACCAATTACCATGTATGGTTGCTTAAGATTAAATCTATCTCACTATTGACTGCCTCTTTCCAAAAGGATGAATCCGAAGATGCCATCACTTTCTTAAATGTTTGAGGCTCATTTTCCAAAAGAAATGTCACAAAATCTGATCCAAACGAAGTAGACGTTCTTTGACGTGTACTACGTCTTGGATTTTCTTCATTATGTTCATTCTCAATTGGTTCATCACGAGGTCGTTTAGATCCTCCACTAGACTGTTCGTGTCTAAGTTTATACGGGTAAATGTTTTCAAAGGATTTAGCATTATCTGATTTAATTACCGTAT
Source organism: Capsicum annuum (assembly GCF_002878395.1). NCBI lineage: Eukaryota > Viridiplantae > Streptophyta > Magnoliopsida > Solanales > Solanaceae > Capsicum > Capsicum annuum. The sequence continues at coordinate 179,736,504 of NC_061116.1, forward strand.
TTTCATTAATATCCAGATGTTTGGATTTATGAACCAAAAATCAACATGCTTTACTACTTTTAGCATATCCTATGAACACGCAGTCCACCGTTTTAGGTCCTATCTTAACCCTTTTAGGTATAAGAACTTGAACCTTCGCTAGACACCCCCACACTTTGAAATATTTCAAGTTGGGTTTCCTTTCTTTTCATTTATCGTAAGGAATTGATTGTGTCTTACTATGGGAAACTCTGTTGAGTATACAATTGGCCGTAAGGATAGCCTCCCCCCATAAGTCTTGCGGTAAAGCAGAACTTATAAGTAAGACATTCATTATTTCCTTCAAAGTTTGGTTTTTCCTTTCCGCAATTCCATTAGATTGAGGTGAATATGGGGCCGTAGTTTGATGGATTATTCCATTCTCTACATATATTTGCGCAAAGGGAGATTTATATTCTCCGCCCTATTATTTCTTATCATTTTGATCTTTTTGTCTAACTGATTTTTAACTTCAGTTTTATATTGTCTAAACGCATCTATTGCTTCATCCTTACTATTTAGCAAGTAGACATAACAATATCTAGTGCAATCGTTAATAAAAGTTATGAAATGGTTTTTCTCACCACGTGATGGTGTTGACTTCATATCACAAATATCAGTGTGTATTAAGTCTAAGGGATTGGAATTCCTTTCAACGAACTTATAAGGATGCTTTACATAATTCAATTTCACACACGTTTGACACTTTGATTTATTGCACTCAAAGTTTGACAAAACTTCTAAGTTAATCAATTTTCATAAAGTTTTGTAATTAACATGGCCTAAACGTTCATGCCATAAATCATAAGACTCAAGCAAATAAGAAGAATTTGAACTTCTATTTATTTCAACAATCATTACATACATCTTATAAAGGCCTTCGGTCAGATAGTCTTTTCCTACATACATTTCTCCTTTGCTAATTACAATTTTTCCAAAAACGGTTACATATTTGAATTCGTTCTTGTATAGAAGTGAAACAGAAATTAAATTCCTACGTAACTCCGGAACATACAAGACATTGTTAAGTGTCAAGACCTTTCCTGAAGTCATTTTTAGACAAATTTTTTCTGTTCCTTCTACGTTAGTCGTAGCGGAGTTAGCCATGTAAATCATTTCTTCTACTTGAGCTGGAGCAAATGATGAAAACAACTCCTTGTTGGCACATACATGGCGGGTGGCACCAGAATTCATCCACCATTCGCGAGGATTCCCCATCAAGTTGCATTCTGAGAACATAGCACACAGATCATTGCATTTTTTGTTGGATTCAATCATATTTGCTTGATCCTTCTTCTTGCCTTTCTTTGGGGCACGACAATCTGTGGACTTGTGTCCAATCTTTCCACAGTTGAAGCATTTTTCCTTAAACTTTTTCTTGGGTTGATTGCTTCCTTGTTTAGCTTTCTTCCTTTTCTTGGAATTATTTTGGTCATCTTCTACAATATGTGCTCCATTAATTGTAGAATTCCCCTTTGACCTTCTTTCGGCAGCTTTATTATCCTCTTCAATACGAAGTCGGGCAATAAGATCTTTAATAGTCATCTCTTTGCGTTGATGCTTTAAGTAGTTTTTGAAGTCTTTCCACAAAGGTGGTAGCTTCTCAACTATCGCTGCTACTTGGAAAGAATCATTTACAATTAAACTTTCTGTTAGGATATCATGTATGATGACTTGCAACTCCTGTACTTGAGATACAACAGATTTGCTATCTATTATTTTGAAGTCCAGGAACTGTGCAATAAGGAATTTCTTAATTCTCGCATTCTTCGTCTTATATTTTTGTTCAAGTGCCCCCCATAGTTCCTTTGATGTCTTGGTTCTACTATAAATATTGTAGAGGTCGTCTTGGAGACCACTCAGAATATAATTCCTACAAAGGAAGTCCGAATATTTCTAAGCTTCTACAATAACGAAGCGGTCTTTGTCCGAGGTTCCCTCAGGTACCTCAGGAGCGTCTTCACTAGTGAACCGTTGCAGACATAAAGTGGTGAGGTAAAAGAACATCTTTTGCTACCACCGCTTGAAGTCAATGCCCAAAAATTTTTCGGGCTTCTCCACCTGTACCATTATTGGCGGAGCATTTGTGCGACTTGATGTGGCAATACTAATTTTCCCCACAGACGTTGTCGCATCCATCATTTGACTTTCGTTAGTCATCTTTCCTGTCAACACAAGATAGAAAAATTTAGTATTTTCAGAATACTACTTATAAAGTTAAATAACTTTTCAACTTTTCTTCTTGTTTCTAATTAACGATGAAGTTTTTATAACTTCAAATCGTGAACCGAGTGAACTTTAACTTGTGATAGAGATTTTATGTCTTCTAATCACTAATTAAATTCAAACGGAGTAGAAAGCTTAAAGCTTTAATCTCCAAAAACAAGTTATACAGATTCTGTAAAATTAATTATTTCCTTAAGATTGTTATTTCGTTTGTACTTCGGATACACAGAATCTGTACATTACAACACCAACTTCAACTTGAGTTCAAGTATAAACAAGAACACAATGAAGTATATCAAATACCCTCAACACAAGATCAAAATGACCTTTCCGATAGACAATTCATGAGTAAGAAAAACATTAATTAATAGTAAAGAATTTACGATAGGTTATCATCAATAGCCACAAAATTATGAAGAATAAAGGTAATGTAGGGATGGAACTTGGAAGAAAGAAGAATTTGTTTGAAGGGACTTTTGGGTTTGGAAAAAGAAAAATATTTTAGGGATTTGGGGGAAATACACCAATATTGTTTGGGCTTGACAGCTTAGGGACTGGAGAATTGTGTGTTAATTTTTTTTTTTAAATTGAGGTGGGACCAGATGAGGAGGAACAATTAAAGGTTATATAAAAAAACATAGCTCTCCACCCCCCCACCAGGAATCAAACCCGCAGTGTTGGGTTTCGAAGGATGCTCAACTTTAAATCTCGAACCAATGCACCAAGAGAAGTTTTGTTATTGAGGGTGCACTATTTAATATATTAACATTATATTGGGATATCTATACCTACATCTATATCTATATATATACTCTCTCCGTCTCAAATTATGTGTCATCATAATAAGTGTCGCCTTTTCTTATTTGACAACTTTTTAAAGACACAATTACCCTTTTACCATTATTGGTCCTATTTAATTAAAAAAAAAAATATTGGCACATTTTTTATAAAGGATAATTTGGTAAATTTTACTAAGTCTTCCCTTATTTCTTAAATTCCGTGCCCGATCAAATGACGACACATAAAATGAGACGAAGGAAATAATTTTTATGAAATTACCAGGTGCACGTACATCCTCACAATGCCACATAGGTCCGTCTCTGAGTTAGGGGTTAGGGGTTAGTTGGCGTAGATGAAGGTGAACATAAGAAGTTTGGAGGATAGAAAAAAACATATTCATATAATATGAAATATCACTTGTAAAACTTATTTTTTTTCTATTTTTTTCAATAGTTATGTATTTTATTTTTGAGAAATTAATTTTTCTAAAAAAAAATTAATCTCAAGAGAGCACTTCTTTTCCTTTTTGGTTTCCAATCAAAAGATTATTTTTTTTTCAGATCCTGATTTATTTAAATTTTTTCGGGGTAAATTCATTAAAGTAGGAACCAACTTTCTTGCTGATAACTTTTAAAAATTTAAATTTGAAATTTTTTATTAGAATTGAAGAATTTGATTCATTCGAACACACAAATTTGTAGAATCTAATCCCTTTTCTACATTATATTCATATCCAAGAAATAATTCTGGTATCTATATCTCTTTATATTTATTCTAAGAAAATAGTATATTCTTATATTTAAAATTAACTTGACATAAGGTTATTAATTATATTTTCTGTATCATAATTTATGCCACAAAAATATTTATATTTTACCCCTATTAGGTAAACGGAAAAAATATGTCTAAAGCACCACCACATTACTATTTACTGATTTAGTACAAACTTTAAATTCCTAAAAGTTGAATTTAATTAATTTAATAGAAAGGTTATTTTATCTCTCCAATAATCCTTACAAACATCTAAATGAATTATGATGCCGCCTCCTACTTTCCTTAGCTTAGGATCCTAAAGGTTGTCCACGTGAACTCGAATAAGGAGACAACAAACATGATCTAATTATCACGTATCCTATTTTTAGAATTTCAAATTATTGTTTATTTATTTAATGATAATTGTGCATGATTCCTATAATAATTCATGTACAAGCAAATGTGGGCCTTCTGTATCTCAAATTAATTTTAACCACTCCTGGTGGTTGAGAGCCAATCATTAAAAGAATATTATTAGTATTATTTTTCTAAAATTTAAATATTAGTTGTACTCTTATAAATTGAATTTAAATTCTTTTAAGAATCGTCAAATAATGAGAAGTCCTTAATTAAACACTTGGACCATACGTTGACAAGCGAAGTCTTAATCAATTAAATAATCAGTTTTTTTAAATAAATAAAATAATAATTTATACAAACATTCTTATGGCATTATAATATATTATTTCTTAATAAGAAGTATTCAATTTTTTAAAGTAAATAGATAGTATGAACAGGAGGAATAATAATAAGCAAATGAGAATATTGCTTGCTTGTGTTTTTTCATACGCATGATTTGTTAGATCAACGATAATTTCACTTGGTTTATCCCAAAGTAATTTAGAATAATTTGATTGACTTATGCTTCACATCATTTACGTCATTAAATGCCCTTTATCTGTAATGCTAATAAATGTATCTTATATTAATTTCAGTTTTACAAATTTCATATTTTAAGAAAATTTATATATTGAGTTACTTGATGATATATAAAAAAAAACACAGGGAAAAATGTGCGAAAAATATTTATACTTTGGCGGCAAAATATGCAGTTACGCATCCTTAATTTTGCGGGGGTCCTATGACTATCCCAGACTATTTTTTTCCTTATTTAACTGACATATATTTGCCCCTTATCAAACATTTTTTTTCTTATGCGCTCAATGTTCGTGAAATACACATAGTGATCCAAAATATATGTCAGTTAAATATGATAAAAAATAGTATAGGACGGTCATAGGACCATCACAAAGTTCAGGATATGTAACTGTAAATTTCATCAAAGTATCGATTTTTTTCGCACATTTTTTTCAAAAAAAAAATACAAGTACAATATAACGGCGGCATATTTTTAGTACATAAAGACATTTGCCTACACGATGTATATTGGGCATCATACAAACGTTATAATTCATTAAATTTCCCAAACAAATAAGCAAAAAAGAGAGGGCAAAAAAGTAAAACAAGAATAACAAAAAGGAAAGTTAACAAATGTGATATGAAAGCACAAAGAATGACATTTCACCTTTGCCAAACTGATTTTATAAGACACGCGTAGATATAGGATAATGTTTATAGTGTTTTCACACATCAAAAGACTTAACATTAATGTAACAAAAAACTAAAACCTACTTAATTTATGCCTTTACAATTGCAGCTAACTTCACTTCACTAGTAACCAGTGCACCAACTTTTTACTCTTACCTAAAAGTATAAACCTAAAACTTTTAGATTTTTCCTTTTCAAAAGAAGCAAAAGTTTCTTAATTCATATTTAAAAAACTGAAATGGTACCAGATTCCTGACAATAGTCTAGAAACATGTATATATATTATCATAGTAATTATTATGTGAAAGTAATTTTTTTGTGATCGTGGTGCCTAGACAAGCTTACGTGTACCTCGATTAATTTTACTGAATACTTGACACCTCCCACCAGCAACAGATATCAACTATCTCTATCGAACAAGACTAGCAGATGGAAAGAGTACTTTCCATCTGATATTTGTTTTTATTAGGAATTTAACCTAAGACCTCACGTTGCTCAACCACATTATTGAACCACTATGTCAATTTATATAAGGCACTTTTCATGAAATATCTGAGGTATCTAATAAGCACCAATTAATTCTATTTTAATCTACCCCATAATGCCAGTGATTTTCATTTTTTCAATATCCAATATTACTTCCACGTTTTAAAATAAGTGATATTTTTAATTACCTTCTTATTTTGTTTCAAAACAAGTGGAGTTTCATTGTTTTTGTTCTTTCAATTTTAGTCTTGTTTAAATTAAGAAAATCTTTACTAATCAAAAAACTACTAAAGAACTACTCATGAGCTATTCTTTTCAAGACATTTATCAAAAGGTAAATTAGTGACAATATATATTACTCTTTTTATAGAAGTTAACAGTTTTTTTCTAAGCGATGTGTTCAAATTAAAAACATTAGTTGTTATGAAACGAAGAGGAGTAATAGTTAGAAGATTCGGAAGTCCCATTTCTTAAAATCCTCTCCAATCGGTGGACTCGCAATAAGTAGAGTTTCAAGACAGTAGTATTATTAATTAAGCATATATATATATATATATCTGACTACAATAGATCAAAATGTTTTATACTAAGATCCTGTTTGTCCATACAGATTTTTTATCTTTTTTCTTTTCAAAACAATATTTACTAATACAAAGGAAAATTTTTATTTTCTTTTTAACTCGATCTAAGTCTAACTAGTTCTTTAAATAATTTTTTTCCGACTCACAAAATTTTAAACTTTTTCCAAAGTTAAATAGACGTCCCACAACTCAATTTCTAATATTCTTTTATAATATGATCTTTTAATATGTTTAAAACGCCTACGTAATTATCGCCAACCTAGTCATAACTTGGCGTCTTGGCCCTACTAGGAACTCGAAGTAGTACATTAGTATCTCGGCAAATCAAAACACCATCATATATAGATTATTATTGTTTGAAAGTCTTTAAATAAATATTACAAGTAGGTAGTCCATTAGAGTCTTGAATGGAGTAAGCATTTGAATGAGATATACATACATATAATGAAATGATGAAGGAACGAATGAATAAAAAATGGTGAAAAGGCCAAGTGGGAGTGTAGTGAGGCGACAAGATGTTGGAGGAGACGAGGAAAGGGTGTCCCAACTAGTGCTTGTTACTTGTCCCATCTGGTCCTAATTCCAATCCTTTACTATTTTCTTCGGTCAATTTTATTTATCCTTCTTATTAAAAATAAATAATTTAAGATAATTATCATTTAAATAATTCAGATATTAATTATTATTTAGTACATTCTTCACATTTTATCCTGAATAAGTAATATGGACAGGGATATATCACTCAAGCAAGTTTCTTAACTAATCCTGAACGTAAACATTAGATTTGCTGACTTTAAAAACAACTTTTCCCTCCTTAAAAAAAAGGAGGAGAAAATCAGCATGCAAGACGAATAAATAAGAAACTTTCTTGGTAACTCTCTTCATCCTCTTTTCTCTGGTAAAGTATAGCATCCATGCATGTTCGTAAATCGATTATTGTCAATATCCATTAATGACTTTTACTCATCTAAATAACATTTTTTTAAAAAAGACAATTTGTCCGAATGCGTTTAGAAATGGTTATTGCAGAAATGTAAGGTGAGTCTGAGTACTCTTGTGGTATGACCCTTCTTCAGACCCTGCACAAAGTGGCAGATTCAACGTTTCAAACTTGAAACCTTAAGGTGAATTTTGAATACCCTCAACCACTAAGTCAACCTCTAATTTTATGTTCGGGAGGTTCAAAATCCGTAAATGTATATAAATATTTCAAAAAATACAATATATATATACAATATAATCTTTTGTTGAGGGGATTCAGGTTGGTATTCTTTAGTCCACCCCTGCCTGCGCATAACGACACATTTAGAGATGGTTCTAATGTTTTTACATTATAAATGGGTGATTTTGAACTGGGGAAATATAGGAAAGTGAAAGGAAATTAGTTCGAGACAGAAAAATACATTAAGAAAATGATGAAATAGGAGACAACTTTTAAGATTTGTTTTCCGACAAAACATGATTTGACAGGTAATTTTAATTATTCAATTTATTCCAGATTTTCATGTGTATGGTGCACATGATTATTGTAAATATTTACTTATTAGTTAATACATGAAAAAATAACCCTAAACTTGACATCAAATTATAAGTTTGATCTTAAATTTTGATATTGCACAAATATGACCTTTAACTATTCAAAACTGCACAAATATGACCTGCAATCCAACGTGGCAAAATGCGTGTTCAACACGCAAAACTGGACGCGTCTAACTTAAAATCTAAGGGTATAATACATAAATATGACCTTAAACTTTGACAGTGAACAAATATGACCTTTAACTATTCAAAACTGCACAAATATGACCTTTAAATGACTCTTCACTATTATTTTTTCATTATTTTCTGCTCAAAGATGAAAATGACATCTAATTTCTTTTATCATTTCAGAAAAAGAGCAATTTTGAAGATTTATTAATTAGGCGGGTCAGTCTCATATGAAAAAATCAAACGGGTATATATATATCTATTATAAAGCAGATTACGAATTTAAGTTATATAATATATCTAAATATTATTTATTTAAATATTAAATTAAAGATGAAACTATACTAATAATAAAAAAATTATAGTTTTAATAAAATGTTATTAAATTAATGTTATTAAGGATAGTAGTAGTAGTATATTAAATTAACGTTATCAAATTAACGTAATTAAAATGTTATTAAATTAACGTTATTAAATTAACGAGGGGCGGACCTACGTGGCTGCCATGGGTTCACCCGAACCCCCTCGGTAAAAAATTACGTTGTATATATATAAGATAGAAAATGTATATTTATGTACGTATATTAATGTTGAACCACATGAAACAAGGCACTTAGATAGCCTAGTGGTGTTATTTGCTCTTCTTGGGCGCTTCCTTCAGCCTAATGTGCGGGTTCAATCCCTGCTAGTGGCTGATTTTTTTTTAATTAAAAAAAAGCTAGGTTCTGCTTCTATAGAAATAAATAAAATAATAATAATAATAATAATTTTTTAAAATTAACAAAAAGTTAGGTGCTGCTACTATAGAAATAAATAAATAAATAATAATAATAACAATAACAATAATAATAATAATAATAATAATAATAATAATAATAATAATAATAATAAAAAGGACGTCGTTTTAACACAAAACGTAAAACTTTGATAGTGTATAAATATGACCTTTAACTATTCAAAACTGCACAAATATGACCCTTCTCCAAGTCAAGCCCTTTTAATGGCGTGGCACCGTACGATTGAATTACCTTTCCACGTAGGCGCGAGTGAGACTCACGCATGGGGTTACAAAATCGAAGGTCATATTTGTTCAGGTTTTGAATAGTTAAAAGTTCTATTTGTGTAGTATCAAAGTTTAAGGTCAAAGTTATAATTTGATGTCAAGTTTAGGATTATTTATTAACTCTTTACTTATTCAACAAATCTCTCGCTGTCTTATCATTAAAATTAATTAAGTTGGCACTTACCAATTCTATTCTAGCTAGGTTAGGAATAGCTAACTTTTTATAAACACTCATCATTCTCGTAACTATCCAAGTTTCCAAAAGCACAAACAGACATGAATTAAATATCCACTTATGTAAATGTTTCTTATTTGATTATGTTCTTGAGCCGTGCTAATTACGTAGAAGGTAAAAGAATGATATAAAAGGCATTATCATATAATTATATATATGAGTAGATCGTGATTATATATATATATATGGACCTACTGATATAATCATAATGATTTAGTTGATTTAGTTTTTGAAACAAATGTATAACTTCGCCATCTTTGTCAAATACTCCCCTGTTTCAATTTATTTGATCCATTTTTCTTTTTAGTTCGTCTCAGAAAATATGATCATTTTCTTTTTTAGCAACTCATTAATTAGTTATAACTTTTTCATACAACATATTTAATATCACAAGATTAAAGAGTATCATGACGTATTTAATATATTCATAATGTAAGATCTCAAAATTTAATTTTTTTTTTTTTTTAAATTCAATGTCAAGTTAATACAGGTAAATTAATTTGAAACAGAATACTATTTTCCTTTTGACTAAACTAAAGTGGTCACTTGGTGGACAAAGACTAAAGGGGCAAATAAATGAAATCCCCCATATACTATGTCTCGAAATTAAAGGAATTTCATTTCTTATATTTATTTATTAATCAAGTTGCATAATTAGATAATTATATGTACATTCTGAGCATGGAGGTTCATGTGGATCCTACATGGCATACCATCATTCCTTAACAGCCCCATATTCACATGTAGCATACGTGGAACCCACACGTTCAGTCAAACTAACCCCTGGATCTGGTCAATGGTCAGCCTCAAATAATTATTCTCTCCACAATCATTTCATCATTGCATAGTCATTATTTTATAGTTCCTTCCTTCATTATATATCTGTCAATACAATTTGTTTTACACAAATCAAATTATTATATGGTTAAAAGAGCTTTACTCTCAAATCTTACATGCTTAAAGAGTTTTGATCGTTAGGTTACTTCAATGGGGAGAAAGTTTCTTAAGGAGACTAGAGCATGCTATCATAAGATAAAAGTTTAATATTATTTTGAAATTTTTATATGTCCAAGATTTAATATTAAAATAATTTTAGCGATTCTAATTTCAGATATTGCTCGTATTGGTAAATCAATAATTTAAAATATTTCGATTTAATTGTTCAATTCTACACAAGGTACTAAGTAAATTAATTATACTTATTCGATTTAATAAAATGATTTTGTTGTATTCAAACTAATACAAAGTTTTGTCTTCAGTAGGTGGACTAATCATTAAGAGGTCACAAAAATTCGAATTGTAGGATTTCGAGTTTGAATCTCAGCCATATTCTATCTAATAATTGTTCAACTAAGTTTAAAAACGGTTTAATAATCTTGAAATCTCAAAGTTATTGATCATTTTCAATCAAACTTATGAATGAAATTTATACAGCACTAGCTTATGGTAAATAATCGTAAATGCTGCTACTTCACAGTCATGAATTAAATATGAAAAAAGCAAACCATATATACTTTTAATGTATGGATTTAACATAATTAATATTATTTATTAACGATAATAGGTTACTTACTACTCCCTCAGTCCCATTTACTTGTCCCAAATTTCCTAATTTGATTTCTCATTTTACTTGTCATTTTTCACAAATAAAAAAAAGACAAATCTTTTTTATGTTTTACTCTTTACATTAATTACTTTTTCTTCAAATTAAAATATAAATATTATTTAATAAGACTACTATAATAAACTAGTCATATTTTTTCTTAATTAATCTATCAAGATAAATTGAAACAAGTAAAATGGAACGGGGAGTATCACAAAATAAGAACTTCGATTCCTCGAAACTTTTTTCTTTATTGTAACTTTTCACTTGTGCTGAAGTTCCATCCCAACCGTTGATCAGGAATAAAATTTAACTGTCAGCCGTTGATGCCCGCACGTGCAACCATTGGAGGAGGACCTGGAGCTTGTCGGTGGGCCAGCTTTGCTTGGATATTCGTGTCATTATTGGGCCTCACATATCTGGCCCATGTGACCAGCTTAGCTGGTTAACATGTGATTAACCGTTAATCGAATCTCTTAATACTTCATAATCTCATTGCTAATGTCAATTTTTTAAAATTATTTTTACGGGAAAGTTACACATTTGACCGGAAAGTAAGAAAATATTTACATTCAATAGTCAAATATATCAAAGATATACACTGTTATACATAATAAATATGTACATATTTTGTATATTAAAACATATTTGTGGACTATTATTTTGATGGATGAATTTACTACGTAATGATTCCTTTTCAAATTAATAAAATAGACCCAACTTGTTGGAAAAGATAAAAGATCAAAAAGCCCAATTTGAGGTGTAGGGTTGCACGTGTGGTGAGTATGGAGAATATCTGTAATGCATATGTATGTTTGCCATACTCTATGCAGTTACAAACTTATCCTCAGTCAAATCAGTACCATAAAGCTTAAATTGGGATAATAAGTTAGAGTAGACAAGAGGACAGATAGGTAATATTACAAGAGATGCTTGGTTGTGCAGCTAATATAATGTTATACATTAAGGTTGTTAAAGAATGAATTATTGCAGAAGACAGCATAGACTTCATCATTTAATAAAATGTATGTATTTTATGAGATTGTGGGCTTAATTAATTATACTATATACTTTACCTAATCATATATTATTGCTTCAAATGATGAGAAGTCTCAATTATCAAATACTAGTAACATTTGACATGTCTTTCGCAATTCTATTAGCACCTACTCATTAATTTTGTGAGTCCCCACAATAAAATTTTGAGCCGCCTAACAATTGATCATTTGATTTCAAAATCTCGTTTTCAAAAAAAAGTGCAATATAATACATAGTGAAATTTCATAATTAATATTCGAAGAGGGTAAAATGTATTCAGATTTTATGTAAGTATGAAAAGAGCTCAGGTATATGATATATCTAAGAAACAAAGGATCCATTGAGTTTATGTTTCCTGATGGGTACATTACCTTGGGCCATTTGTATGGTATGAATAGTAGGTTGCATATTTTGGGCCAATTAAACATTCTGGCTTCTGCCCAAACAGACGCTAGGGAATTGCATTGTATAGCCCCCAACAGTGGGTGACTTTAGATTTTGATTTTTAAAAAATGATACTCTATAGCATTTTTTAAAATAAATAGTTCAAGTTTGATATCTTTTCAAAAAGTGGTCAGTCGGGTATACTATTTCCACTTTATAGTTATTTCCTAATTTGGGTCATTTTGACCCACCTAGTTCTGATACAGTTTATATACAATACCGATATAGTCCATATACAATAGTGATATAATTTTCAACTTGGGTCATTCGGTTCTTTTAAAAATATTTCAGTTTATTTTTTTGCTATAAATTTTTTAAAGGAAAACTTCAGAAATAGCAACTGTAGAGCCTTAATTATAACTTTTATATCAACAGTTTCAAAATTACGAAAAATAGCAATATGTATTCTATATTTTAGTAAAAGATTGCTATATAAATACATATACGAATAGGTATCCATTCCTTATTTAACCCTAATCAGTTAGAGTTAAATAAGGGATGAAACTGTTCCTTAATTTATGCCACATTTAATTAAATAGATTCATTTACCTTATATGACTCTTTTATTTTTACCTCAACCATTAATTTACATCAACATAATTCAAATTTAAAAAACGTTTTTCATAAACAACAACTCAAAGCAAATTAAAAAAAAATAGAGTGCTTCTAATATTATTGATCAATGTCTGAAATTTCTGAAGAAAAATTAAAAATACAACGCTACAATTACATGTATCGATAAATAAATTTGGTTTTGTTTGTGAATTTCATAAAATATAATTGCGAAAATTTTTGGAAAATTAATAACAAGTCTGCGTAACAGTCATGAAGTTCAAATTTTGAGATCGTATTTTGAAAAAAATTTTCAACGATTTTTTTTTTGGCAAAATGATCTTCTGGACCCCTGTACTAGGTCGGTTTTGTAAGTTGGACACTCTACTTACATGTTTGTCATCTGGACCCCTGAACCCACTAAAAAACAACATTTTAAACATATTTTGGGAGAGTGTAACAGACTCCCCCACGTTAGCTGCTACGTGTGCGACGACATTTTCAAGTATTTCATGAAATTCCAAGTCATTTTTAAAATGTTACATGATAAATTAAATATTAAAATTAATTTAATTAAATAAATTTTTTTATAAATTGTAGAAAAATTTAAATAATCATGTTCTTATTTTTACTCACAAATTAAATATCAAATTCATTCCAAATAATTAAAATTCTTCTCCAACTAATTTAAATTTTTAACTATAAATTCATATATACAAACCTAAATGAATATTTTATTTTTAAATTTGAATATCTTTAACAAACATAATTAAATAAATTATTTTTATAAATTGTAGATATTCTAATACACAAACACAATAAATTTTTATTTAAATTAATTTAAATTTTTACTATAAATTCTAATACACAAACACAATAAATTTAATTAAACATCAAATTAATTTCAAATAATTGAAATGTCTCTCCAATTAATTTAAAGCTTTAACTATAAATTCACATACACAAACATAATAATTTTTTAATTTTTATTTAAATATCTTTAACAATTTGTAAAAGTTACAAAATTAATCCTTAACAAAACAAAAAATTTAAATTGAGAACAACAACAATAATATCTGCCACAACAATGAACAACCAATAACAATATCAATGGTGATGGTGATGAACAACAACAACAATATCAACACAACAAAGAGACTTGACCAAAAAAAGGCAAAAAAAAAAAAACTAACAACATCAACAATATCTACACAACAAAGAGACTTGACCAAAAAAAGGCAAAAAAAAAAAAAAAGCAAAGACCCACTCCAGGGATTGCCCAGAAATCTCCCATATATGATGATGAAGAAAAAGAAGACGAAGAGAAAAATATTTACATGGTGATGGTGATAGCTATGACAGCCATGGTTTTGGGGATGGGGGATGAAGAGAGATAAAGAGAGTTGAAGGGGTGGGGGACGTTAATGGTAATGCCATGACAGCCTTGACAACTATGGTTGGACGGGAGACGGGGGACGGGGGATGGAGGACGGGGATGAAGGGTGGGGTGGGGGCGACTGGACGAGGGAGGGGGCCTGGATGGGGGTGAGGGGGTGGTTGGACGGGGGAGAAGGGGCTGAGGGGGTGGGGTGGGGGTTGGACGGAGAGGGGGTTTGGGGAAAGGAGGATTTTTTATTTTTATTTTTAAATTTTGAAAAATATTTTTTAATTAAAAATGATGGAGGAAAAAAAAGCTATTTTTTATTTTTAATATTATTTTTAATTAATTTTATATAAAATAGGCCAAAAATTGACCCCCACTCATTCCCCAGGCGAGTGACTACACTCTGCTTGTCCTAGTCAGCCATTTAATGTCACATAGGCAAAGTCAACGGTCAAAGTGTTTGAAATATTGCTTTTTAGTGAGTTCAGGGGTCCAGATGACAAGGATGTAAGTAAAAGTGTCCAACTTACAAAATCGACCTAATACAGGGGTCCAAAAGATCATTTTGCTCTTTTTTTTTTCAAATGCAAAGTTGTCCTTGTCATTATGTATTTATAAAACTAAATAACAATTCTTATACGTTAATTTTGAATTTTAGTTGATGATACATATTATTCGATTAAAGGATTTGTTTCATTGAAATTTGTTTTTCAGTTGTGTATGTACAAATGATTCATTGTATGTAGTATGTATTTGATAATTGAATTTATATTTATTGTTTTGTAGTGTTCTGGACATTAACAATGGAAAGTATACTTGTTCTCGTTAAACACTCCGGTAGATGGACATATGAATAATAATATGAAGATTGCATCAGTGATGCTATATTGATGAGCATAAATACTTCGTATAATCAACTCTATACACTATTGGCTCTCATATTGATTTAGATCTAAATTGCAAATGCATTCAAATTGAATATACATATGCATAGCACAAAAATACATATGCAGACTTGTAAAACACACATGCTGCATTGGTAAAATACATTTGCTAATTAGAATTGTAAATGTCAAAATTATTTTTATTTTATAATTTTTTTTATAATAATTTCAAGTTATATCAACCTCAGAGTATGTCTATACAATCACGGCAAGGAGCAATATTTTATTGTTTGCCTTAAAAAAATGATCTTGCCATGCATTCCAATTGAATGAGATATCGTGTGTGCATGTTTGTGCAGTACTTGATAAAATTTCTTTTAAGAAGGAACTATATTGCTCAGATCTATATAAGTCAAAAACAGTCTTGAGAACGTATGATCTTTCAGTTTATCCTATACTGCATAAAAATGACTGGGTAATTTTATCGGAGATATTGAAGGAGGTTGTTCTACCCCCGAAATACAAACAACCACCTGAAAGACTCCCAAAGAAGGATCGTGAAAAATCAGGAAGAGATATAATCGGAAAAAAGAACAAAAATATTGTAATTCATGTGGGTTTAAAGGTCGCAATAGGCGTTCATGTAGGAAATATAATAAAGGATAAGTTTGTTGATGTATTTAGTCAAAAAACTAGTGTTGAATTTTTTCATTGACAATTATGTGATTCTACATTGTAAGACAAATGTTTGATGTTCTTGAATTTGTTATAGTTAATTTGTTGCAATTATTTTACTGAAGTTGCAAATATATACATCATTAATATATTGTTATTATATATGTAATCAATTAATACAACTACTATTCTGCAAAATACATATTTAAACCTAAAGATAATGAAAACTACACATACAAATAGTTAAAATCTGAAAAATACGTATAAGAATCTAATAAATAACTATGTCCATAAACTACATATACAGACTGAAAAGGTACATTTGCGTTATTGATAAATACATATGCATCATAAAAACATATGAAATTGAAAAAAATATATAACGACATATTAATCAGAACTGAAAATACATATGTATTAATAAAAAAAAAATATGCGTTAAAGATATATACATATGTGTTATTCATAACTACATATGAATAACAAAAAATTACATATGTATTTTTGTTACATTGAACAATATGCATATCTGAAAAAATATATATGCATTGATCATAAATACATATGTAAACTGTAAAGGACAAATGTATTGTTCATAAATACATATTCATATCTACTTTGCGTATCTAAAAAAATACACATTCATTATTCAAAAATATTTTTTAAATTCAATAAAATACATATGTATTATTGATAAACCTATAAGCATAATTGGGATACACATATAAATTACTAATAAATACATTTGCAAACAGGACAAATATATATGTATTATTCATAGATCTATAAGCAAAACTGAAAAATATATATGCATTACTAATAAATACATATGCAAAATTGAAAAATGCATATTCATAACATATTGCTAACAGATTCATAATATAACCATAAAAATTATTCTATGTTATAATATTGAACATCAATAAACTAAATATAAAAGAAAAATAAACATTAACATATCATTAACTTTCAACATTAAAGTAACATATAAAACTTAAGAAATATTCAACTACATTTTTGTCCACCTAAAGTTAACTGTTGTCAAATACAATAAATTAAAAACACACATTAAATTTTATGAATTTCAACGTTTTCTGTTATCCTGATTTTTCTAGGAGGCCTTATTAGTGCTTCATGATCACTTTGTGCCTTATTGTGTTTTCTGTTATCTCCATAATGCTACAAAATTAAAACATATCTCGTGCGAAGAAGATTTGGATCAAAATCAACATATATATTTACAAAATACATCTTCAAGTTACATTACCACATATGTACATGAATCATAACATAACATATGTATATACAGAAAAAAGAAAAGAATACATGAATGATCCAAATATATGTTATTAAAAAAAGAATACAACTGAACATCAAATACAAACCTTATCAGTAACAAATACAAATATCTTACACAAATCTTAAATACAAAATATATATCTTAAATATCTTATACATAACAAATACAAATGTTATCAGTAACAAATCTAAATACAAAATACATATCTTAAAAATAACATATACATATCATCAAATTAACAACTACAATTTCATATCTTAACAAAACTCAAAATAAATACACACCTTATAAATTGTATATATAAAATACATATATTCGGATGTTGTCCAGAAACTATAAAATTTTACAAAGAGAAAAATATTTCCCCCACTTTCTCTTCTTCAGATTCATAATTAGATAAAACAGCTTGCAATTTTACTAGATTCTCTTTTTTCATTCGACTTCCTCTTTTTCACTGATTTTTGAATTTTTATGGATTGTGGTGATGAAGATTTTCTCAATATTTTTCGTTTCATGATTTCGACAATTGAAGAACAAGCATCTGCCAAAATGAATAAAGAAGCCTATTTGAAGAATTTGCTCAAGAACTTTGAATCTGAGGTGACTTATCTAAAGGAGGTCCTCGGTGAAGCAAAGAATGAGAGCGCAAGACTGCAGGAACATTTAATGGCCAAAGAAAAAGAGGTCCAAATTATTATTTGAGAAAATGAGGAGCTTCAAAGTAGAGAAGCTGCATCATTGAAGAAATTTGAGGAGTTGTCAATGTTGCTTGAAGAATCGTTGGCCAAAAATGAACCTGAACCAAGTGTAGAACTTTCTGATAGCGAAAAAGACTACTAAATGCACCCTAAAGTAGTCAAATTTTCTGATCAAATAGAGAAGCCTAACATGAAACTTCCACCTTATCAATCTGAACAAGTCAAAAAAACAAATGAACATGAGAACATAGAAAAGGAAGACGATGAATAACATCTGTAAAATCAATTTACCTTAATAGATGGAGAAAAAAATCATATTTAGAAAAAAAAATTAAATTGATAAAGTAGTGTAAAAAAAGGGTAAGGTAAAGCTAGGGATTAAAGTCACATGCTTTTCCCTAAAAAAGGTAAAATATTGCTACTTTTGTTATAAGTTGTAATTTTGAGAAACTATTGCTATTAATTGTAATTAATGGCTTAAAATTGCTAGTTTATGTAATTTTTTCATTTTTCAACTGGAAAAATATTCTACCCTTTTTTTATTGTTTAGAAATAATAGTTAAATATAATTATATAAAAATGATATAATTATTATATAGAATATGTATCTATATAAGATATATGTATAAAATATATATAAATTGCATAAAAATTATATAATTATTGTATAAAATGTGCGAAAAAAGTACAATTATTGTATAAATTGTGTATCAAAACTGTATAATTTTCGTATGGAATATTTATATGTATAAGATATGGATAGAAACTGTATAGAAAATGTGTAGAAACAGTACAGAACAGACCAGCAAATTGAAATGGCAAGAAAGCGGAATTTAAATTCCATGGCCATTTTCGTGGAAATAGTTTAATTTGAAGTGTCATTTCTGTCCCATCCCCTTAGATTTTTGACCCCTGTAAGAAAAGTCTTTAAATATTAGTCTTCCTTCCTTTTTAAGTATAGTACAAATATATTTTTGTCTCTCTACACTTCAAATATTTCTAAATTTTTCATCCTCATTTGTCTCTCAACTTCTATTTTTATTTTTATTAATTTTACTTTTTTATTTTTCCTTTATTTTTTTAATGTTTTAATACATTTGTCTCAACCTTTATTTTTTCTCTTTTTTCTCAAACATTATCTACTTCTTCAGTTATTTATTTTTTTAATTCATTTTTTTCAAACTTTATTTTTTTTTATTTTGGGTTTTTATCATTTTTTTCTCAAATTTTATTTTTATTTTTTCCTTTCATTTTTGTTTTTCTGATTTTTTTAAATTCTTCGCTTTTTTCTCAACCATTATCTTTTTCTTATTTTTTTTTTCTCAATCTCTCTTTTTTTTTTTTTTTTAATTTCTCTTTTTTTTTTTCAACTTGTATTATATTTTGCTAATAAATAAAAAATTGAATAATCTGCAAAGAAATCTTCCTTTTTTTTTTTACATCAAAGCAAATTTAAGGACATGACTTTGTAACACTTCAGGAAATTTTGAACTTAATTTAATATCATAAGCTAGTGTAACTCTTAGTAGGTAAAGAGTTAATACCTGGTGTATTGTACACCAAATAAGCAATCTTTGAGTCTACCTTCTAATGGTGTATATAATTTGATATTTTAGAAATTTAAATTTTGATCTTAATTCTATAATCATCAAAAAGGAAAAAAAGGAGAGCATATGAAACGTACAAGTGATACTTACAGCCTTACACCAATTTTGAGTTGTGTACTTGCGTGAATAATTTGATATGTATCATTAAGGTTGTGTGTATATATTATACATTGTACTACTTATAAGTTGCCAATTAAGAAAAATAATACTTCCTCTATTTAAAAAAGAATGACCTACTTTCCTTTTTAGTCCGTTTAAAAAAGAATGACCTCTTTTCCCTTTTGGCAATACTTTAATTTCAATTTTTCACATGGTATGTTTAGGACCACAAGATTAAAGGGCATTTTGGTACATTTGACACAACTTTAATTTAAGGGCACAAGATTCAAAAGTTCTTTATTTTCCTAAACTTTGTGTCAAGTCAAAGTAGATCATTCTTTTTTAGACGGAGGGAGTAGCAATTAGTGTTGCCCTCCTAGTTAAGTTTCTAACAATTAGACCAAATGGATCCCTCATTTTTTACTTTTTTTTGTCTCCTTATTTTTATAGAGATAATTATGTGAAGAAAAGCTACCACCTTAGCTAGGAAGTTTTTCTCAAGAAACAAAATCCATTTATCATTCTTTTCAGAGGCATAACGTGAGGTTCCTAGTTCTCAAAGAAAGACTGTTTTGTACAAGTGAGAAGCTCTCGACGATTCTAAATTGCTAAACAATTACTAGTGTTCATCTAATAATTTTGAAAATTTTTCAAAAACTCAAGTTGCGGGTTAGTTTAAAATAGGTAATTTCTCTACCTCCTCAATTTAGTTATGGGTTATAGATTTGGGATATAGAATAAGATAGTAATCGCCATTTAATTTGAATTTCATGTTAGTTCTTAAAATGGGTCTTCTTAATTAGGATTTTTTTTAGGGGGAAAATGAATTATGATAAAAGTGGAGTTTTTGGGTATTTCTATTGATGGGATAGATTTGATATTAACCTTTGTAAGTTGGAAAATAAGAATTCTCCCCAAACAATTGATAAGAAATTTGATTAATTTTAGGCCTCAGGGAAGAATATTAAAATGTGTTGTTAGATGAACTTTGTATTATTGATGAACATTTCTGTGTATTATATATGTAGTTGATTGTGTTGGAATGATTGCTTATCGGTTGGGGATTCAAGTTATTGGTTGGTTGCGCAAAATCTGCATCTAGGAGGGTTGAGTTGTTGGAAACTCTTGATACCAACGTTAGCTAGTAAGACATCCAAGATATGTAAAGGTAAAACTTCTTCTTCGTAAGTCATAACCTAAAGTCACATATTTCTCCGATAAGAGTCCACATGAGTTGTTTGATTACTTATATCAATAGAGCTTTCGTGTGGTATGTTAGGCACATGACTACACGTTCGTCGTATCAGTACGTCCGTGTGTTCTTTCCATTTGAACTTGTGTCTATACTTCTTGCTTGTATCTGCTGAGGTCATAATATTGATATACTCTTTGTTGGGTTATGTATTAGTAAAGTTCTAATATGGCTATGTTCGTGCCTTTCTGAAATTCTTAGAAGTCACGTGTCACATATTTTATATGTTATAAACTAGAAAAAATGACCATAATATAGTTGGACTAGTATAGTTGATCGCAAGCCACATGTTATGATATGATATAAAGATCTAGAATTTACATAGCTCAATGCTACTAAATAAGTTAATCGTATATGGGAAATACTACTTGAATGGCTAAACAAGAATTGCCGTAACATACCTGCATAGGACTACAATGTATTGATTGATAAAATTTAACGATGGGAGGGTTTTCATAGGTTTTGTTTGGCACACACGCGTGACATAATTCTGTGCATAGAATAGAGACTAGACCATTATAGTGAGCCCAAACATTGTGGCAAACCCGCCCTTGGGGCATCATTTGTATTTAGAGTCAACTGGACTGTCATGTACTAGTTTTCCTGACTCGAGCCAATATATGACACATATGGCCTGCGGGCAGACCCTCATAGTGATTCCATGGGGGGTGTACCCTGTATTAAATTGCTATTACTATTCTATGTATAAAATCATAGCAATGAGTATTTGAGCAACATGTGTTACACGTTTGACATAGATTGCTTTTGGTAGGCCATCATACGATTATTTATAGTAAAGGTAGGAAACAGACATCACCTAGGAAAATTACTAGGCAATTCAAAATAATGAATTACTCATAAGATGTGATATGATAAGTTAACAAGGCAAATGCATAGACTATCATTCTATATTACATATCTGTCACTTATAGACTCATAAGCTATAGTTCTAGATAAGAGTTTCTAGTATTCGGTTGCATTGTCACTCATTTCATTACTTCATTCATTGAGCCTCCTTATATGTCCACATGTTATTTTGTCTGCTTTACATACTAGTACATATTATATTTATACTAACGTCCCTATATTGGGGAAACACCTTCTTTATAAATACAGGATCAGGTCCACAAGTGAGCGGGAATCTATGTTACGTTCTTGCCCTCCTTAGCTGGTATGTTGGTGAGCTTCATCTCCATCTGGAGCAAAATTATGTCTATTACTTTTGGCTACATATGCAGGTTGTCAGTTGAGTACGTCGGGTCCTATCTCAGCTAGTTATTAGTAATACAGTGTTGTAAGTTTTTTAAAGGATTCCTAGACACTATATAGAGTCATGTTGTATATTTTTTTTTGCATATAACTCTATAGTATATGTACGCAACTTACAATAGATGTTTCATTTGTTTATTATTCTATAACTTTTCTTTGGTCATACATTGTCGGTACAATAGATGCTCATACGGTTTGTGTCTGCACCTACCTTTTTAGGGGTGTGACAGACTTGTTATTAAGAAATTCTTTGGGATAAATCTTGCCTCTAAGGCAAAAATTATAGAACAATTAATAAATCAAGGTACAATGTGGTGGTGTCAAGTCTTACTGCTGGAGCATAACTTCTTGTTTGAAAATCCTTAAGTTAAGTCTTGCTTCTAAGGCAAGAGTTATAGAACATCTCATAAATCAAGAAATAATGTGGTAGTATCAACACTTGTTCATTGAGCGTAACTGCTTCTTTTGGAAGGTTCTTGGGATAAGTCTTGTCTTTGATGCAAGACTAATACAACATCACATAAATCAAGACACAATATGATAGTGTCAACTCTTGTCCATGGTCCATAACTTATCGGCTAAGTCTTGCCTCTAAGACAATAGTTATAGAATATCTCATAAATCAAGACACGATATAGTAGTGTCAACTCTTTTCCATGGGGCGTAACTTATTGTTTGAAAGTTCATGGACTAATTCGTCCCTCTAAGGCAAGATTTATAAAATATCTCATAACTCAAGACTTAATGTGGTAGTATCAACTCTTACCTATGGCACATAACTTGTTGTTGAAACTCCTTAATTTATAAAACATCTCATAAATTAAAACACAATGTGATAGTATCAAATCTTATCAATGCAGCATAACTTATTGTTTAAAAATCCTTGGGCTAATTTTTACCTCTAAGGCAAGAGTTATAGAATATCTCATAAATCAAAACATAATGTGATAGTGTCAACTCTTACCTATGAGGCGTAACTTTTTGTTTGAAAGTCTTTGTGTTAAGTCTTGCCTCTAAGGCAAGACTTATAGAATATCTCATAAATCAATACACAATACGGTGGTGTCAACTCTTGCCTATGGGGCATAACTTGTTGTTTGATGGTCCTTGGGTTGAGTTTTACCTCTAAGACAAGAGTTATAGAGCATTTCACAAGTAAAAAACACAATGTGTTAGTGTTGAATCTTGCCCAATGTACGTAACTTATTTGAAAATTCTTGGAATAAGTTGTGTCTCTAAGACAAAAGTTGTAGAACATCTCATAAATGAAGACATAACGTGGTAGTGTCAACTGTTACATGTGAGAATAATTTATTGTTTGAAAATCCTTGAGCTAAGTCTTGTCTCTAAGGCAAGAGTTATAGAACATTTCATAAATGAAGACATAACGCGGTAGTGTCAACTATTGCCCATGGGACATAATTAGTTGTTTGAAAGTTGTTGAGCTAAATCTTAACTCTAAGGCAAGGGTTGTAAACATCTCATAAATGAAGACATAACGTGATGGTATCAACTCTTGTCCGTGGGGCATAATTTGTTGTTTGAAAGTTCTTCAGCTAAGTCTTGCCTCTAAGGCAAGAGAGTTGTAGAACATTTCATAAATAAAGACATAACGTAGTAGTGTCAACTCTTGTCCGTGGGGCATAATTTATCGTTTGAAAGTCCTTGAGCTAAGTCTTGCCTTTAAGACAAGAGTTGTAGAACATCTCATAAATGAAGACATAACGTGATAGTGTCAACTCTTGCTCGTGGGACATAATTTGTTGTTTGAAAGTCCTCCAGCTAATCTTGCCTCTAAGGCAAGAATTGTAGAACATCTCATAAATGAAGACATAAAGTGGTAGGGTCAACTCTTGCCCGTGGGCATAATTTATCGTTTGAAAGTCTTGAGCTAAGTCTTGCCTCTAAGGTAAGAGTTATGGAATATCTCATAAATCAAAATACAATGTGGTGATAGTGTCAACATACGCTTGCTCATGGGGCATAACTTAATTGGAAGAAATTGAAGAAAGGAAAAAAATAATAAAAATCATGAAAAAAAGAAGAAAATAAAGAAAAATATTAAAAAAGAAAAAATAAAAATCAAAGAAAATAAAAAAAAAATATTGAAGTTGAGGGGAGAAAAGAAAAAAAAGAGAAAAAACAAAAATAAAGATTGAGAAAAAGAAAAAAAGAAAAAAGAGAAAAAAATAAAAAAAATAAATAGAAGTTGAGATGAGAAAAGAAAAAAAGTAAGGGTTGAGAAAAATAAAAATAAAAAAATAAAAATTAAATTTAAATAAAAACAATTTTTTTGTTTTAATTTAATATAGAAGTTGAGAGGATAAAAGGGGAAAAAAAGTAAGGGTCCAGAAAAACTAAAAAAATAGAAAGAGAAAAGAAGAGATAAAAATTAAAGTAAAATCAAATAGAGAGAAAAATATAAAAATTAAAGTAGAATCAAAAAGAGAAAAAAAATAAAAGTGGAAAGATAAATAAGTATAAAGTTGTTTAGAAATATTTGAGATATAGAGGGGCAAATAGGTAATTGTGTTATATAAGAAAAAGAAGGAAGACTAGTTTTGTAAGACCATTCTTAATGGGTACAAAAAAATAAACCACCCATTATAAGGTCATTTTTATAGTTTACCCAACAGACGCAATATAACATAGCCCACCTCGTCAAGGATATTTTTTTCTTTCTTTTTCATGTTCTTGTATTTAATACAAAAGTAGTATTTTTTTATAATAACTGTGAATGATTACTATAACAAAAATATCACAACGCAAATAAAGAGCACCTCATCCTAACAACAGGAATAAGGCACAAATCCAAACAAAAAAACAACTATACTAACTACTAAACGTCGAATCCAAGTCCTACATTTCTATGTTTTCTTAGAATTGCTATACATGTTAACTCTCTCTACTAGACTCCATACCTAGAGCTAACATAAAATCAATTCCTTTTCAATCAGTGTAACTACCTCTTCCGTATTTATAATTTTGCTTTTATACTTCCTCTAGTTCCGAGGTCTCCAAGTGTAATAGATTATGGATCCACATAAAGCTGCAAGTACCTTTTTTCCTAAATTTCTTTCGCTTCTTCTTCTATATACTTTCTTGAACTTGTTGTATCCCTTTATGTTGCATAGCTATACCAATCTATTGATTAAGTTATTGCCACACTTTCTTTATCCATAAGCGTTCTTCAAACAAGTGTACCTTTGTTTCCATCGCTGGTGTCTTATAGAGGTAGTATTCAAGATTATCCACCTGAATGTTTAGCTTGATCTTCCATTTCTGAGTGAGTAGTCTTCTTTGAACTGCCAATTATAGTAAAATTTATGCTTTGGTAAAACTACAAATGTCCATACAAATTCTACAGTTATCATCCTGTCTTTGCCCTATGATTTCCATACGAATTGCAGTTATCAACCTTCTTTTCTCATACCAATTTTGCATTTGCGTCTTGATTGCATTAAGCATCCTCCAATTACAGCTGCTATTTGGAGGAGCCTTTTGCTCCCAAATGTTTGTATCATCTTTGAGGTATAACCCATGTATCCACCTTATCAAGAGTGACTCTTTATTCTTTAAAATTTACCGAAGTTGCTGCCTTACTGATGTTAGATTTCATGATCTGTTGGCCTTGACATTCAACCCACATTGTATCTTCGGATAACAAGCTCTTTCCTATGAGACTAAAGCCAACTTTCTCCTTTCATTAATGCTCCCCCAAAAGTAATCTTTATAATTTTTCTCTTTTTCTTTAAGTACACTCTAGGAGAGTATAAAAACAGCTCTCAAGAAACTTTAGATAAAGAAAATCATTGCATTTATCACATGTAATCTTCCTGCATAAGACAAGTGTTTACAGTATGTTATAGTATTCTTTTTTTGTAATCTTTTCCACCAATCATGATAGTTAATCTTGCTCTATTTCTTTGGAGATTGAGAAAGATCAAGATATGTGATAGGAAATGAAACTACAAAGAAAGCAATTCTTGAATGTATTTGACCTTTTATGTCATCACTTACTCCAGCTCGAAACACACTAGATTTGTACATATATGTTTCCAATCCAATAACTGCACTAAAGTGATTTAAGGCATCCATAGCTCTACTTACAAATTCAATATTTCCTTTACATAATATCATAAGATCATCAGCAAAGAACAAATGAGTTAGCCTTAATTCCTTGCACATTAAATGGAATCTGAAGTCAGTTAGCATGTTCATAGTTTGGAATGTTCTAGATTAGTACTCCATCCCAGAACAAATAGAAGGGGTGACATTGGATCTCCATGTTTAAGAGCTCTACTCCCGGCAAAATACCTGAATCTCCATGTTTAAGCTCCCTGCTCCTGGAAAAATACCCATGATTTTCCCTTTTAGCATTTAGAAAATAAAGTCTCAGCGTACTACTGAGAAACTAGAAAGTGTTGTCAAGATAGAGGCAAGCTATTTTGTCGGAGACCAAGAGGTTAAGTATATGACTATTTCTATATGAATTTTTTGGTATTCTTATAGTTTTTCATATGGGTTAGAGAAATTATAGGTAATATTTGTGAATTTCACTGATGAAATCTTTGAAATAATCACTTTTGCTAATTGCATGTAAGTGATTAGGGATTTTGGGTCTAATTGATAATCACAACAAACGACTTTAAGATTTGAGCTTTGGGGGATTATGTGGTAGAATAACAATTGGAGATTAGGACTTTCAGTCTCCACCATATTTCATTTTTGTGTGTAAAGAGAAAGAAAAAGCCAAAAAATAATTAGGTATTTGCAAAAAGGGAAGGAAAGGGTTTTTGTGCGCAGAGAGGAAGAAAGACTAACAGTGAGCTGCTTTTGTGATTTTGTACTAGACTTCATCTATTTTTAACAAAAATATAAATAAAATTAAAATAATTATCTAATTAGTGTCGATACTGTCGCCACAAAAGACCTATAGAGGCGACTATTTAAGAATCGCAACAAAAAAATTAGAGTCAAAATTTTGGTGTACGTGGAATTGAAAATTTATCAAGAATTTGAGCCGACCTAATAAAGGTCGCTACTCAAAAACTATATTTAGTAGCGACAAATGATGTCACTACTATAGGTACACATATTGTACCAACTTATGTGGTTGCCACTAAATGTCGCTACAATAAATAATATTTCTTGTAGTGAGGATTTGTTTAAACGCATGCCTAGCTTTCAACTGAATAGTAGCTTGTTTCAGTTTCCCGTGTTTAGTAACTAAAAAGGAAGTACTTGGAATTATTATCTCCCTCCCAATCTGGCCCAAGTTGCCTTACTTCTTTGTAAGAACATCTCAACCATATATGAGGAAGTCTTGAACTTTTGATAGGCCTGTCTCTCCGTTTCTTGAAGTAATGGAATCGTAGGATTAAGATACAGTTGTTCTTGTATATGTTTCAAACTTGTCCTGTCTTTATGTGCCTTAGTGACCATATTCTGGAAAGCTTGCACATGCAACTTCCTCAATCCTTATCTAAATATTTTCAATCTCCTCACCACTTTGAACATCACTCATACTTTAATGTATACCTCTCATCTTTATTTCACCAAGGAAATAAAGTGAGGATTCTTGGTCCTTACATTACTAAACTGAAAAGATCTTTTTGTCATACCTCAAATCCCATTGAGATGGACAGGCACCCGGTGCCCTGAAGACTTAATAGAACCAACTTATAATTGTGCTTATCATGCATATAACTATGATAATCATGAAACATTAATAAATATATGTAGGCTATAGTAATAAAATACCAACATAAATAGGCTCAAATCACATATACACGACTTGACCGATGAGGTCACAATTATTATGAGATAAAACATATTTGAACTTCATATATTAGTCTACAAAGACTCTATAAGATAAAAAAAATTTAGTCTAGTTTGAGATAAACCCCGCCTTACAAAACTACTGTACACTACCAAAATGCATATATCAAAGACTTGGTAAAGCCCCGAATCAACTGGGAGATTACTAATTCCAAATGAGTTTCCTGTGCTCCTACTGAGAAGGTCTACTAACTGGAGTACATGTACCTCTGGAATGAAACACAGTATCCATTATGAGAGATTCCAATACAAAAATATGTATTGAGTATGTGAGGTACAAAGTGACTATAGGTAACACAGGAGCTAAATGAAATCATATATCAATATAGGTAAGGATAAAAACCACTTTTAATTGTAGTTGTGAAATCCTGTACATTACATCCTTTACTTTATTTTATTCCTTTTGATTTATAAACTTGTAAGACATACGATACAAATGACCAGTTGATTAGTGGTAAAAAGGGATGACCCACCATGCTAGGTATTTTAACCCTTGAAATATGATCCTCATAAATACACAAATCAAAATTGACCCATGGGTAATGACCCTTTAGGTCATTTTTCATATTTTTGCTTATTTTTTATGTTAGAACTTTTTAATTTTTACTCCAAGTTATTTATGACTTGCTTGGACTGACATTTCGATTACCGAACAAATCGTTTGAATTTTAGAGTCAATTCTCTATTTTAAAGTTTTTACTAGTTCCAAATGGCCAACGAACAGTAAGTTTAGTAAAGCAATCTTGTATGTAAATTTTGACTGTGCCAGCAGCTCCAAAATATCTATTTTAGTCTTGGAGGACTCTTGATTCGGGTCCCGAGGCATCCAGGCTCATTTTGATGTAACACCTCGCATCATTCTCGACTTGATTCCACTCTTAGTTGCATACATAGGAAGTTTAGGACCTGAAATTTTTTGAAGTGTTGAAAGAGTGGGCAAATTTTAAGCCTCTTAGTTTTAATGATTCTTAAATGGGACTTCCCGACCCCGAGACGTAGATTTTTGAGTTGTTTTATGTTCAGGGGTGTAAAGGGCATGTGTAGGAAAAGTTTTGGATTTTTCAGACGAGGATTGGGGCATGTTTGGATTTCAATTCTAGCACCTCACCGCAATTACACTGCGTCGCGGTGGCTATAGTGATGGAGGTGTCATCGCATCGCGGTGAGTCCCAAAAATGGGATTCAGTTACGAATTTAATTTTTGAAGGGCAATCTCATTTTTTCCCCATGGCCCCAAGTCATAATAACACAGGATTAAGTCGTCATTAAGGCATTATATGCCAAAGTTTACTCAATTTCTCTTCCAAAGTAAACCCTAACTCTTTTCCAAAGATCAAGAATTCAACTTGTAAGGTCAAGATTTTCAAGAAGGGAGTCAAGATTAGGGTTCCAATCTTCAAACTAAGTAACATAAGGTATGGGGCCGTCCTACAACTCTATGGGCATAAGTTATTGTTTTACTAAGCTTTTGAAAGTATATTATAAAGTTTATAACAAGGGTTTGAATAATTATTTTGAATAGCCAAATCACGAAACCCCTTTTTCAATGATATATATATATATATATATATATATATATATATATATACATATATATACATATAGTTTTGGACTTGAGGCCTTCCCTTGAACTTGAATTTTCCTTGTGTATGTATATGTATGCGGTTTTAGTTTTGAAATTCAAATTGAGAGAATGAATAACTAAACTCCCTCTTTCGTTATGGCCCTCTTGATTTCACATGTTATGAATTGTTCAATTGCATATTGAGAAACATAAGGTAAATGTTTTTGCTATTGTTTAAGAACTTGATATTGGTTATGAACTAAAAAGAGAGTGTTTTCTTGTTTATATATATATAAATGAAAAGTGAAGATTGAAAGAAGTGCATGGTTTGCTACAAAGTGATTGACCACCACATGTTTAAGAATTGAAAGATGAGAATCTTTGTACAAGTTGTCATATATTTTGAATTACAAGTTCTCTTGCACTGTTTAAATGATTTGGGTGATCCAACTAACATGTTTTAAATGAAAAGACTATAACATGATATTGTATGTCTTATATGACTTGCAAGTCTTGGTATGACGATACCAAATCAGACAAATACCATAATAAACTTAGACAAACTAGACTACGGAAAGTTTTCAGACATTAGACCATTTTTTAGAAAGATACATGATTTAAAATGTTAAAAGTGGGCTTAAAGAGAGTTACGTGGTTACACGAAGAAGGCATGAGTGTAAAGGCTCATCGCTGGAAATCGAGTTTTGCCAATTCGGGTGATATGATTGGCTAACACCAATGTATACTTGTCCTTGAGATATTGATACTGGTATACTAGACTAGTATGTCGACCCCTATCCTTACGGCAAACTTGGATGTGGGGGCTTGGCCGATGAGTTAATGACAGACCCATATAGCCCGTGGGTACTAGACTTGTAGGGTGTACCACCTAACTCAGATGTAAAATAAAGAATTGAGTCATGATTCCTAGAAAATGTTTTGAGGCTCGTCAAATTATGCCCATGTGTTTTCTAATATTTTTTGCCAACATGTTTTTATGAAATGCTCTCACCTATGTTGTATAAAATTATATTTTATTTTTGAATTGTTCTACATACCAGTACATTTGTATTGACCCCCTATATTTTAGGATCTGAGGTTCAGTTTCGGGGTCCCGTTAAGCAGTAGACAATGTCAGATGTTTGGAGTTGGTGAGCCTCCCTTATTTCGAAAGGCTTTATTTCATATGATATTTTCAGTTGGTTTAGTTCATGGTCCGACCAGAGGCCTTGTCCCGATTTCAGACAGATGTTATTTTCAACTTTTAATAGAGACTTTACAGATGTGTATTAATGGTTTTGGGTCTTATTGAACTTATGTCCGTATTGTTTAGTGGATATAATAAGATGACCATGTTTCCATTTTGTTTTCTGTATTTTTTTAGTATATGAATTATGCGGATGATTTTCAAATAGAAGGGCTCTCGAGCCTTCACAGTTCGGGATGTCTATCGCGGTCAGGGTCTTGGTTCGGGTCGTGACATTTGACTTGTAAAGTTAAGAAAATAAAATATGGATGTGAGACCCACATTTTATCGAAACAACCTCGAATGAAAATTTCAACTGCATCATTAAGTTTGAAATATCAAATTTGGTGTGTTTACCTAGTTTATTTGCGGATATAGAATTCCAAATAAATCCCGAGGGCTTGACGGGGATTGAAAAAATTCCAAGTCCACTGTTGTATCTGGTGCATCGCTATCGTAGTGCCGAGGGTCTTGATAGTGATATCCTTGGAAGTCACCAAGTACTGCAATCGCGATGTGTATGACACAATCGCGACAGGACTTTACAGCCACAAAATATGGCAATCGCGAGACTCGGGGTTGCGATAGCGACACCCGAGGTCCTGGTAAGGGTATAAATTGACCCCTTTTTGCCAAATTTTTCTCATTCTTCACCCATTCTCTTGAGATATAAAATCATAAATAGTGATATAAAGTGAGATTAAAGTTTTTGGGTGATTGGGAAGCATGATTAATACTTGTTTACGTGATTATCTTCCAATTTGAGGTAAAGATTTCACCTTTTTCATGGTAGATTTTCTTGAATTCTTGCTCAAAATCTCAAAACCTTGAGGGCTTGATTTTTTCCCTAATTTATCTTGAATTTCACTCATCTTTTAGGGTAATGACTCCTTGAGCATGTGAGAATGTTGAGTTCATTTTGGAAACGCAATTTTCATAAATGGGACCAATATGGGATTTGGTGTGATATTTATACTCGAAGCATAATGGCGCAACATGAGTATCATTATTCTCTTATTGATGAGTAGAATATGATTTTTATATCTTGGAATCTCGAGGGCTTCTTAAAAGGGAAAAACATTGGTTTAGCAGATCTTTTAAGCTTTCTTCGGCGCTCGAGTAGGCTAGGTTTTACCCCTTGTTAGAATGAGATACTTCATAGTATATTTATGATATTGTGTTGGATTTGGGAGGATTTTAGGCGTTGTATTTATGAAATGCAAGACTTGGGTTAGTTGGACCGTTTAGGCTATTTTGTAATCGTAAAATTAAAATACTTAGCTTGTTTCCTTGTGCCTTAGGTGAGTTGGACTTCATGTCTCATGTTTAACATGAAAATGCCCTAGACTACTCTAGTTAGGTGGGAGTAACTTAGTCACTCATGCTTAGGGTAAGATTGGCCTTAGTTCTTTTATTATGGGAGGTTGCCTTAGTTTCTATATCGATTTAGTTATCGTGTTGGGAAGAACCTCTACCTTAGGGATATTTGTAGATTGATAAATATCTAAGAGTGCATTTAGATACCTTAGCCTAGTCCGGTGCAAAACTTGTCGTATAATGTATTTTGGAAATTTAGAGGTGGGCTCTTCAGCCCACCTTAAGTCAAGATTGATGTTTAGTTCTCTTGAAACCCTTATACGCTTGTTAAATACCTAAAGAATGCACTTTGAGGCAATATTGAGGAACCTTGGCACTTGATGGTTATAGTGATGAAGTAATGTTCATAGACTAATGGATTAGAGTGTTGATTGTGCTATGAATGAGTTATAGATTGTGCCTTTGATAAGCCATCTATTATGCTAATAATAAGCCATTGACTATGCTAATGCCTATGATTATAATCATGCTAAATAATTATGCTAGAAAATATTCTTATTAATGATGTTAGCAATTGTGTTATTAGTTGTGTTAGAAGTCATGTTTATTAATGATACGAGAAGTTATGTTATTAGTTATGCTAGAACTCATGATGCTTGACTAATTAGTACTTATGCTATTGATTATACCTGGTTCAATTTCGGAGGATGACCATGGTGTTGATTATATCCAATTTAATTTTGAAAGATAATTATGATATTGATTATACCCGATTCAATTTCGAAAGATGATGATGATGTTGACTATGCCCGATTCAATTTCGGAGGATGATTATGATGATTATGATGTTAAGGAGCCTGCTGAACAGGTCCTTTAACCTCACCATCAATATGATTTGGCTTAGGAATCTTCTTTTTCATCCTACACTCAGTCTCTTCATGTCCAAATCTATTTCAAATTTATTCAAAAAAAGGTTTCCAATCACACAACAAAGGTTGCAACCCCACCTTTCTTTTCTTTTTTTTAATTGTACTTCATCGGGTAACTAAGCTCCTAGTTCTACCTCTACCACTAGTCGAGCAAACTTTCATACATTCCTTTCCACAGTGTTGTGATCCACAATAAGACGATTCCCTATCATACTTTCAAGTTTACTTAGCACTAGCCTACTCCAATACTTAAAATCAAGCTCTGAAAACATGATCCAAATTGGAATTATTTTCAACTCCGAAATTCATTCTTTGACAATAAATGGCTTATCGTCCAAATGATAAATGTCACAATGTAATACCTCATATTTGTTTATAATAGTCTCAAAACGTACCACAATGACCCCATTCTTCAACACGCTATATTATGCTTACCCCAAAGCCTCTGTATATAGCCTTGGATCACCTGAAATGGAGGGTGGCCCCCAATACACAGCAAACTACTGCATTAGCCCAGTACTTAATCTCAAATTTGATGTTCTTCATTCTATTTTGAATAATTCGTTTATCACCAACCTTAAAAGAAGCAATATACTTCAATTTATATCCACCATTAGCCAATTTTGACGTGTTAAACGTATCCCAAATTATCTTTTTTTTTTAATCACCAATTCAGCCCCTCTTCCACCTCATCAACCCAGGACATCTTACTAGTACTTGAGGATGCCTCCATAAGCATACTAGTTGATCGCATCGCGACTTTACTCCAAATAGGTGTTGCCTCTCTTTGCTTCATCTTTTTTGTTACTTTACTACAAGGTACTGTTCCATTGATTTTCTTTAAAACTGTGTTCCTCTATACTTTAATGGGCGATGAGCTGCTCATTTCTAGGGTGTGTGAAGCTATTACTTGCTTCGAAGTCCTCGAGTCTACTGTGCCTTTCGAACCTACTAATTTCATACTTGAATTTTTCGATTGTCGTTGCAGTTCCACCTATTTCTGCCGATTTTGAGCTTGTATATTACCTCACTGAGCTACGCTCTTTATAATTTGTGCTTCCTTTGCCATTGCTGCCTTCTGAGAGGGTAAACGAGCTCTCTTACCTATGGTGGGTGCAGATTAAGTTAACTTGCACCGAGAGAGAAAGAATACCCTTTTTGAATCTTCTTTTTAGACTCAATATCATGATTAAGAAAATATGCAAAAAAAAAAATAAAAAAATTTACAAAGTTGTGTTTGTATTGTATGACTTATCCTTGCAATTAGTTTGATTAAAAATCTATACAAATATAGTATTTTGTTTGGGAGTCTAATACAATCTGTATTAACATGTATATAACGGACAAGAATGCTACGTAATCGGAATAATGAAATAATAAAACATTACTATAAAATTTCTCAAACAGTAAATAAGAGGCATGGTATCAGACAGAGAAAAATGTTCATCCCATTAATGTACTTGAATTTGGAACGAAAGAAGATAGGATATTCTTACAAAACAAAGAGTTGACCGAATTGTCTTATAAGAACAATCATAATTGATATTCTTAATCACATTATTAGAATCAACATACAAAATAAGGTCTTGATCAGCCAAAAATTTTGGTACTAGTTTCCTACAATTTGTCATACACCAACAATATAACTTTTATACCGAAAATCAAATCGAGCAAGAGAAAGAAATAATCCCATTCGGCACTACGTTCGATGATAAACACATTTATATTCATCCAAATGAATCTAGTCCCTCTATTTTAGCTTATTCTAATTTGGTGTAAAATTTAAAAAAAAAATAAAAAATATTTTGAATATTAATCTTAAATTAAAGATGTATAAAATATATTAAACTATCTTTTAATTTTATAGTCTTATACATTAAAGATTAAAATTTAAAAATTAACAAAAAAATAAAAAGAATATTTTTTAAATAAATTAAAAAATAATACGTGAAATAAATTGAAACATAGAAGGGAGTAATAATCTTTCGGCAATGAGTAGAAAAGAGTGTGAAGTTCAGATAGACCACAGTGACACGCTTATCACAATTATAAGTGATGAAACGGAGGGACTAATAATCTTTCCGCATAACTAAGAAAAAGAGTGGGAAGAGTCCAGATAGACCAGAGTGACTCACACGAACTGCTACAATTAAGTGATGACACGTCAGTTCACAGGAAACAGATCGATGTTATCAAGAAATGAAAAGTACCACATTTGCAAAAGAAAAAGGAAAAAAAAAAAGGTGGAGCTTTCCTATTTGATAATATCCCCTGCAAAAAATAATTCCAAATGGCAACTCTATTTCAGTGTGCTGGATTAAATTTGACGTGTCTATCAACAAAGGCCTCTTTATCATGCAAATTCAAAACGCTCAACACGTAACAACCATGCAGAAACCCCCATCTACTTGTCTCAACTCTATATTAGCCCTCTATCTCCTTTCTGCTTTCCCACTCTTCATCCATTTTCATTAGTAAAGAAAAATTTTTAGAAGGGAAAAGAATGCAGACTACTCATCCACCAGCTCGTCATGAGCAGCAGCAACTCTCTCGTCAGGTGGCCAAGACCACCACTGCTGTCACCGTTGGTGGCTCACTCATGGTGCTTTCCGGGTTAACGCTGGCAGCCACCGTTATTGGTCTAGCTATTGCTACCCCATTGTTGGTGATTTTCAGCCCTGTTCTGGTACCTGCTGTGATAACTGTTGGGTTGATCCTTGGTGGGTTCTTGGCTTCTGGTGGTTTTGGAGCTACTGCATCTTTTGTGTTCTACTGGATGTACAGATACGTGACCGGGAAGCACCCGATTGGGTCGACCAAGATCGATTACGCGAGGGATAAGATTGCTCATGCGGCACATGATGTGAAGGAGAAGGCTGAGCAGTTGGGGCATCAAGCACAGCAGCAGACTGAGGGTTCAAAGAGAGGAGCTTTTTATTAATTATGCATGCATGTAGCTTTTAATTGTTTTTTGTTAATCGGTTTTTGTTTTTGAGAAACTATGGGTCTTATCGTGTTTGTTGAATTGGGGAATGTTGTTGGTTTCTGTAGTAAATATCAATGGTTCTTTTACTAGAGTTACTTTCAATTAATTAACGAGTTTGTTTCTCAATTGTCCAAAGTCCAAATCTTTGTTAGTTCTGTGCTACATTTGCTATTACCCCCTCGGAAAGCAGAAACCAAATGTTGAGTAGACACAAAATAAATGGCTCGATCTGACCCTGCTCATTTTTTTGCTTGAATGCAAAAATTGATATGCACCGACCCTGCTAGAATGCAAATGATATGCACCGATCCGGTTCGAGTAGTTTGAGATCGCAAGAGTAATGTTTCAAATTCTACGCGTAATACTAATGAACCATACCTAAACTTCTTGGTAGGAATGAAATCTGCAACTTCTTGACGACCATACCTATTAACTTTGAGTTGAAAATTACGGACCATACCTTTTAACGTTTTAGTTGAAAGCAACGCCCAACTGTGCAGCTCTCTGGTGTGGCACGAGAAATTATTTTGTCAGTGAAAAAGTGTATCGTACCAAAAGGACTAGATTGTCTATTGGCCTACAGCCCGAGTTGGAAAACAAGTGGAGTTTACTAAGGAGTTGTTTGGTTGGAAAATATGCTATCCCGAAATTACTAATTTCGGAATTTATTTAATTCTGAAATTGAGTTATTTCATGTTATTTTGTCCCAACCAACCATTGAAAAAGCTCCATCTTTTAACTTAATTTCGAAATTAGTTAAACTTTATCCCTCCCTACTAAACTTCTCGAAACTGCTCGAAACTGATGGCAAATGTATGCCTTGCCAGCCAACAGTTTATTGTGGCCTACTGCAACCTGTAGCCGAGTTATTCACCAATCGTGAAAATACTAATTTCTCGCAACTAATTGATTGATATATGCCTGACCAACAAAGGAAACATTGTACTGAATATATGCATTCCCAACAAAAGAAATATTATTGTACTGGAAAAGCAGAAATATGGAAAGCTAAAATCTCATCTGCACTGAAGCATTGGATTAAACATCTCGTCCTGGTTTAAATATCTCTGGCGTCTCACTCGGGTTTAAACATCTCAGCAAATAAAAGCCTCTGCCTCTGCGCAAATGCATTGGTCTAAACTTTCTTTGAAATGGCAATAACGTTGAAGTTGATTGAGTCTGGATTTTTCTCGATTATCTTTTGGATAACTTTTGCTGCATCCTGTAATAAATGAGAAATGTAATATGTCACAGAGATATTTCTAAGACTCAGCTGCCTATGTACATTAACGTAACATGACTCTCGCACCACAACGGGGAGATAGATGAAGGGGGGGGGGGGAGATAGATGAAGGGGACCAGACATGACGGGAAGATGAAAGTAAGATGCGGAAAATAGGAGCTTGTTTAAAAGGACTTCTAGAAAGTATTTAAGTTTACAGAGTATGTAAGTATAGTAGTTAGTGGTTATATATGAGTATGTGAACTTTTGTTTGAAAGAACTGAAAAAAGCACCAAGTCTAATCTAGGAGTAAAAACTAAACTGCAATCCCAAATTGATATTGCCTATATGATCTATTTACATGTCCTGTTGTGACACCTAAATACCGTGCATTATAAAGAGGTTTAGTTTTTGAAGAAAATGTAACAGGGCATTTCTATTGTTCTTTGTAACAATTCAATGACTCAACTTGCTTTGCTAAATCGTCAAAACATCATATACAGTATAACCACTTCTACGCCTTGATGCTGAAGCAGGAGGAGGTGGCAATATGAATCCTCTATATACCCATTTCTCCTATGAATGCTCTAACAGAGGAGAGCACACTGCACGTATTTAATATTCAATATCGTGAGAAATTATTATAATTGACTAGCTCTAATTGATTATCAAACACTTCTTTCCCGGATTTGGAACCGACAACATAAGCAATCTCATGCAAATGGAGGACAATTTTGGACAGGTGAAGTATGACTTGATTTTTCAATTTCTCCATCAAAATTTATTTCTACAAGATTAAAAAGTTCTATACATCTTTAAAGCAAATTAAGGGAAAAACTATAAAAGACGCCCAATATGAAAGCAACTAACTGATCACACGTACTGAAGAGTTCCGAATTGTAGATGAAGCCGCAAAGGTTAGGTCTGGGTGTGAAACAAGAAAATTTGACCACATTCACTGATTATTTGTCATCAGTAAGTGTACTTCACGAGAAAATAATCAGACTCCATCATTTGATGCTTAGACAGAAATACATTTTCCTTACCCCGGGAGCATGGACGTAATTACTTACCTTTAATAAGCTGTCTGGAGAGGATGCACCATGTGAAATAGGTCCTGCCCTTCTTCCATCAAGCTCATAAAGTTGTCCTGCAACATGACAAGCTTGTGACTTTACAATTCTTCATTCATCATGAGTTGGGTCAAGCAAAACTGAGTTGTCTGTTCAACAATCGCTGTATCATTGAACTTGTGTGGACAAAGAAATGGTCATCATTTTTATGACAAGTAGAACCAGAAAAAAATAATGACGCAATTTGTTTGATCTCACGAGGGGTGGTTTAAGGGTAAAACTAGTAAAGCATTTGCTTTGGGCCTCAAAATTTAATATGAATTTTATGATTTTAATTTCACTCAAAATAATATTAAAAATTATAAAATATAAAAGATAAAAAATTTAAATTAAATAAAAAAAGAAAGAAAACTATCTATATTTTATTAAAATATTTTAGAACTGTTTATCCAATCTTCATATTACTAAATAAAGTTTTCACAATAATATTCAAGGTCATGCATTATAAACAAATGACTAACATATTATTAATTAAAATTAGTCCTTATTTTTATAAATAATAATATTACTATGTGAAATTAAAGGCTTAATGTCTTCTAAAAAAGTAGTATGTAAGAATCAAAAAAAAAACTCGAACTTATTGATAATATTTTTATTGAAATTTGATTCTAGGCTACTAATTCTAGAGAGACGGTCCTGTAAACTCCCCAATTTGGTGCGACGACAGTATGTTTTCTAAAGAAAGTGCTTTATCTAGCAAACATATTGCACAGATACAAGTTTCCATGTTTTTACAAAAAAAATTATAGCTAGTGACACGTAAATTAAATGAGATACTTAAGTGCAGGAATTCCATATCAACAACCTTACAAGTAGATACTAGCAGTCTAGCAAAAATTTTGTAATGCCAAGCAGATGAAAAATGACTCTTTTTTAAACTTGGAAAGAGAGACAGTGCTTAAGTCAACTTTACGAATCACACAAACTGAATGTATAAGAAGAGGGACTGCGAGGAAATGTGATAGACAAAGAAATACCATCAGTACAGGTGAAGCAGATGAAATGAGTGTTTACATCGTCTGTAGCCTGCAGAAAGAACTCATCAGATTGATACACATAAAACATGAAAAAACATCAAAAAAGAAATATTAACATGTATTTATTATGTCATATACGTGGATTATTATTAAACCAGGATTATCACTTAAATGGATAAACTAATATAGAAAAGTAACTCCATGACATCTTCCAAAAAATTTAACATAAAGCATTTTATCTCCCATCTTCCTTATATCATATTCTAAGAAATTAGAACTATCTTCTGTTTGAAGTTTTTAGCAGAGTTTCAACTAAGATTCACACAAATTCACACAAAACTCTTAAGCGCTCTCTATATTGGCTACATAATAACAGAAACTACAGCTTTGGTTCTAACATTTCACAGTTGCAAGAGCAAAAGCACACAAATCCATAAAAATGTGAGCTTTTGGAAAAGTAAACGCGACAAAGCCTAAAAAGAAGGTTGTTGGTTATTGTTATTGGACAGAAAAAACTAATTCTAACATTTCTCAGTTGCAGGAGCAGAAGAACACAAATCCATAAAAATGTGAGCTTTAGGAAAAGTAAACACGCCGAAGCCTAAGAAGAACGTCGTTGGTTATTGTTATTGGACAGAGTATTGAAGTAATTTTCATATCTTCTATTCCACAATAGAACAAATGCATATACATTTATAGCTATGCTAGTTAACGAAATAATCAAAAAGATCCCTGAAGATCTGCTAGTATCCCGTCTTCACATAGCCTATGGGAATCAGATTCTCTTGAATCTTCTCATGTGTAACTAACAATCAACCTCAAAATGTTTAGATTTTTCATGATAAATCGGATTTGAGGTGATATGAAATGCGGCTGGATTATCAAACCAAAGTTTACTGTCATTGGGATAGTATGATACTTCAAATCAATTTCAGTTAAAAGATAGATGTATTCATGCAATCTCACATGTGGACTACGCCATAGCTCTATATTTCAGATTCTGCATTGCATCGGGATACCACATTTTGTTTCTTGCTTTTCCAGGATATCAAGTTTCCACCAACAAAGACGCAGTAATCGGTAGCCGACCTTCTATCAATCTTACACCCAGCCCAATTTGCATCAGCAATGCACTCGGTCCGAGAATGTCCATTATTGCTATATAATATGCCAAGTCCAGGTGCTCATTTTAGATAGCATAGGATTGCTCCAAAGCCTCCCAATGTTTGACCGTAGGTGTGGACATGAATTGGCTAACCATACTTGCGGCAAAAGCAATATCTAGACGAGTCAGGATTAAATAGTTCAGTTCTCCGACTAACCTCCTATATCTCTCGGGATTATCAAAGAGATCACCTTTTTTTTACAATATGCACATTGGGAACCATTGGAGTACTACAAGGCTTAGTTGTTAGCTTTCTCATTTCTGATAGTAGGTCGAGAACATACTTTCTCTAAGACAGAAAAATTTATTCCTTGTTCCTAGAGACTTCTACTCCCAAGAAATACTTCAGTCCGCCCAAATCTTTTGTATGAAACTTGGTCAGCAAGAAAGACTTGAGCAAGACGATCCCTGTCGAATAACTCTGTAATGATAATGTCATCAACATATCTATTGATTTTCTATAGAACACCGAGTGGTCACATTTGCTCTTCTTTACCCCAAATTCAAGAACAACCCCACTAAACTTGTCAAACCAAGCCTGAGGACTTTGCTTTAAGCCATAAAATGATTCTTTAAATGGTAGACTGTCCCATAATCCCCCTGAGCAATAAAACCAGGTGATTGCTCCATATATACCTCTGTGGAGATCACCATGAAGGAATGCATTCTTAATATCCAACTGATGCAAATGCCAATTCTTAGAAGCAGCTAGAGAAATGAACAAGTGAACAGAAGTAAGTTTGGCAACCGTGACGACTCTGTCTAAATAATCCACTCTATAAGTCTGAGCATACCCTTTGGCCACAAGTTTAGCCTATAGTCTAACCACAAAACCAACTGGATTAACTTTGACCGTGAAGACCCACTTGCATCCCAATACTTTCTTTAAATCCACTAAATCCTTAGTGTGTTTTTCCTCCAAGAAATGTATTTCCTCAAGCATTGCTTTAGACCATCCTGGATGATTTGAAGCCTTCACTTTTTTTGGTACAAAAATGGAGCCTAGAGATACAATCAACAATCAAGACACTAGAGACAAGTAGTGATCGTAACAAAAGTAGCAATAGAACATGTAGTCCTACAAGTACGTGTACCTTTACGGAGAGCAATAGGAAGGTCAAGATCTTTTGGATCAAGTGGAGAAGGATCTGATGACGAAGGAACTGATGTAGGACATGAATCATCCGTCACTTGCCTTCTCAATTAAACTTGAACAACCGGTGTTCTTGCTGAAACAGGTACAATAGACAATTGGTGCTCCGTAAGAGAACTCAAAGATGTAGGAACATCATCCTCTGATTGTTATCACGGGTAACTTGATACCAACCATTCATCTTCCTCCTGTTAACTTTTAGAAATGGGAGGTACATATAAGAACGGTGTTGGTGTTGTATCGCACGCAGTTGCCAGGCTAAGAGGTACCAGCCTCCTAACATGCTGGAATTT
Source organism: Capsicum annuum (assembly GCF_002878395.1). NCBI lineage: Eukaryota > Viridiplantae > Streptophyta > Magnoliopsida > Solanales > Solanaceae > Capsicum > Capsicum annuum. The sequence continues at coordinate 179,778,592 of NC_061116.1, forward strand.
TCTCATGCTAAACAAACAAGAGCTTAACAAGAAGATTGTTGGCCTTCAACAAACTGCAAACCATCAAAATCTCTAGTGTATTACACACAATTTCCACAGAAGGCTTAGAGGTACCAGCCTCCTATAACACATCCAAATACTTTTTTCATGCCTCCCTATTCCATTTATGTCAAGAATACGAGAAGCCAGTCGTAGCAGCTAAAACACAAAGAAACGTTTCGAACTGAGAACACCGTGAAATCTAGATGTATGAAAGCTCAAACCAAATATTGAAAGTTGTTCACCCACAAACATACTTAAGATCAACAAAAGCTAAGTTGCTTCTACCACACCACAAAAGCAACGCCAGGCTTGAGGGTACCACCATTCTTCGTTTTTTTTTTTAAAAGGGAAATAGGGAAGGGATTACAAGACAGAGAATCAAACCTTCACCAAATAGGTGAAAGTTTAGGTAGTCAACCAACTAGAATACCACCATACTTGGTTGCATAATTCTTGTACAGCGTGGTTAGACCAAATATGTTGTATGGGATAGAGTACTCGTCAGTCAAGAACTCTTACGTTCAGAAGATGAAAATTGTAGAAATGAGGATGTCAAGATGAATATGTGGGATTACTATGAGAGATAGGATTAGAATGAAAATATTTGGGTCAAGGTGGGAGGGACCTCTGGTGGAGGAGAATTTGTGGTAAACGAGGTTGAGATAGTTCGGGCATGTGAAAAGAAGATACACGGATGTCCATGTATAGAAATGTGAGAGATTGGATGCAAATGCTTTAGGAGAGGTAAAGGTAGGTAAAAGAAGTATTGGAGACAGGTAATCAGACTGGATACGATTTGAGGGCACGAATTAGGGCAGACGGCTAGTAGATAGTTGAGAAATGTCTCGCTTATCCTTCTATACTAGTAGTTGTGGTAATTTTTTTGGAGACAATACCAGTAGCGGTGTATTACTCTTGTAGTTTCTTGTTCTTTTAAATCTATTACTATATATTGTTTCTTGTACTTCAACTATCGTATTATTTTGTTGTAGATACTAGATACTTCCTTTTCTTTTTTCAAAATGCTTTATCATCCTATCTTTATTATTTTGTCATGGTTTCTTCACTTCTATTATTTCTTTTCCTAAACTACTTTGTTATGCTTTTCCTTGAGCCGGAAACCTCTCTACCTCCCAAGGTAGGGTAAGGTATGCATGCACACTATCCTCCCAAGACCCTACTACTTGTGGGTTTACACCGGATATGTTGTTGTTGTTTGCACTAGATCAGACCCTCCACTTTTGTGGTTGTCAATTCTCTATATAAAATTATCCTTCTTTCAAGAAAATGTCAAGAGCATACATAGATCATTGATTCAATTAATATATCAATACATTGATAAAACATTTATTCTCAGTTTATTTTTAAGTGCATCAAGGAATGATTAAGAACAAATGAATCTTTTTTCAGTAATTGAAGACATTAAGGACAATCTGAAGGTGTTCGAATATGTTCAGCTTCAGTATTATTTCTGTGAAGCTAAAAGTGTCGTGGACTAACCGGCTAATGAAAGATTGAAGCTCAAGGGACAGATTTGGTATGATGAACTTGAGCAGCTTTTCAGTGAAAGAAAGGCACAAATGGTAATGGATGGTGTGGAATTGTATGACCATCTCATCTAAAAGCTTAAGCTGTTAGAGAGAGCGCACTTCTATTATTTAATTATATTCTCAACAGATTGCATACAAATGCCTAGTTTCTGGATTAGGAATAGATTTAGGATGAGGAGTGTATATTTGACATGTACAAGAAACACAGATTTTTCAATTCTGACCTCAGTTTCACCCGCAGTAACTGCCACTGAATGAGCAACTTCTATTTCCCTGTCGTTTTCAAGGAACAAAGCACGCTGCAAATTGTACTCGAATATATTAGCATTGATGACTAGAAGGATGTGACTGGCCACTAACTGCAATGAAGCCAAAATTAATACCTGCATAGGATCCATGCTTGAAGTTGATTTAAAGAACTTGTCCAAGAATGACCCCTCGGCTAGAGGACAAAAAAAAAGCATGTCAAAATCGGAGGGAAAAAGGAAAAGCAAATAGGGCAGAAGAAAAAGATAATAGGTAAACATGTAAAAAATAAAACAAAAAATATATCTTCCAAGTTGACAAGAATGTCTATAATAAAAGAGCTTTTTGTAGTCACCATAGTTCAGAGAATGATTCTCAAGATCCCATCTCCGATTAGGCATTTCTAAAAATAATGACTTAACTTGAGAGCCTTCCCCTCTAACACAATCATCAATTATAGCATGAAGAAGCAAGCTCTTAGCAGAGTAATTTACGCTTTGTGCAACTATCCAGTTATGATACTACCAGAAACTCAAAAGTACTCCACCTCTAATAGTTCATATTTAATGCAAAGAGTAGAAACCTACATGGTGACAACCAGTTCATGATATATGGAACATCAATGGCTTACTAAGTTTTATCTGAGAGGTGAGATTCCCGATAGCATGAAGAAGGCCAATTGTTCCACATGCATTTCTCACTGTTTGTTTCATGAAGTAAACTGTACTACTGGGATCCTGCACCTGCCAGAAGCCAGTCAAGAATAGTTACAGAGTTATGAAGCCAGATATAAGCCATAAATGTAGAAACGCTCAAATGCTCCGACAGAACTCGGTCAAATAAATGGAGAAGAAACAGATTATCAAGTATCTCAGGAGTCGGGGCAACTGAAATCTTCAAATATTAGGAGATATAGAAGTGACCCAAAAAAGATGTTGTAGTAATGACTGAATTATGAGACCGATCTAAATATAAGTTAAAGTTCTTGTTACCAGTCAAGGGAAAAAAGTTACTATTTCCGCCACATATTACACGACCTTCCATTGTCCACTAAAACTCATTAAGCAAACAACCTGTCTAAGGGACAGCTTAGACACACTGTATGGTTTCATGATAGCTAGGGGTGTACGTAGGTCGGGTTGGTTCGGATTTTATTAAAAAATAAACCAAACCAAACCAAACATGTCAGTTTATTAAAACTACAAACCAAATCAAACCAACATAAAATTGGTTTTTTCGGTTTATGTTTTAGTCGGTTTTTTCAGTTTTTTTTTGGGTTTTTTTTATATCTTTAATTTTTACAATTATATTGGATCGAAGACTAGATCAAATATGTTTTCACTCATGTGCTAATGAAAAATCATAATTATGAAAAATGAGGAGCGGAAAACTCTCTTGAAACTAAAAAGTGAGATGAAGAGTGAAAAGTTTAAGTTTTAAGTTTATATTGGATTTTCGATCATTTAATTAGCAACTAATGGACAAATATTACAACTTAAAGGCCCAAATCTAAATATATATATGGCAAAATTCAGAAATAGCATACTTATCCCCTTAATATATCTACATCTACTTTCAAATTATTGAAAATTACTAAAACTAGTTGAAAAAATATTTAAAAAGTAGATTATAATTAATATTTTTTGGTTAACACCAAACCAAACCAAGAATGGTCGGGTTTTTTCTTCTAACGCCAAATCAATCGAACCAAATCATAAGTCGGTTTTTTTTCTCGGTTTGGTTTGGTTCGTCGGTTCGGTTTGACTTGACGGTTTGGTCTGTACACCCCTATTGATAAGGACCAATAAAGATAAAGCCAGAGTTCACTGAACTGAAGAATGTAGTACACAGCAGGAAAGTAAGAAAAAAGGAACAAACGAAATAATACGATCCAAGACAGAGAACGGAGTTTGGCAACTGATGGCAAGGAGTAGGGGTGTTCATAGTTCTGTTTGGTTCGATTTTTGACTAATTATAGAGGTTTCTTTACTTCACACATCTAATATTCACAAAAGCAATACAACTTCAAATAGAATGGTCAATCCTTTAAAAAAATCGAAGGGGCAATCTTTTTTTTTTTTTGAGGATGGTAACAGTTAGTCTATATATATCCACAGAGGCACTACATCCAAAAGGTGTAGTACCTATTCAAAAGTATTACATACTATATCAGTCCTCCTTCCTTCTCAATTTCTTACAATTAAGTAGTCTAGTAAATCAAAAATGTCTTCGGTTTGCACTAATATATCCTGTTTACACCAAAAATAAAACAAAGCTAAGCAGTTCATCTTGAGACTCTTAATGTCATTTTGCTTGTCTTCAAAACATCTCTGATTCCTCCGTTGAACTTGCATTGCCATCATTGTTCCAGGAACTCAAAATACCTCTAATGCCCTGGTTTCACCCAATTTATCTACCTTAGACAAATAAACATTCTCTATAATTGCTCTGTCCATTTGCAATGTAAAAAGAGATGGTTGATTGTCTCTCTTTGCTCTCCACATAGAAAGCATCTTGAGAACAAATGAAATCCAATTTTGTTGAAATTCTCATGTGTTAAGACAGCTTCCTTTGCTCTTTGCTAGTAAACAGGTGAAACAATTCACTTCGTAATGAATTTTGGTCTTCACAGATAATCTTCCATGGCCAATTCTTTTCTCTGTGGTTTGATAAGTTTAGTGACTTATATGCTGAACTAACAATGAAAACTCCTGACCCTTCTTCCTTTCGTACCATGATATCCCTTTCTTCATTCAGATTGTTAAATGCTACCATTGTGAAGTAGAAAGTTGCTACTCTATCCACTTTCCGGTCATTTAAATGTCTTCTAAAATTTAGGTTCCAACCTTGTCCAGTCCACATATTAGCTAAGGTTGCTCGTTGTTGCAAACATAAACTGAAGAGATCTGGATATTGTTGTTTCAAAAGGGTGTGACCTATCCAATGATCATGTCAGAAGGATCTGTCCATTACATACCTTGAAGTTGATCTTTGCTTTCATCACAGGCCACAAGTTCCTGATAGCTCTCCACATTGTGCCACCATATGGAATATTTATCATGTTAGTTGCCCAGTTATCTTCTAACCCATACTTTGCACAAACCACATCCTTCCATAACATGTAGTCAGTTGTCCCAAACTTACACAACCATTTTCATCATGAGACTCTGGTTCTGCAACTTCATATTTGTCATCCCCAACCCTCATACCTTCTTTCCCACAGTCAGCTCCTCCCATTTCACTAAGTCAAATTTAATTTTGTCATCAGTACCTTTCCAGAAAAAGTTTCTTCTAATTCTATCAATCCTCTTGATCACACTAGCAAGAATGGGGAAAATAGACATCATATAGGCAGGTAGTGCATTTAGTACACTATTTGCCAAGGTAAGTCTACCTGCCCTCCATAAACATTGGCTTTTCCAGCGTGTTAACTTTTTCTCACATTTTTCAATGACCCCGTTCCATATCCCTATAAACTTGTTGTTTGCTCCCAATGGCATGCCAAGACAAGTTATTGGAAGTTTCCCTACTGTCCCACCAAGCTTTGTTGCCAAACTGTCCAGTTCCAACACCTCATTTATGGGGTAGATGAAGCTCTTACTCCAGTTAATGTGGAAACCAGAAACTACTTCAAATATTATAAATATGGACCTCAATATCAAAATGTTCTCTTCCACTGCTTCACAGAAAATCAATGTGTCATCTGCATATTGCAGGTGAGTGATTTCTATGTCATCTCCAAAGGGGCAATCATTAAAGAGTACATAAATGTCTTAGCAAAGAAAAAGTAAAATTGGCAATATTCCATAACCACATATAGACAACTAATTAGACTAGTGTTGCGTTTGGACATATTTTTTAAGAAATGAAATTCAAAAATGTTGTAGTGCATGTGAAACAAGTAGATTAAAATCAAATTTATGTTTAAAAGGCATAAATATTTATCATTATTTATGAAAAACTAACATCCTATATTCAAATAATTATAAATTTTATGTATATAATTGATAGGTTCAATTTGGTTATTTATATGTTATTTTTTAGTAAAACCATAATCAACCCAAATAATATCGGTTTTTAAAATTTAAAACCAAACTAAACATCGATTGTTTTATCGATTTGGTTTGGTTTGCGGTTAGGTTAGGTTTTTAACCAAACCGTGAACACCCCTAGTAAAGAGACCAAGCACTAGCAACTACAAACCTGACTTCCAGAATCAAGTTGTTAGCATCAAGAATTGCATATTAGCCAGAAAAAAGAGAAAGAGGAAAAAGGGAACTTCCTAGGATTAGTGATGGTGTCACACCTGTTGTTACTAAGGTTTATAAACTCAGGAAGAATGGTGAAAATAAGGCCTGAATATTACTACTTTATTTAATATTTCTATTTGTGTGTATTCCTAGTCGTTACCTAGCAGTTACATAGAAGTTAAGATGGTTATAAAGGGAAGATAAGCAGTTTCTTCTGTAGAATCTGGGTTTGTAGTAATCTGGAGGATAAGGTTCCTCGAAATACCTGGATTGTTGGGTGTATTATTATTCTCAAATATTTTTGTCTATTAGTAAACTTGTTTTATCTGTTGACAGAAATAAATAACAGTGAAGTGTGTTATTTATCTGTGTGTTGTGCTTGGATATTTACTGCTAAGGCTCTGGTTCCATATAGATGGACAAAATTTTACATCAAGAACTGCATATTAGTAAGCAATTGCCCAGCATCGACTAATTGCAAACCCAAAAAAAACAGAGAGGCCAAATGGCATAATTTGCCTAACAGAAACAAGTTACTAGCATTCATCAATAAAGAGATGAATAACGCTCAATGCATTTGGCATGAGCAAATTATTGGATATACAGACGTTGATTTTGGGCAGGATGACCTTGTGATAGACGTTCTACTTCCAAATATTGTGTTTTATTAGGAGGTAATTTGATGTCCTGAAAGAGTAAAAAATAGAGTGTGGTTGCTCGATCTAGTGCAAAAGTAGATTATCGAGCAATGGTGGTAGCCACTTGTGAGCTAGTTTGGATTAAACAATTTTTGAGAGAGTTAAAATTTAGAGAAATTGGTGAAATAGAACTTGTGTGAGATAATCAAGCAGCTCTTCATATCGCATCAAATCCGGTACTTCACAAACGAACTAAACACATTGAGATTGATTGTTACTTTGTCAGAGAGAATATACTTTCCAGAGATATTGATACAAAATTTGTGAAATCGAGTGATCAACTTGTAGAAATTTTCACCAATCCCTCACTGGTCCTCGTATTAATTACATTTGTAACAAGCTCAATATTTATGACTTGTATGCATCAGCTTGAGGGGAAGTATTAGAATATGAGTAAGAAAAGGATTAGTAGATGAAATCATATTTGAAAAAGGATTGTAGTGTCGGTATCCCAGTTAGAGAACGAGTATAATGTAGTGTCTATAAATAGGGTCTCAATGTTATAATTTAGATACAACAATTCAATATTTTTTTTGCTCCTATATTTCTCATAAGTCTTACTTGCGTAAGTTTGCATTGGTCTCTTTCGATGACATATTAGTTTATAGTGCAAATTTTTCTACTCACTTGGATCATTTGCGGGAGGTGCTACAAATTTTAAAACTTCATAACTTGGTTGTCAATCAAAAGAAATGTCATTTTGAACAACAACTAGAGTATTTGGATCATATTATTTCTACAAGTGGAGTATCAACAGATCCAGCCAAAATAACAAGCATAAATAACTGGCCACGTCCAAAAGATGTTATAGGTTTGCAGGGATTTTTGGGACTCACTAGTTACTATAGGAAGTTTGTTCGGGACTATGGGAAAATAGCCACGCCACTCACACAATTGCTAAAAAATGCTTCTCGCTGGAATAAAGAAGCTCAATTAGCTTTTGATTCTTTTAAGGAGGTTTTGGTCACTTTGCCGGTTTTGGCACTACCAAATTTTAAAAAGATGTTCGTGGTTGAGACTGGTGCTTCAGGGTTAAGGATTGGAGTTGTCCTAACGCAAGGACACCCCATCACTTTTCTTAGGCAAGGACTTTCAATTCGAGCTCAATCTAAATCAGTATATGAGAGGGAATTAATGGCCATAGTTTTTGCTATCCAAAAGTGGCGTCATTACTTGATGGGTAGACATTTAATTATACAAACAGATCGACGAAGTCTCCAACTTCTCATGGATTTGCATGTATGGCCAAAGAGCACAAAAATGGGTCACTAAGTTATGGGATTTGATTTTGAGATTCAATATCGTCCCGGTCGTGAAAATAAGGCAGTTGATACCTTGTCCCACCAATTTCATTTCATGCCTTTTTCTGTTTTACACCGTAGTACCTAAGATGATCTTTCAACAGAAATTCAACAAGATGATCAACTCCGTCAATTAACACAAGATTTGCTTCAAGATCCAGCTTCACGACTGAATTATGGCCTGAAAAATGGCTGCCTATTTTTCAAAAGTCGGTTGGTGCTTCCTCGATTGTCATTACATATTCCTATACTCCTCAGGGAATTTCACTCCTCACCTACAGGTGGTCATTCAGGTTATTTCCGGACATACAAGTGCATTTCACAAGTGTTGTATTGGAATGGGATCAAAAGGGATGTACAAAACTTTGTGGCTAGTTGTGCAGATAGCAAGCAGAACAAGCATGAAGCCCTTAGTCCCACTAGCTTGCTGCAACCATTACCTATTCCTACACAAGTTTGGGATATTGCTATGGATTTCTTCAGCGGGTTGCCAAAAGCAATGGGACATGATACTATTATGGTTGTGGTGGACTGTTTCACTTAATATAGTCATTTTCTTCTCTTATCTCATCCATATACAAAAAATAGTGTAGCTGAACTATTTGTTCGTGAGGTGGTACGTTTGCATTATGGGTTTTCTAAATCTATTGCTTCTGACCGAGATCGGGTTTTTGCCAACCAATTTTGGCAAGAATTATTCAAGTTGTTCGGTACTAACCTCAAATTGAGCACAGGTTATCACCCACAGAGAGATGGTCAAATTGAGGTTGTCAACCGCTCCTTGGAGACTTAGTTACGTTGTTTTGCAGGAGCACATCCAAAACAATGGCCAAGATGGATTCCTTCGGCTGAATTTTGGTTCAATACCACTTACCATGGTTCCACCAAGATGACC
>NC_061116.1:179790573-179907673 GCF_002878395.1 Capsicum annuum
CCAAAATTAGAACTCTACTTTACTCCCCTCTCTCAACCTCCAACGCCGTAATTAGTGTCCTTTATATATAGTTATGGGAAGGGCTTTATCATTTTCCTCCACCCTTGTTTTCTCTATTTTTTGCTTTTCTTTTTTTAGTGTGTTAAATATTAATCCTTGTGTGCAATAATAGTTGTTTTACTATTGAATTTGATATACGAATAAAAATATAATAAAAAACATGAATAATTTTGCTATATTACTACTTAAATATAATAAATTTAATAATTTGAGAAATATATTGAGTAATGAATACCAGTATTTAATAGTAGAAATAAAATTGATAAAAACATTAAATTTTTTATTGATTTTTATAAATATTGTTGGACATATATATTTTAATATAGTGGATATGGATTGCTGGATAGAATTAGTATTGAAATTGAATTAATTGAATTTGTGTTTTTTAAAGGTGGAGGCATAAGACAAGTTACTTGAGACGAAGCGTAAGCCCCGAGACGATGAGGCATAAGCCTCATGGATCCTTTAATTTTTATTATTTATAAATTAATATAAGTAAAAATAAATATTTTTAAAAATATAAATCACCAAGAAAATAAAACTACATCAAATTTAAAAAAAAAAAGTGAAAAATCTATCTAAAAGATATTTTACCTGATATGAGACGAAGCGTAAGCCCCGAGACGATGAGGCATAAGCCTTATGGATCCTTTAATTTTTATTATTTATAAATCAATATAAGTGAAAAAAAATATTTTTAGAAAGATAAATCACCAAGAAAATAAAACTACATCAAAAAAAAAAATTAAAAAAAATGAAAAATCTATCTAAAAGTACTGAAGCCTTAAAAATATTAATCAAAGTCACACATACGAAGTCAATTTTTCATATAATAATAATAACAATAAATCATAATATATTCTCAAAAACACTAATGTATCTAAAAAAAATATATATATATATAACTAACAACCCCTTATTTGGGAACGAAAGGGATAATTCTGATTTTAATGTACAATCACTATCAAGGTGGAGATCATCATCACTCATACTATCAATCATATTTTCAGTATTTGTGGTAACACATCTAACTTTATCAACAATCTCCACATCTTATAGTGCTTCATCTATTTGAACCTGCATAGATTGTCCTATCCCTAGATATTAAAACAAAAAGAAACTGAAGTTATTTTTCATTACTAAAAGCACAAAAGAGTTTGTCATAAAAGAATAAGAAGAGGAAAGTAATTCATGGCAACCAGAGCTTATAAATTTACATATACAAGCTACACGTCAGATATAAATAAAGCTCATAGATGCAAATTACATGTTCGATACATATAAAGCTCACATATTCATATGTAAGCTACATGGTTCTGACCCTTATATCATTACAGATTTTATTACAATATTGATGTCTTTCATTTTACTTTTACTCTAAATTATGACTTTATGCTAAGTGAATCTATACAACATAAATGAAATGCATACATACTTATTAGAAGTTTCAATTACTCATTGCTTTTTGCTTGATCCAACTATGTCTTTTGCACTACCGACGTTAGCCATAATTTTCAGAGGAAGGTCATCCTCAAATGGAGTAACTAGTGTAATCTCACGTGTTTTACACGTGTAATGTTTGATCATTTAAAATTAAATAATTTTAGTTATTGCAAAAAATTTTAATATAGTGTAAAAGTTTAAATCACATTTCAATGATTCTTCACACTTTAATATAATAATATAAATATAAATATATATTTTAGTGTGAACACATATATATTTCACCAGCAGAAGTTCTAAGTGGTTGATGGATCATGACTTTTGCGTTTGTGATTACCTCTTTCCAAGAGACGCATCTTTGAACCATATTTGTGGTACCATTAATTTTTTTCTTATATTTAAAATTTTTCCTAATTTTTAAACTCAAGGTACAATTATTTTTCTTTTTCTTGTTTTCTACATTTAAATCTTTTCTTGTTTTTAAATCAAATCTTTACAAAATCTAGTTTAATATATATGCTTTGTATGTGTACTGTCTTATGTCAATTAATAAAATTATATACATAAGAAAAACAACATTATTAAAAAATAGCAATTGATGTTAGAATTAATATTACATCTATTTAAATGATATGAATAGTATTACATCTCAAATATGTAACTTACAGTTGTGTCTCACCCAGCTTTTTTTTTTTTACAAATAATGAAAAATTCAAGAGTTCACATAATTGAAGACGTCCTTCCAAGATTATAGAAACTAAATAACTAATTTATAGAATTTCAAAGTTTAGAATATATTGATCTATCATAACTTAAATATACTATCGTATCAATAATTACATAATTAGTTATAGCTTAATTTAATTGTAAAGTTAATACTACCATGTTAATTCATTTTTTGTCGTCCATGTCATGTTCTAGAATTTAGTACTCCCTCTAGTTTATTTTACTTCGACATGTACCTATGTATTAAGAATAATTTTATTTTTTCATTTAACAAATCGTCTATTATTTTCTTTTCATATTATTTTTGTGTTAAATAACTACATAAAGTAGTAATAGTTAAATTTAAAATTTTAAAATATAACTAAAGGCTAGTTTAGTAAAAAAAAAATATATATCCCCAATAAAACTTTCTCAAGATTATGCCTTAACATGAGTCAAGTAATATTAAAAATATAAATAATTAAAATCAAATCAAAACTTTGAAGAAGTTAAAAAGAAACAACAAACGTGCATTGTTGAATCTAGATGATCAACTACTCCACAAACCTCTTAAATATCTATAATTTACGTAATTTATAAAAGTTTATCAAAACTTTATATAAGGTAAATTTTGAAGAAAAAGGCCCTCATAATTATATACGTAAAGAATTAGTTGTAAAGAAATAAAGAAAAAACACTTTCAAATCTTCTTGAAATCAAATTTAGTTGATTTAGAATTGTTAAACTAATGGAAAAAGTAATAGTTGTCATTAATTTTGATGACTTCTAATAAGGAAAGGTTTTTACTATAAATAAATTTAATTAATTTTCAACTCTTAAATATTAGGAAAAAATAGTGAAAGACGATTTTGTCTAAAGCAAAAGCTTTTAATGAAGGGCAAAAAGTTCATACGACATTTCTAAGGCCCTTCACACTTTTAATTTATTATAGATATAGATTATATATGAGAAAATACATAAAGGCCCTCCTGATCTTGTTCAAGTTTTTCAAAAAGACACTTAAACTTTACTTTCAACCTATTACCCTACGAATCTTAATTAAGTCATTACAAATACACCATTTTTCATTGAATCTCAGTCACAAGAAAGAGAGTGAATGCACACACCAATCAGATGCTGTCACGTGTTAAATAATTAAATTTCATATTTTATTTATATTTTTTAATAAAATTTCCCTTTTTGTTTTATTTATCACCCCACCCCCACCCTTTCCAACATCTCCCTCCCCCATCTCTGTCCAGCAGCTTCCCTCCACCACCAGCCCCATCAGTTGCTGATTTCTCCATATATTCTTCTTTCTCTTTAGATTTCAATGTTAATTTTGTGGTTTTTAATTTCGTGTTTATATTAATTTTGTATTGCTTCTTAATTTTGTACCATCAAAACTCCATTAAAATGGAGATTTATAGTTCTTCTTAAGAGGATATTCATTGGGTTTTATAACATTGTTCAAAATATAAAAAAAAAACTGAAATAAGAACTTGAAATTGAAGAAAATAAACATGGTGATGGTAAAAGGTGAGTAGAATTATAGTGATGATTGAGAGGATTGAGGAGAAAGAGAGTTATGGTGATGATGTTGTTGTTGTTGTTATTGTAATTGATGTTGTTGTTGTTGTAATTGATGTTTTTGTTGAGTTATGGTGATGAAGAAGAAGACAATGGTGGGTAAAGGGTTGTGGGGGTGGGTGGGGTGGGGTGGGGTGGCGGTGTATGAAATAATTTTAAAAAATAAATAAATATTGATTTTTTTTAAAAAAAAGATAAATTATATATCAAAATATTTACACGTGGCAGCTTTTAATTGGTAGAAAAAGTCAATTTTGAGCCTTTTCACGTGCCTGTTGCGCGTGTATACACGCAGAGGGTCAAAATAGTGTATTTGCAATGATTTAAGTAAGATTCGTGGGGTAATAGGTTGAAAGTAAAGTTTAAGTGTCTTTTTAAAAAATTCGGACAAAATTAGAGGGATCATTATGTATTTTCTTATTATAGATATAGATATAAATATAGACAAGTATCATTTTAATAACATCAACATCAAATAATATCTCTTCATCAAGCCATGAAAGTTCTTTAGGAAGCACTGGATCTTCTTTTTCAGTCATTCATTCATAATCTGAATTAACTTCATCAACTAAAATAGGATCAATACTCTGTATTTTTGGCACTCCTTTTTCTTAACCTTATATTATATCTTACATAAACTAAAACATTTAATCTGCAATGCTCAAGTCTATTTCTTTTCTTTGTATGAATCCCACTAATAAAATAAAAAGATAATTATAATGCATTGCAAAGAAAATAGAAACTCAACTATAATCAACAGGAGTTCTTAATTTTCTTGAATTCATAGCTACTTGGCTGTCAAAATTTCCTCTCAAATGATTATAAAAAATCTAATAGAATATCCACTTTAAGTCTCTCTTGATAATCCAACATTCGTTCCATGTATTTACACAAATCTTTTTTAATAGTGATACTATTGAATTGAGTAGCGAAATTTTCTTCAAAACACAACTGTGGATTCAAAAAATATCAGAAAGCATGAAGTGAACGATGAAATTGATTTTTTTATCTTTCATCGACTCTTTTTCAAATAGGACCATACCTTTTCTCGTTGTTTCCGCAACTGAAAGCTATTTTTTCCTTCGCCTTACTAAATAAATAATACATATATTTTATGCAGGGCTTCTTTTCAGAATAACTTCTCTTACAACACTCACTAATAACACTTTTCACGCAGTAAGAAATATAGAGCAAAAATTTGAATCAAGCAACAATGTTGCTCTTGTTTTCACTCCATCATATTTCGTAGCCCAAGTAGGATTGTTCCAAGCTTTAGAACTGGACATAAATCGAAGAGCTTGTTTCTATTTTTGTATACTTTGAAGAATGAAATATGCTATAATGAAATGAGTAATAACAACGCGAAGAAGTTCATGATTTTTTATAAAAGATCTCATCAAATTCAACACACAAGTATGCCCATAGATGTACTTTACCACTTTATTTGCCTTAGCGAACTAATAACTTTTTAACTTTTCAATTTCTTCTAACATAAGATCAATGTAATGTGCTGCATACGGGGTCTAATAAGTATGAGGACGAGTCTTTATTATCTTCTTTCAGCACTCATAAGATTTGAGCCATTATAAATTGTCATTCGGATGATATTTTTCTCATAAACTTCATTTATAATTTTGTTTAAATGCAACGCAAGAGTATCACCAGTTTTTATTGAATCGGAAGTATCTATGAATCTAATAAAAAGAACCTATTGGGTTATTAACAACAAAGTTAATGAGACATATGTTTTTTTCGTCTGTCCAACTTCCTGATATCATAGAACAACCATATTGCTTTCATGATTTTTTTTGGTTCCTCTAGATTCTTGTTAATGTTGAAAACCCTCTTCTTTTAATATCCAAGTTCTCAACTCATGCATTAAGGGGGGCACGAAACCTGGCCCATAATTTACTACTTCATCATACATTGGCAAATAGTATGAATTATTTGCAACATTGAATGAAATTTTGCTGGAGAAGAAAAATCGACCAATAAGTTGAAAAATTGATTTTTTTTCTTTTTCTTCATTTAGAATTCAAAGTGGACTGTCTATCTTGAGCAGTAACAAAATTATTTATCGGGCCTTTAGACTTCGAGGGTAAAGTGTCAATCGATGAAAAATTAAGAGAACCACCACCAAAATTACTTTCTCGAATTGCAGCAGCTGGAATTTCATCTAAAGTAGTGTTTTTCTTAGTGCTCCATGTAACACATTTTTACATCTTTTTTGCTACATCACCCGGAACCTTAGAACAAGATTTCTTTCCTTTATGAGTATCTGCCAAATGATATTTCAATCTGTTGATTGAGCCATTATATTGTTAATTACAAAACATATACTTGAAATGCTGCTTGTTTGAATTTATAATGATACAGGTCAAAGAAAAATATTTTTTGTTCACATTTTCAGACTTTCCTTCATCCATTATCAGCAACTTACAAAGAATTCACCTGAAAAAATATTTTTAAAATAAAAATATTAATTAAATCACTTAAATAAAGGATCATTGGTCAATAGAATTAATTCAAACAATATAGATATGATCTAAATAATAATTTCTATTAGCAAAATATAGAAAATTAGGGCAAAACTCCAATTCATTATTAGCGTACTTGTTGCTTCAAGTACTAAGTGGTAATTTTAAAAAGAAATTCTTTTTCCGTTTATGAACAACGGATCATGCAAACTATAAATTGAGAAGTTAAAAATTCTTCAGTCAAAAATTTAAAAAAATTACTAAATATCCACTATCCCATTACTCCATTATTTATCACTTATTGCATTCTAGAGGAAGCACAAAATAGTAAAATTAAAAATATAAAATTGTAAGACACTAATGGAAATTAGGAAATAAAGAAACTTTAATAATGAGAAAGGAAGAAGAAAGTGTTTACCTTCTTGTAGCGGTGTCGTTGAATTCGATACCTACCATGAAGGCGTGTGCCACGATCTGAAACTACCCCTAGTCGTAACATGGTGCTTAGAACCACAAGTGATCTCAAGCTAACTCATGTACTACATGATGCTTGAGCAACTGATTTAAATATATATAAAAACTAAATTTGCTAAGCGGAAGCATAATCATGGCATAATCTATTTCAAAACATTACTATTCAAAGTTTACAACACTGTAATTCAAAAGAATGGGGAACTGAAACTACATACAATGACTCTAACTGACCATCTATGAAGCCTCTATTAATACTAACTATAGGTAGTCAGGACATAACTGCCAACTATCTCTAATCAATACATACGAATAAGAAAATACAATACAACAACTACAACTAACTTGAGTCTTCGAAATAAGAAAACACATCATGACTGAATGTTGTGATCTGTCTGACTATGATCCTGAGAGTAGGCACCTGAATCTATGTCACATGAAAAATGTAGGCAGAAGAGGTATGTTTCAGTGCTTTGGAATATATTGAGTATGTGAGATATGCCTTAGTCATGCAAATACTTAAAACATACTTTAAAACTGAGGACATAAGTCATTTACTGAAATATGTATTTAAAATATGTCTGTACGAAAAAACTGTAAGGCGTAAGAAATTTCTAAATCATGAGCTAAATATTTCTATAAACTGGGAAGCTGTAGAAACATGACTATTATATTTAATCTCAAGTTAATTCTGAATATGACATAAAACTATATTGAGGATCATTTATGAATACTGAGTCTGAAATTGTGAGATGTGAACTGATGCAATGACCAAGTATAAACATGTATTGAATGAAAACTGAATAACTAAGTACAACGTCAAGCATATCTGAACTGAACACAACTGAACATAAATCGAGCACTATAGGAGCTAACAATAACCAATATGCCCCAATCTGAGCTAATCGGGGTCCAACCCGTAACTCCAGTTGTAAGGGTGCTAGTACCTTGTCAGGAGTACCAACACTGACTGGCGCTGATCCACTAAACTGATGTCCCAAAGGACTAGGGTGTCAATCCTCTACTGACGGGTGATCCCTCATAACCTATGGAGGCAACGTAGTTCTAGAACTTAGGGACTTCTACTAAAGGTCTCAGTCCTCAACTGGAGGGTGAGCCTTCATCCCTAGGTTTGCTCGGTGCTAAGTACTAGTCCCAACTGAACTGACACTGATAACTGATATATGTTTAATATGATCTGATAATTGATACATGCTCAACTTGGTAATATTCTAAATTTAACAATATAACCATGATCTGAATGACTCATAAGATGTAAAATGATATATGCATGAATTTCCTATGTATTGGATGTTCATGAACCACCAGCTCTGTCTAATGCAACTGAAATGATAGTATTAAAAGCTGATCATAGTAGGAAATTTCATGAATAAAGCTAAAAAAATAAACAACTGATCATAATATGGAAATGCATGATTCTTGAACATGGGAAGATGTTATTCTTATGGAAAACATTATTCATGGTTTAATTACCAAATAATCTGAAGAAATTAGGGAAAACTCATATAGCTTGATCATATGCTTGAAATTTTAACTAATATCATGTAAAACATACTTAGAATTGAGAATAGTGTGAATGATATGATATGGGCCTAAGAAATCATTAAGAATCACTAAAACATGCATAAGAGTGAAAATTATACCATTGTGGGGGATTGAATTTAAGCTTAAAATAACAGTTCAATAGAACCCCTAGTTTATGAAAATCATAAAAATTCATGAACAAAATTATAATTTGGGCATGAGGATGAAAAGAGATCCTCATCGAATACCCACCACCTGATTACTTTCGATTCTTGAATTGAAGTTTTGAGGATTTAGACTTGAAGATGAAAAATCTCAATTTTTGCTTTGGAAGAGTAGAAAACTACATGTCTCTTCAGAAATTTTATTGTTGTGTTGAGAATGAGGGATTTGGAGCTGTTTTGGCTTTTCATCCAGCCTTAAAATAACTCAAACAACGTAGTTTGGGGGTTAAAAGAGTGAAAAAAACAAAAAAAAACCTTAGAAATCCTCTGAAAATCGCCTGGAAGCAATCCCAATGACTTAGGCATGACTCGTGAGGTCTATAAGTCGTGACTTGAGTCATGGTCAGGAACCCCATTTCAGCCTCTACTGCCCAGATTGCGACTCCCTCTTAACGACCCGTAATGTCAGGGTCGTAATCACTAGGCAACTTTGACAGTGCTTTAGTATTTTGACCATAACTTTTCACTTCGATATTGGATTAAGGCGAAATTGATATCCTTGAAAATCTAGTTCAATTATCTATTTGTTGGTGGGTATTTAGATTTAAAAATCTTAGTAACACAAAAGTTATGCTCGTTTGAAGATGGCTATAGTTATATTCTTCATAAGAATTTAATCGCTAAGGGATGTTTTGACTTGTTTTATATCAGGAACTATTTGAGGTCTTAATATATGTCTAAATCACTTATAAAACTACCAAAACATGAGGTTTGACTTTGTATGAACTTGAAGCATCGTTCTAATACTTTTCATGAACTTGAAGCATTGTTCTAATAGTGGCTTAGATTTTTGGGGTGTTATAATATCTCCCCTTTGGGATCATTCGTCCTCGAATGAAGACTGACTTGGCTGAAAGAACAGGAAAAGAGTTTTAGTCCCTGACATAGAATTCTAAGAGATAAATATGGACAAGATAAGTAAAATTTCAACTAAAACTTGACTAGTTTGAAAGTTTTTGGAACTTACTAATACTGTCTGGCTAAATTTTGAATTTAAATAACTAACATGATACTGATTTATGAATCTAGATATTCGTTATGGTTGGGACTGATATAGACTTGCGTAAGGACCCAACTAAATTCTCAATTAGCATAAATATAAATAAATCACCCCATGGAATAGGCATATTCATGAAACTTCAGATAGTAAGAGTAGATGAAAAGATGGAAAACTAGAGGAGCTCATCTATCTGATTGATAAACTGAATTGCTAGCTATACATACTGACTCATATTGAAAGTTTATACCTCAATTGAAGTATCTGTGGAACAAACGGATATTTAGAATTGTAAAGTGATATCTAATGACACAAAATTTTTAAGGGTCACTGGAAAAGGAATATTTGTTACCTTCAATGCTCCTTGTCAGAAGTTCTAATAACATTAAGGAGCAAAAAAAATTTGGGCATGATCTAAGTAAGATATTTGAATAAGGATCGCAACATTTCTACAACTCTATAACATGGAATCTAGACATACAAAACATAAGCTAGGATAGAACTACTATTCCTTAGGCAATGTAACTACTAACTTTCAAGCTTCGCCACACTTCTCAAATACTCTTTCAGCTACACTCTTCCTCTTAAAGACTACACTCCATTTAATGCCACTTATAATCTTTACATTGATATTGATAACTCCTTCTACCAAGTCTGAGTTGAACTAAATTCTCTCACCATGTTCAAGCCCAACTAAAGTCACAGGGTACTACACACCAAAATCTTGTCTAAACCACGAATTCAATATCTTATGTATTTTTAGAGCTCTCATCTCAAGAATAATACTCCTTACCACTTCAACAACTAACTTCAACCTTTTAATAGGAATTTACTTGCTCACAATGTATTTATCCACTTATATACCAACATGACATTCAAGCCTATTATTATAACCACATATGGACTTCTATGCAACCAACACATCTAGGAATTTTTCCCATATTCTCTAATACCTCTATCAAAAACAACTTTCATGCACTATCCCCAAGAAGACACACTTAGAATTCTCAACCAACTATGACATATGCCAAAAGCTTTGCCTCAATATTTCTTCACACTTATAGCATTAGACAAAAAAAGCACACAACAATCTTTCCCTAATAAGGAACATTTATTCTCTCCCATCCAAACTATTGTTCATCCATTTTTGTCACCGCTATCTTTACGTAAGGAGAGTTCACTGAAAGGTTAGAACATGAGGACCTGAAGCATGAAAGAGTATTATACATAAATTTGAAACTTAACTGAGGCCTGAGGAATAGAGTATCAAAGGCATATATTCATTAAAGAGATCTAAATTGAAGACATACATGCTATAATGTGAATTTTCACTGATTATTAAGGGTGTACCATAAATTCTGGGGACTGAGGATACTATAAAACATGAGTACATGGGTCATGAGCTGCATGACTTGAGTTTGAAGTTCATAAAATCATGGAATATGAGTCGTACCTTTGAGTTTTGTGAACTGTCGCTCCTTAGACTAAGAACTGAGAGTGGACATGATTTTGTATAAAGTGTATAAATATGAGCTATGATCATAGAGCTGACTTGTAAGGCATGAGTAGATATCATAATGACTGAAGTACAAAAATTGAACTGAGATAAGAATGGGTAGAGTATCTTCCTCCCTATTGTTGTTCTAGAACTCATTAGCATTACTACTAGAAACTGATAACTTGACTTGTTTCCTTGTTCCATTATCTCCCCCTTAGGTTTAAGACATCGTTATAAGTCTGTGGACTTCTGCAAGAAACTCTGAACTGAAATACAATCACTTTACTATAGAGCTCAAGATATAATCAGTACACATAAATAATAAACTCCTCCTGAAAGACTATACCTAAAAATGTGAAACCCACTACTAGTAATTCCTTCTGCGATATAATTCTTAACTTTCTATATCCCCAATAGTCATCATATAATAACTTAAACAATTACTAACTTAGAATCTCCGGAGTATCACAATACCTTAAGTTCATAGTTTTACATTCTAGAATTTAGAACTCTTATTTTATCTATTAACTTGATCATCTACAATTTTAAACTTAGATTCTAAAACTCAACATGGATAGCCATACAACTACTTATACTCTAATATTCACTTACTACTAATGAATAGGAATCATGAAACAATAACCCACAAAAATTTTATGAATATATTCAATCTTAACAAACTTCTCTATCATTGTGGTCATTGCCTAATCTCCATCCAGACTAAAGCATTAACCTACTCTATGTCCCCTTATTTTGTAAATCTCTCTCAAAGTGCTATTAAATACTCTACACAACACCTTTTTGGCTCCATAGATACATAATCTACTAAATTCAGACAAACATTATCCCCTCTTTACTGTTGCTAAACTTCTAGGCTTATGCTCCTAACTCTAGGTCATATGCTATCATAGACTTCTGATAAGAGATCTAAGGGAAAATCTTTGGTTCAATGCATGATTTTCATAAATAAGAACGAACTCCATCAAAGTTTGGAACGTAAAGGCATTGATAGGATCCTTTTAAGCCCGCATGCAATCTCATAATTGTCTGTAGGGATTGTCTGATAAATATCTATTTGCAGGAATTTAATCTTGACTGCTTTTGTTACCTCAAACATAAGACAGAGTTGGCATGAATGGAGCAATGTAAGAATCTGTATAAGTTTCTTATAGATCATCTCTACTGCACGATTTGAGATATGAAAGAAAGAAAATATTTCTTAAATGCCCTTTAGCCTCTCAAAGAAAAGTACAGACATCTCAGTACCGTTCCGCAAGACTCTACTAGATATGTTATCATAGACACCCTAGGATACTTGAACCTTGTGCTCTGATACAAAGTTTGTCACGACCCGAGACTACCCTCTAGTCAAACATGATGCTTAGAACCATAAGTGATTCTAAGCTAACCCATGTACTGGCATGATGCTTGAACAACTGATTTAAAATATATATAAAAGCTAAATTTGTTGAGTAGAAGCATAATCATCGCATAATCTATTTCAAAATATTAATTTTCAAAGTTTACAACACTGTAATCCAAGAAAATAGGGAACTAAAACTATATACAATGACTCTAACTTACTATCTATGAAGACTCTATTAATACTGACTATAGGTAGTCAGGACATGACCCCCAACTATCTCTAATTAATACATACGAATAAGAAAATACAATATATAAACTGCAACTGACTTGAGTATTCGAAATAAGAGAACTCATCACCTGTTGGCTGAATGCTGTATACCTGACTATGATTTTGAGAGTAAGCACCTGAATCTACATCACATGAAAAATATCAGCAGAAGAGATATGTTATCAGCACTTTAGAATGTACTGAGTATGTGAGATATGTATTAGTCCTGAAAATACTTAAAACATGCTTTAAATTTGAGAGATAAGTCATTTGCTGAAATATGCATTTAAAAATATCTGTACAAAAAAAACTGTAAGGCGAAGTAAAATTTCTAAATCACGAGCTAAAATATTTTTGTAAACTGGAGCTGTGGAAACATGACTATTATATTTAATATCAAGTTAATGTAGAACATGATATAAAACTATACTGAGGATCGTTTATGAATACTAAGTCTGAAACTGTGAGATGTGAACTGGTGTAATGACCAAGTATAAACATGTACTGAATGAAAAATGAGTACAAGGTCATGCATATCTGAATTGAAACATAGTTGAACATAAACTGAGGATAGTGGGAGCTAACGATAACCGACAAGCCCAATCTCGGGGTCCAAACTATAAGCTAAGTTGGAAGGATGTTAGTACCTTGCCAAGGGTAAAAACACTGATTAGCGTGGATCCTCTAAATTGATGTCTCAAAGGACTAGGGTGTCAGTCTTTTACTGGAGGGTGACACCTCATAACATAATGTGGCAACGTAGTTTTGAAACTTAGGGACTTCTACTGAAGGTCTCAGTCCTCAACTGGCGGATGAGCCTTTATCCCTAGGTTCTCTCGGTACTAAGTACTACTCTCAACTGAATTGACATTGATAATTGATATATACTCAACTTGGTAATATTTCAAATTTAACAACATAAGCATGATCTGAATGGCTCATAACATGTAAACTGATATATGCATGGATTTCCTACATATCGAATGTCATAACCCACCAGCTCTGTCAATGCTGTAGACACGTAATTTTTTATCCTCTCTGAATTTTAACTTGTCTATCAATATTAAATATTTATATTTATATTTAATCATATATATATATATATTTAATTTTAAATACAATATAAAAATTAAAAATACATGTTTTCTTTTATAAATTTTAATAAATAAATTAATAGTTTTACTATTATTTTATTATATTTGTTTTGTCTGTTTATAAATAGTTATTTCATTTTTTGTTAAATATAAAATTAATTAATTATTATTTTATTTATATTTATTATATTATTTATTTATTAGTTCATTATTAGTATTATCTTTTATTAAAATAAATAAAAATAAATTAATTTAAATTTTAAACCACCCTCCCCTTATTTGTAACTAAAACTACTCCCCCTAAAAAATAACTGTTTTCCCTTTTTTCAAATTCCTATATTTAAGAATGTTTACACTGAACAAAGGAAAGAGGGAATTCATTATCAACAACATCAGACAAAAAGAAACGGGACTTTGCACTGTAAAAAAAAAATAGAGACAAAATCAGAGAGTTAAAAATCATTAGAGAAAAGAAAAACAAAAAGTGAAAATTAGTCAAAACACCAAATAAACGAGGGTGAAGTTGGGTTTGAGTTCTACGTTTGATTTTTCTGGTGACAACATTCGAATCTTTAGTTCATCAACAGGTTTTTCTTTAATTCTATTGTTCATTGTATAAATTTTATTAAAAACAAAAATATTATGTGAGTTTGTTGCAGTTTTTATTTGTTTATTTGTTTGCATGTGATTATTTAATTCAACATTTGTAATCTTTTAATCATGTATTATGTGTATTGTTAAAAACATGAAAAGAAAATTATTAGTATGCATTAAAATATCTAATTTGACAATTGTGCATAGTGAAAGTTGAATAAAATCTTATATAGCCATATACACAATTGTCTACATTTTATTTTTGTACACTGTTATGCATATTCATACGATGAACATGGAAAATATATTCAATTCTTCAAAAATTTGATTTCATTAAGAAATATACATAAATCATTACTCATTGGATAAAAAAAATTAATTATGAATAAAGGATTTAAAAAAAAATAAAAAATAAAGAAGAAGGAATCAGTAAATAAAGAGGGTAAACCAGATGGATTTTGAGTTTTCTGGCAAGAGTCCCTCCCCGGAATTAGTCATTCACCATCATTAAATCATCAAAATCCAACCCATATGGTCGGTTCTATCGAAGATCCGTCGAAAAAATACTCGATTAATCACTGCCGCTTTTCTCCGCCGAAAAAATATCCGTCGGCGTCACCCTCTTCCTTCTTCCTTTTCCATCGCTCAACCAATGACTCCCTTACCCACAGCCTTCCGTCATCAACATCACCAGTGAAATTTGCCGGTAACCAATCCTTTCTTCCTTTTTTCACTCTGTTATTCCTCTCCTCATATCTTCCACCGCATAACCGTCACCGATGAAGCCTAACACGGGCGCCGCTGCCAAGTTTCATTGAAACTCTAATGTTAAATTTCAATAAATGTGCACTTCTTTAAAATGAAACTTTTGTTTTAAAAATATAAGTTACTGTATATATATATTATATTGATATGGGTTACAGTATATATATTATATTTCTTTATTCATTTTATTTTATTTATGTTATTTATTAGATGTTATTAATGAATCATAATAATTATTTTTTGTTAAATTAATTAATCGTCTCAAATAAATTTTACTATAGTTTATTATTCTAAGTTAGGTAACGCTTTGAATAAATAAATGTCAAAAATTTTCAAACGTTAGGTAAGTGTAAATAATAAAATTTTTGTCTCAATTAAGAATGCGGCGTACGCATCTTTTCGAGACATTTAAAATTTCAAGGATGCAATAGTGCACTTTGACAAATATTTTTCTAAGGTTTAATAAAGGAGTTTTAAATAATTTTAACACATTAAAAATGAGCAAGCCTAGGTCCCAACACAATTTATCCAAAATAGTTTAAGTCAAGATAAGTCAATAAAAGCGACCGTGATAGAACCACGGAACTTGAGGGGTGCTTCACACCTTCTCCTCGGTCAACAGAATTTCTTACCAGTCTTCTATTTTCGCAGACCAACAAAGAGTCATTTTCTTTTGATTAAAGATTCAATAAGGTGACTTGGAACACCATAACTCAATTCCAAGTGACGACTCTGTAAATAAAATAATCCCTATTCAATACCGTCACTTTAATTGAAAAAACCCTTCGAATCGATCCCTCGAACGGAAAAGGGGTGTGACATCTCTGGCGACTCCGCTGGGGATTAACTAGAATTCGAGCTTTGGATATTGGCTTTTACTTGCTTTAATTATTTTGATATTGTGTTTGTTGGTCTTATGTGCTACTTGTTGCTCATTTACTGCTTTGATATTATTTGAACTGTATTATATATTGTCTTCTCTTGCGTACCCCTTCTGAGTCTCTGAAATAGGATAGAGGAAATGCAGCATATGTATCCCACCTTATTTTTGAGATAGCCGGAGTGTCAAGGCACCGGGTGAAGTATATAGTCACACATGTTAGGCGGGGTTTGGATCGACAACGAAGGCGGTGTTGCCCTGCTACCGACCAAGTTGTCCCTCCCCAGCTCGAGTGTCCGCTCGGGTAAGCCAGTCTAGACACCTGTCCTTATTAGGTTTAAACTTAGAAGAACTGAAAACTCAAAATCCAGTTATTCCTATTAGGTGCCGCTTTATTTGCATCATATGCATTTGACTTAGCGAGACTCGGCATCGGGGCCGGGTCTGTCTAGGACAGATGACTTAATTTATAAAGACCAACATGTGCATCCTACGTGCTCTTTGACATTAGCTTAGAAGGCTATTTATTTGTTGACCGGCTTTAGGCAACTTTAAAATGCGAGAGATTAATTTATCCTCAAATATAGTTAATCATTTTTGAAAAAAAAATTATTTTTTAAATATACAGCAACATAGTTTTTACAATCTTCATGAACTACGAGGGTCTGATTCTCACTTTTTGTGAAATACGTAGGAAGTCTAATCCGGGATACGACCATTTATTTAAAAAATAATAATAATATATTTATTCACAGATTTATCGAAGAATATTTTTAGAAAAATAATAAAAACAATAATAATAAGAAAAATTATTGTTTTCATGAATATTATTATCTTTATTTTACTTCTCATTTTTATTTTCAAAATCAATTTTAACATAAAAATCATAATAACCTGAAGTTTTAGGGATTCCGAGCTAAATTTTTGTAAAATAATAATAAAATATATAAACAGTCCTAAACCTTTAGGGGTCGTGAGACTAAAATTTTATACAACTTTATACATAAAATAATCATTCTTCTTTTCTTTATTTCTAAATCCTTTTATTTTATTTTTGTTCTTTTAAATGTACTTAGGGAGTATTGTGTTCAAACATATAGGTAAAATTGTCTAGAAATCTGTTATTGCAAAGTTTTTTATAGAGTCAATTTAGATAAGTGTTTGTCGTAAAAATATTATCAGTATTGTTTCTCTCGCTTTGATTTTTGATAAAATTGTTCTATACATCTAAGTCTCAATTTAAGAGTCGCACTAGTTCTCACAAGTCAAGTTAAAAATTCTTTTCAAAATTAATGAATTAAATTCAGCCTAAATCTAGACATTTATTAATTTCTTGTCCTTGTCAATAGGTATAAAATGTCTCCCCTTGTTCGTGGAAAGCGACCAAAGAGGAAGAGAGATGAGAGTGTACCGCTTCAAGTTATGGATTGTACCTGTTTGCAGCTTTGATTATGGTGGAATGAAATGGATACATTCGATTATGACGAGATATATAAGTATTTGGGTTTCTTGATGAGTATTATGACAATAAAGCCTAATAGGGAGGTGATTGATGCGTTACAAACCTTCTGGGACCCGAAGAACAATGTGTTTAGTTTTTTGGATTTTGAGTTGACTCCTACTGTAGAGGAGATAGTGGCCTATGTTGGATATGGAGATATGCATCGAAAGAAACTTATAGCCCCGAGACTCATTTCGATAAACAAATTCTGCAAACTCATGAACATAAGAAACTCAAAAGAAGAATCGATGAAAAAAGGTTGGGTTTCCTTGCAGTTTTTGTACGATAGATATGGAAGGCAAAAGGGGTTCAAAAAGTACGGCAAGCAGCTTTGTAATAAGGAGAATTTTGAGGTCTGGAAGATTCACAGATGATTTGCATTCATGATAGACTTTTTAAGCACTATGGTCTTCCCAAGAAGAGAACAAAAAATTAACATTCGTTTAGCAGGAGTGGTAAAGATACTGATAAAGAAATTACTCTATGGTGCCAATGATCCTGGCAGATATCTACCGTGCTTTGACTGTTTGTCAGAAAGGAAAAAGTTTTTTTTAGGGATGTAATATCTTGTTACAGATGTGGATTGTGGAGCATCTCTATCGACGTCCTACAATGGGAAGATTTAATCCGAAAAGATTCAATAGCATCAAAGATTACGAAAAGAGGTTAGAGAAATATAAATGCCCAGAAGGAGTTAGAGATTGGGATAAGCTTTTTCGTTCTCTGACAGCAGATAAAATCATTTGGAATCTCCCTTGGTTCCCTTGGAGGCAAGTCATACACAGTTCTGTCATTTGGCCGTTCTTATTATTAATGGGTATTAGGGGTGTTCAACCGTATGTTCCATTGAGAGTTTTACGTCAGCTTGGAAGACGTCAAATAACTCCCATTACGGAAAATATGACCGAGTTTGTATTTGAGGTCAAACCAGATATCCCACTTCCAGAGGAATTAACCCAGCAGATTTGGGAAGGTTGTCGTATCATAGAGATTGAAATGATGGTCATAGAGCATGAGAAAGGAGAAGTGCACCCAGATTACCGTGAATGGTTTGAAGAACAGTTGAGTCCGCCAGTCAGACCAGAAAGATCGATTAGGGGACCTATAGATCAGGAAGATGCAATCAGGATAGGAATTGAGAGAGCCATGCGAGAACATCATAAGGCCAACCAACTTTGAGAGCAAAATTAGAGCATGCCAGGGCAAAAATAGACGAACGACAAAGGGAATTTGCTAAAGAGAAAGCTAAATCAGCAGATATTGAGGTTGCACTTCTGGGATAAATCAAATTGGCTACCACTAGAGGGACACACGTTGCAGAACTTGCCCCATCTCAACAATAGCAACTACAAGAAGTTGAAAATAACATGCAAGAAGAATTTGATCGAGAGAGATCTCAGTGGATTCGTGAGGAATATTGCGAGAACAGTTGGAGATTTCTTCTGCTCGTAAACAACGTGCAAGAGAGATGGTTGATTTTCGAGATCGACAGGCCTAGGAATAGAATCAGGCCTTCAGTTCCCTTCGAGGGAAGGTCTGCCGTGTAGCACAAGATACTGCTAGAATGAGTTTGGATTGTCAGCAGTTGGATTATGAGGACTTTTTGGCACAAGTAGCAATTTTCGGACAACGTCTCACTACTTCATTGGAGGACATATATTTGAGTTTGGGAGGACATATTAAGCCGAAGTCTCCTTGAATAGATAGTTGTTTTCTTTGTCATAGTTTTTCATTTTCAGTTTTATAACTTTTTGTTCAGATATTATGTCTTTTAGTTTTCAGATGTCAGTTAGTAGGTTTTATTTTAGGAGTTGGGTCGGTTATTTTGTCGTATTTATATTATAGAATGCAATGAAGTTGACTATTTATTCTATCTATATTACATATGTCTTACTTCACTTACTTTATTTCTTTTCTTCAATTAAAAAAAAAACAAAACAATTTTGTTAAATTCTTTCCAAACTACACAGGATCTGATTTATGTCCTAGCATGATACGTAGGCAACCCTCCAAAGGGTTCGATCATAACTTTTGAAAAAAATATGCCTAGAAAAGCCGGGATGAAACACAAAGTCTTCCATGATAGATTGAAAAATACATATAGAAGCATGACATATAACGTGGCATTATAATGTGTTAAATATATAACACTCACCTGTTTCCTACTTGGTTACAGAAAGATAAAGTAATTGGTGGTTGGATTGTGGTTTAAACTGGAATCACATCCGTATAACACTAGATACAAGGGTAAAATAAAAATGACCCACAGAGAAGGTATAGGGTTTGACAGTGAAGAAGAGCAAAATCAGTTGATTTCGCAGAAGTAGCATCAATGGAAGAAATAAAGTCATTGAAACAACAGATGGCAGAGATGTACCAAACTTGGTTGAATGGACAAGCCCCGCCTTCTTCAATCCCTGGACTTTCGACTTTGAATGATCCAAATTCTGACCTAGCTCAAACTGGTGATCCATTTTACCCACCAGGATTTGGCCCATTTGTTAATATATCTGGAGTTGCTGGTACTTCTAGCATGCACCCACCGAATCCGTCTGTCGTAAATAACCCACTTTTTACTTCTGTAGCACCAGCTACTACTTGTACTCAACTGACAGTACCAAAGAATATGGGGAAACCAAGTCATGATATGTTGTATCCTCCTGAAATGACTTTCAAATCCCAAAATCCACATTATCATGTTCATCAACATGATACTCCTATCATGGTTGAGAAGATTGCTAAGAATGAGAAACAAGAGGAGATGGCTAAAAAAGTCAGAAGCCTGGAGTAGAGTATGATAAATATGCAGGGATTAGGTGGACCAAAAAGTGTTTCATACAAGGATTTGTGTATGTTTCCTGATATCCATCTGCCACTGGGTTTCAAAATGCCAAAGTTTGACAAATATGAAGGTCATGGCGATCCCATTACTCACTTGAAAAGGTTCTGTAATCAATTAAGGGGAGCAGGAGGAAAAGAAGAACTATTGATGGCTTACTTTGGAGAAAGCTTGACAGGAATAGATTCTAAATGTTTATTGACCAAGATATTTCCCGTTGGCACGTGTGGGATGACATGGCTCGAAATTTTGTTCAGCAATTTCAATATAACATTGAGATAGTACCAGATCACACTATACTTGCCAACATGAGAAAAAAAATGATTGAAAGTTTCTGAGAATGTCCTATCAGGTGGAGAGAGCAGGCTTCAAGAGTCAGACCATCGATAAAGGAATCTGAAATGATCGACATTTTTCTGCAAGCACAGGAACCTGATTATTTCCATCACTTGCTTTTCTACAATTGGAAGCATATTTGCTGAAGTTATTAAAGTTGGAGAAATGGTAGAGAATAGAATAAAATCAAGAAAGATCATCAGCCAGGCCGCTTTGAAAGCAACAACACAGGAAATTCAAAGTGGTGCAGGAAGTTTCGGGGAAAAGAAAAGAAAAGAGGATATAGCAACTATCGTACCAAGTCCATGAAAAAATTGGAGAGGTGTGCGTCAACCATATGCATGAAATCCATTATATTTTATTCCATCCCCCCAATATCCTATTTACAATGTACAACCATATGCTCGGGCTCTTTCTTACCCGCAATGGCGTAACCAGCCATCCAAAATCATCCACTGATTCCGTAAATTCAAACAGGCCTACCTAGGTCTAAGTTTTGACCTAGAGCAGACTATAAAAGGAATAACATGAGCAAAGATAATTTCACTCCTATTGGAATATCTTACACCAGTTTATTTCATAGGCTGAGGAAAATAAATGTTCTAAACCCAATTGAGAGAAGGATCCCGAATCTTCTTCCGAAGAACTTTGACTATTCTAAAAGATGTGAATACTGTTCTGATGCCCCAGGGCATGACAAAGAGAAATGTTGGTATCTGAAAAGATCCATTCAAGAGTTGATCAATACCCAACAAATTATGGTAGAAAGTCCAGACGCTCCAAATGTCAATCAAAATTCCCTGCCATATCATAATGAAACAAACATGCTCGAAGTGATACTCAGTGGTGAAGATTCTACGATTTTCTTTAAGCCGATCATTAAAATTAAAACTGATTCAGAAAAATCAGCAAATGTTGTGGATTTGACAAAAAAAAGCTTACAGAAGTGGAGATGGTATAACAAAATCCAAATTATCGAATGTTTCCTTGGTAGTGGGGAAAGATATTTCAGAAAATATTGGGTCAAGTCAAATAAAGCCAAAACTCATTATTCTCGAAAGATTCAATAAACCTCTTTTAATCATAAAAGGATCTCTCATAGCTCCTATTGTTATTAAACTAGTGTCACAGCTGCCTATGATTGATACTAAGGCGGTCCCTTAGAATTATAATCGCGTTATGGTGATGTATAAGGGGAAAGAAGTGACTGAAAATGTAGATAAAATAGAGGGATTAACTCGATCTGGAAGATGTTATGCTCTAGTAGAGTTAAGAAAGAATAAACAAGGCGGTGAAGAATGAATAACAGTCAAGAAGCCTGTCACTGATGAAGAAGCTGAAGGATTCTTAAAGAAAATGAAATTGCCAGAACATTCTATTGTAGAATAGTTGAAGAAAACACCAGCACAGATTTTTTGTTGTCTTTATTGATACATTCAGAGGAACACCGCAAGGCTATAATGAATATTCTTAATGAAGCATGTGTTCCCAGTGAGATTAGAGTAAATCAGTTAGAAAAAGTTGTTGAAAGGATCCTTGAAGCAAATAAAATTACTTTTTCAGACGATGAATTGCCTATGAAAGGTACTGAGCATAACAAAGGTCTGTACATTTCTGTGAAGTATGAATATTCCATCGTCACTCGAGTGTTAATTGATGGAGGATCAGGCGCTAACATTTGTCCTATGTCAACTTTTCAAAAGTTGAATGTTATTGTGGAAAGGATCCGACCTAATAATGTATGCGTCAAAGGTTTTGACGGATCAAAAATTGATGCCATTGGTGAAATAGAATTCATATTGACAATTGGACCTGTGGAGTTTGCTATGGATTTTCAAGTGATGAATATTGAAACTTCATATAATATGTTATTGGGAAGGCCATGGATTCATAGGGCTAAAGTAGTCACATCAACATTGCATTAAATAGTCAAATTTGAACACGACAGGTAAGAAATAATTGTTCATGATGAAGGAGATTTATCCATGTATAAAGACTACTTTGTTTCCTCCAATGAAGAAGATGTTGCAGATAGTGTTCAATTAATCAAGCTTTTGAGGTAGTGGCTGTTGAGCATATCCTCTAGGGGAATCTCATCGCAAGACCACAATTGTGCTCTGCATATGTTATGTTAGTGAATGAAATGTTGAAGCATGGTTTCGAACCAGGAAAAGGTCTAGGGATGTTTTTGCAAGGCATAGTTTATCCGGTAAACCTCTATGAGAACTTTGGTACTTTTGGTTTGGGATACGAGCTTACTGCTGAAGATATAAAAAAGGCTAAAAAGCGTAAGAAAGAGTCATGGTCACTTACCAAGACGATACCGCCACTTTACGAGTCTTTCATCAAATTCAGTGTTGTTGGATCCTCCAAGTTACCGGCTGCAGAATCAATGAATGATGATGATACAGAGTTGATTGGCCTTTTCCAGAATATGTTCATTGAAGCTGATATGGTTGAAATCAGGGAAGGTACCAGCAATGCAAATGTACAGTCTATCAGCCCTGATGTCCAGCTTAACAATTGGGAAGCCACTCCTCTCCCTATTGTGAAAGAGTCTTGGTAGTTTGTTTATTTTCTTTCAGTCTTAGTAGTTTGTTTGTTTTTATTCTTGTAATTTAAATCATTCTAGGATTGTAATTCAGAACTTTAAATTTGGTATTTTAGGTTAAAACTTTTTCTATCCATGTTTCTAATAAAGCATAGTTTCCCTTCGTTTTATTTTTAAGTCCGATTTTTATTTATTTATCTTCTATCATACAATTCTTTCTATGCCGATTCTAATGATATGACATGCATGAAAAATTGTCAACCAGATTTAAAAATCTAATCTAATTTTGAAATAATGAATAAAGAAGTTGAATATGATGAAGGAGAAGCATTTGAGGATATAAGCAAAGATTTCAAACAGTTTGAGAATAAGACAAATCCCAATTTGAAGAAAACTGAGGCGATCAATTTAGGAGATCATGAAAATATTAGGGAGACTAAGATAAGTGTACATGCTCAACCACAACAAAAGAAAACTATAATTGAAGCTTTGTATGAGTATAAAGACATCTTTGCGTGGTCTTATGATGATATGCCCGGTTTGAGCACTGATTTGGTAGTTCACAAGTTGCCAATTGATCCTGTTTTTCCTCCTGTCAAGCAAAATCTAAGAAAGCTCAAAACTGACATAAGTGTATAAATTAAAGAGAAAATCACGAAGCAACTTGAGGCTAAATTCATTCGAGTTGCCCAGTATCCTACTTTGTTGGCAAATATTGTCCCTATTCCAAAGAAGGACAACAAAGTTCGGATGTGTGTTGATTATCATGATCTAAATAAGGCGAGTCCGAAAGATCATTTTCCACTTCCCAATATCCATATTTTGTTGGACAATTATGCCAAACATGATCTTTGCGTCTTTTGTGGATTGTTATATGGGGTATCACCAGATCATTATGGATCCAGAAGATACGAAAAAGACATCATTTATTACTCCGTATGGGACATATTATTATCGAGTCATGCCTTTCGGATTAAAGAATGCTGGGGCAACTTACATGAGGGCAATGACCACAATGTCTCATGACATGATTCACAAAGAGATTGAAGTTTATGTAGACAGCGTGATCATTAAGTCAAGAGAGCAGTCTGACCATGTCAAAGATCTCAGAAAATTCTTTGAAAGGCTTCGGAGGTATGATCTCAAACTTAACCCAGCAAAATATGTATTTGGAGTTCCATCGGAAAAACTCTTGGGGTTTGTAGTCAGTCGGCGTGGCATTGCGTTAGATCCTTAAAAAATAAAAGCTATTCAAGATTTACCTCCACCAAAGAATAAAACGGAGGTGATGAGTTTACTTGGAAGGTTGAATTATATCAATAGATTTATTGCTCAGCTTACGACAACCTCTGAGCCAATATTCAAGTTGTTGAAGAAGAATGCTAAAGTTGAATGGACTGAAGAATGTCAAGAGGCATTTGATAGAATTAAGAAGTACTTGTCGAATACGCCTATCTTGGTTCCTCCAGAGCCAGGCAAACCCTTGATATTGTACATGTCTATGTTAGACAATTCTTTCGATTGTGTATTGGGTCAACATGATGTTACAGGCAGAAAAGAACAGGCCATATACTACCTTAGCAAAAAGTTTAACATTTATGAGGCTAAGTACACTCTTCTTGAAAAGACGTGTTGCGCCTTAACTTGGGTAGCCAAAAACCTGAAACATTACTTGTCATCTTATACTACTTACCTCATCTCTCGTATGGATCCTTTAAAATATATTTTTCAGAAGCCCATGCCCACAGGAAGACTCGCAAAATGGCAGATGTTGCTCACAGAGTTTGATATTGTCTATGTGACACGAACTGCAATGAAAGCTCAAGCTTTAGCAGATCATTTGGTTGAAAATCCTATTGATGAGGAGTATAAGCCATTGAAGACTTATTTTCCAGATAAAGAAGTTTTATGTGTTGATGAGATTGTTTCTGATAATTGCTATTCAGGCTGGAAGTTATTCTTTGATGGAGCTGCTAATGTAAAAGAAGTGGGGATAGGAGCGGTTCTTATTTCTGAATCAGGACAATATTATCCTACGACAGCCCAACTTCAATTTTATTGTACCAATAATATGACAGAATACTAAGCTTGCATTCTGGGATTGAGATTAGCCATTGACATGGGTGTCCAAGAACTGTTGGTATTGGGAGATACAGATTTATTAGTCCACCAAATCCAAGGAGATTGGGAGACTAGTGATTCGAAACTCCTACCGTATAGAGGTTGTTTGCAAGATCTTTGTCAATAATTTGTATCAGTGAAGTTCAAACACATTCCCAGAGCTCATAATGAGATTGTTGATGTTTTAGCGACCTTATCTTCGATGCTTCAACATCCCGATTAAACTTATATTGATCCTTTGCATATACAGATTCATGATCAACATACATATTGTAATGTGATTGAAGAAGAACTTAATGGCGATCCGTGGTTCTATGATATTAAAGAATATATTTAGACAGGGAAATATCCTATACATGCTGATGGTAATCAAAAGAGAACCATTCGACGTTTTTCTAGTGGATTTTTCTTAAGTGGAGGAATCTTGTATAAGACGACTCCTGAATTGGAACTTCTGAGGTGTATAGATGCTAAAGAAGCTTCAAAAATTATGACTGAAGTACATTCTGGGATTTGTGGACCATACATGAGTAGGTATGTTTTGGCAAAGAAAATACTCCGAGCAGGTTATTATTAGCTCACCATGGAGCGAGATTCCATCAATTTCGTTCGTAAATATCATGAATGCCATGTACACGGAGACTTGATATATTCCCCTCCATCTGAGTTGCATACAGTGACTTCTCCATGGACTTTTGATGCTTGGGGAATAGACGTAATTGGACTAATTGAACCGAAGGCCTCGAATGGACATAGGTTCATCTTGGTATCCATTGATTATTTCACGAAGTGGGTGGAAGGAACGACTTTCAAGTCAGTGACTAAGACGGAATGCTGTAAATCTCAACAGTCATTTGATGCAAAAAGTGTGCCAACAATTTAAGATTATGCATCGAAATTCTACTCCTTATCGTCCAAAGGCAAATAGGGTTGTAGAAGCTGCCAACAAGAACTTAAAGAAAACACTTCGCAAGATGGTGCAGGGTTCCGACAATGGCATGAAAAGTTATCTTTTGCTTTGTTGGGTTATCATACTACAGTTTGGACTTCAATTGGTGCAACTCCTTACTTGTTAGTGTATCGAATTGAAGCAGTTATACCTGCAGAGATTGAGATTCCATCTCTTCGAGTAGTTGTGGAAGCTGAAATTGATGAAGACCAATAGGTCAAGACTCGTTTGGAGTAATTAAGCTTGATTGATGAAAAACGATTGATGTCAGTATGTCATGGACAATTATACTAGAAGAGAATGGCATGAGCATATAACAATAATGTGCGTCATAGAAATTTTGAAGTTGGTCAGTTGGTACTAAGATGCATTCTACCTCATCAGATTGAAGCCAAAGGTAAATTTTCTCCTAATTGGCATGGGTCATTAATGGTGAAGAAAATGTTACCTAATAACGCATTATATCTGATTGATGTAGATGGAAAAATGGAGGAAATATCGGTCAATGCTGATGCAGTTAAAAGATATTATGTATGATATTCATGTACAATTATGTTATGTATGTTTTGTACTTACATTTTTAAAGATTGAAATGATGAAGGCATTTTGTTCTACTATCCGAATAATATATCAACCTTTGCTTATCCCTTTGAGCTTTTATTTTTCTTCGTACCCCTCTTTTGGAATCAAATTAAAATCAGAAAGATTGAAAAAAAAAAGAGTTGAAAAAAAGGTTGAAAAAAAAAGAAAAAAATAGAAGAAATCAATCAAAAATTCAAAATCAAGCAAAAGAATGGTCTGTCATGAACTACGTTTGACCTGATTCTTTCTATGACAAGATACGTAGGTAGACCTACTCCGGGGTTCAGTCTAACAAGAAGAAAATTCAAATTACCCAAAATGAAATGAAATTGGGGTAAAAATTTATTTTCTTAAAAGAATCGATTCCAAAAGTTGTATGTTTCACCCAATGTTATATAAATTTTTTAGCCTCATGCCGACCTTTCTTTATAACCCTATCCAAAAGCCAAGTTACAACTAAATAAAGACCTTCGAATCAATCTTTGAGGATGTCAAGGCTAAACATGTTATAAGTGCATGATATTTCATATTTTGGGTATTTATTTAAAAAAATAAAGAAAAATGAAAATGAGAGAGTCTTATTGGTGAAAACCCTTTCGGGCACCATAAGACGACTGTGAGCTGAGGCAGAATGAAAAGGAAATAGGCTCGTTGGCAAAAACCCATTGAGGTTCCACTAGCCGAAGAAAGGTTGTTATCAAGAAGGAACAAGTTCAAGATTGACTTAATTTCAAGCTCAATAAGTTGTAATGATTGGTGTGGATAGATCTGGTTGTTTGATTAAAATGCATGTCATAATCACCAGAATCGATTTCCACATTCAGATAAGTTTTCTCTGTGTTTTGAAAAAGAGATGCCTATTATCTTTTTCTTTTTGTTTTATTTTAGTTTTTGATTTTTTTGTGTCCTTGTCATCAAACAAAAAATTTTTATTGTCTTTTGAGTCAAATTCACGTCAGGTCGAGTGAGAAAGGACTCTAAACTCGCTACCAAATCCTTTAAGGGTACAAAGCAAGACCAAGGGTCGATGCACAGAGATAACGTTTCAAAGTAAAAGTAAGGTACTTAAGATATTGTGATTTGACCATTTTAAACTCGTGAAAATCTAAGGGATGTATTAGAAGCTAAACTCAGAAGCATCATACAACAGAAATATGATTTGAGTTGAGGATCTCAGTAATCAGAATTCTGAGTCAGAAGTATGACAATTCAATGAATATTATCATGGATTGGAAAAGAGTTGAGCATGGCAAGTGCGAGAGCGACCACTTCAAAAGCCAAATGCCACAAACCAACCACCACATGTTTTAAAACTTACAATTTGTCTTTGTTTGGAACAGAGATGAAATAATTGTTTTCAGATAAAGGATGCAATTTCATACTTCTCTCAATGCAAGAAGCATGGTTACAGCATCCGATGCTGGATCTCGGACAGGACCCTCCTGAAGAATGAGAATTTATTTTATGTTCAGGACCCTCCTGAAGAATGACAATTTATTTTTATGCTCAGGACCCTCCTGAAGAATGGGAATTTATTTTATATCCAGGACCCTCCTGAAGAATGGGATGTTATTTTTCTGTTTCACTATTTGCTTTGAGTCCGGGAACCCGCCTGAAGAACAGGGTGAAGAAGTTAAAAATCCAGGAGCCCACCTGAAGAACAGGGTGAAGAAGTTGTAAGTCCAGGAGCCCGCCTGAAGAATGGGGTAAAGAAAAAGGAAGTCCAGGAGCCCGCCTGAAGAATAGGGTGAAGAAGTTGTAAGTCCAGGAGTCCGCCCGAAGAACAGGGTAAAGAAGTTGTAAATGCAGGAGCTCACCTGAAGAAAAGGGTGAAGAAATTGTAAGTCCAGGAGCCCGCCTGAAGAACAGGGTGAAGAAAAAGAAAGTCCAGGAGCCCGCCTGAAGAATAGGGTGAATTGTCAAATTCAAGTCACAAAGGCTTGAATCAAGATTCTAGATATTGTAATTTTTACTTGTATTTTTCATTTTTGATTCTTATTAGTCAGTTGAATAGGCACAAGTTGTTAACCGGAAATTCGATGGAATCCCACTCGACTTTAGTTTTTTCTCTCACCAAATTACCTTTGAACTACCCGTGACCTGATTCTCTTATAATCGGGATAGGTAGGATGTCCAAAAATAGGACTCGGTCATATTTTTCATTTTCTTTTATTTTTATTTTTATTTTTACGTTTCAAATAATTGGAGGGTCAAAAATTATATCTTGTCTATTTATTTGTATGAAAACTCTTCGAAATTTCACACAAAGAGGGGCAAAAATATAGACACGTGATTTTTTATTCTCTCTAAATTTTAACTTGTCTATCAATATTAAATATTTATATTTATATTTAATCATATATATATATATATATATATATTAATTTTAAATATAATATAAAAATTAAAAATACATGTTTTCTTTTATAAATTTTAATAAATAAATTAATAATTTTAATATTATTTTATTATATTTGTTTTGTCTGTTTATAAATTGTTATTTTGTTTTTGTTAAAATATAAAATTAATTAATTACTATTTTATTTATATATATTATATTATTTATTGATTGGTTCATTATTAGTATTATTTTTTATTAAAATAATTAAAAATAAATTAATTTGAATTTTTAAATCACCCTTCCCTTATCTGTAACTAAAACTACTCCCCCTAAAAAATAATTGTTCCCCTCTTTTTTCAAATTCCTATATTTAAGAATGTTTACACTGAACAAAGAAAAGAGGAAATTCATTATCAACAACATCAGACAAAAAAAAAATGGTACTTTGACATGTAAAAAAAAACAGAGACAAAATCAGAGAGTTAAAAATCATTAGAGAAAAGAAAAATAAAAAGTGAAAATTAGTCAAAACACCAAATAAACGAGGGTGAAGTTGGGTTCGAGTTCTATGTTTGATTTTTCTGGTGACAACATTCGAATCTTTAGTTCATCAACAGGTTTTTCTTTAATTTTATTGTTCATTGTATAAATTTTACTAAAAACAAAAATATTATGTGAGTTTGTTGCAATTTTTATTTGTTTGCATATGATTATTTAATTCAATATCTTTAATCTTTTAATCATGTATTATGCGTATTGTTAAAAACATGAAAAGAAAATTATTAGTAAGCATTAAAATATCTAATCTGAAATTTGTGCATAGTGAAAGTTGAATAAAATCTTATATAGTAATATACACAATTGTCCATATTTTATTTTTGTACACTGTTATGCATATTCATACGATGAACATGAAGAATATATTCAATTCTTCAAAAATTTGATTTCATTAAGAAGTATACATAAATCATTACTCATTGGATAAAAAAAAAATTATGAATGAAGGATTTAAAAAAAATAAAAAATGAAGAAGAAGGAATCAGTAAATAAAAAGGGTAAATCAGATGAATTTTGAGTTTTCTGGCAAGAGTCCCTCACCGGAATTAGTCATTCACCATCATTAAATCACAAAAATCCGATCCATATGGTCGGTTCTATCGAAGATCCATCAAAAAAATACTCGATTAATCGCTGCCGCTTTTTCCCGTCGGAAAAATATCCGTCGGCGTCACCCTCTCCCCTCTCCCTTTTTCGTCGCTCAACAGTGACTCCGTTCCCTGCAGTCTTCCATCATCAATTTCACCGGTGAAATTCGCCGGTAACCAATCCTTTCTTCCTCTTTTCACTCCATTATTCCCCTCCTCATATCTTCCACCGCATCACCGTCATCGATGAAACCGAGCCCGGGCGCCACTACCAAGTTTCACTGAAACTCTAATGTTAAATTTCAATAAATGTGCACTTCTTTAAAATGAAACTTTTGTTTTAAAAATATAAGTTACTATATATATATATATATATATATATATATTATACTGATATGGGTTACTGTATATATATTATATTTCTTTATTCATTTTATTTTATTTATGTTATTTATTAGATGTTATTAATGAATCATAATAATTATTTTTTGTTAAATTAATTAATAGTCTCAAATAAATTTTACTAAAGTTTATTATTCTAAGTTAGGTAACGCTTTGAATAAATAAATGTCAAAAATTTTCAAACGTTAGGAAAGTGTAAATAATAAAATTTTTGTCTCAATTAAGAATGCGGCGGACGCATCTTTCCGAGACATTTAAAATTTCAAGGATGCAATATTTCACTTTGACAAATATTTTTCTAAAAATTAATTTTTCACCGATTTAATAAAGGAGGTTTAAATAATTTTAACACATTAAAAATGAGCAAACCTAGGTCCCAACACAATTTATTCAAAATAGTTTAAGTCAATAAAAGAGACCGTGCTAGAACGACGGGACTCGAGGGTGCCTCACACCTTCTCCTCGGTCAACATAATTCCTTACCTAGTCTTCTGTTTGCGCAGACCAACAAAGAGTCATTTCCTTTTGATTAAGGATTCAATAAGGTGACTTGGAACACCATAACTCAATTCCAAGTGGCGACTCTGTAAATAAAATAACCCCTATTCAATACCGTCACTTTAATTGAAAAAACCCTTCGACTCGATCCCTCGAGGGGAAAAGGGGTGTGACAAATGCAACTAAACATGATAGTATTGAAAGGCAATCATAGTAGGGAATTTCATGAATAAAGCCCAAAAATTCATCAACTGGTCATAATAAGGAAATTCATGATTTTGGAATATGGAAAGATGTTATTCTTATGGAAAAACATGTATTCATGGTTCACTTACAAAATAATCTGAAGAAATTAGGAAAAACTTATATAGCTTGATCATATGCTTGAAATTTTAACTAATATCATGTAAAACATACTTGGATTTGAGAATAGCGTGAATGATATGATATGGGCATAAGAAATCATGAATAATCGCTAAAACATGCTTAGAAGTGAAAATCATATCATGGGGGGATTGAATTTAAGCTTAGAACAACAATTAGGTAAAAGTCCTAGTGTATGGAAATCATAAAATTTATGAACAAAATTATAATTTGGGCATGAGGATGAAAGAAGATTCTCATTGAATACCCACATACATGATTACTTTCGATTCTTTAATTGAAGTTTTGAGGATTTGGACTTAAAGATGGAAAAACCCAAGTTTTACATTGGAAGAGTGGAAAATCACATGTCTCTTGAGAAATTTTGATGTTGTGTTGAGAATAAGGGATTTAGGGTTGTTTTGCCTTTTTATTCAGCCTTAGAATAACTTAAACGCCATAGTTTTGGGGTTAAAAGAGTTGAAAAAGACCAAAAAAAAAATTCTTAGGAATAATCTGAAAGTCCCCTGGAAATAGTCCCAACGACTCAGGTCACGACTTGTGAGGTCTGGCCACGAGTCCCGACTTGAGTCGTGGTAAGGAACCCCATTTTAGCCTTTAATTCCCAGATTATGACTCCCTCCAACGACCTGTAATGTCTGATTACGAGTCGTGGTCGGAGTCATAATCACTGGGCAACTTCAATAGTGCTTCAGTATTTTGGCCTTAACTTTTCACCCCGATATCGAATTAAAGCAAAATTGATATCGTTAGAAATATAATTCAATTATCTATATATTGGTTGTTCTTGAGATAAAAAATTCTTAGTAGCAAAAAAGTTATGGTCGTTTGAAGATGATTCATTGGGCAATTTTGACAGTGCTTCAGTATTTTGGCCTTAACTTTTCACCCCGATATCGGATTAAGGCGAAATTGATATCATTGGAAAGATAATTCAATTATCTATATATTGGTAGTTCTTGACATCAAAAATTCTTAGTAACACAAAAGTTATTCTCGTTTGAATATGATTGTAGTTATATTCTTCGCAAGAATTTAATCGTCAAGAGATGTTTTTACTTGTTTATATTCTAGGAGCTATTTGAGGTATTAATATATGTCTAATCACTTATAAAACTACCAAAACATGAGGTTTGAGTTTGCATGAACTTGAAGCATCATTCTATTAGTGGCTTGGATTTTCGGAGTGTTACAGTGTGAAACAGTGAAAGCTACAGAGTATAGACAAAGGTATTGAAAAGTTTTTGTTTGAAAAAAGGTTTTTGTTTGAAATAGTTTAATAAAAAGAATCGGGCTAATATTAAATACTCTGAAAGTTTGACACTTTAGTTTTTCTTTTTAACTTTTGATTAGTTATTTTAATTTGTAATAATTTCAAAGCTTACGCCCAATAATAAAGGTGTGACTCACGCTTAGGCATTCACCTCAAATTACGGAGCGTTCGCCTTATGAGACTTTCACCTCCCCACAATGCTTCGGTATATTTTTTACTTTGCCACGTCCCGAGGCAAGGTCCGAGTCGCACCTCAGACCACCTTTTAAAACAACAATCAGGAGAAAATATTTCAATTTTTTCATGTTCAGAACTTAAAAAAAAAAAAAAACTCTAATTTAGAGAAGAGCAGTGTCATCTGCTACAATACAATCATTTTATAAATTTCGAGTAATAACATGATATTAGGATTGAAATATTAACTAGGATATGGTTCAACATAACTTTGTAGAATTTAAATAAAGAAAAACGATTTCATTTAAAAATGTGTTTTATTTTTCTATATATTATGCATAATATAGAAATCTATATATTATAATGCTAAATGTTTGGCAAATACTTAACGAGGGATACTTTTGTAGAAACACATTGATTGTCTCGAATATATTTGTTTTAAACAACATAAGTATCAAAAGAGCAAGTTGATCAATTTCTAAGGAAAATTTTATTTGGTTATACAAAACTTTAAACAACATATTTTTGCATATGAGGGTTAACTGTTACCAAAACAATTTTGAGGAGATATATGCATCCACCTATCTTTATTTTACGGTTTAATCATTTGGCATTACAAATTAATGAGCGTAATTAATTTGAATTTGCGGCGAATAGAACTAATCTGTTGGTTGAAACGCATCCTACCTAGAAATACTGCAATCTATCTTTATGTTAGCCGGATAGGATATGATTATATGAATGTTATTTTAAAAAGACTAAATTTATTCTTTTACTTTGAAAAATTAATTAAATATATGTTTTGTCATATTTTGTAGTCAAATTTACCTTTCTTGTCATATTTTGAGATCAAATTTACCCTCGTTGTTAAAAATTTTTTTACTTGTACCCTTCCTTTAATAGAAAATTCAAACCCGAAGTTAGATGCCCTGCTTTTAAAAATAAAACACATTCCGGTCTAACCCGCGCCACTCAATTCGACCCACAAAAAACACAAACAAATATATCCTTTTCTCAGTTTCGTTGGTCATATTCCCCAATAAAAAAATATATTTCTCTAGTTCCGTGCTTCAACATTATCTCAATTTTTTTTTTTGTTTATTTATAAACAATCTACTAGCGTTGCACGCTGAAAGTTAAGTATATTTGTTTGTTGAAAAATTCGATCAGTAGAACTGAGAGAGAAAATATATTTGTTTGTGTCTATATTGTGGTTGGATCAGGTAGAGCAGGTTAGATTAAGATGTATTTTATTTTTAAAAATAGGACAATTAGCGTTGATTTGGATCTTTCTGTTAAAGGGAGGATACAAATCAAAAATTTCTTAATATCGATAAATTTGACCTCAAATATGATAGTGGGAATAAATTTGATCCAAAAATATGAAGAATGGTATATTTAGACCTTTTTATCAAAGTAAAGAGGTAAACTTAGACTCTTTTAAATTGAAAATGACTCAAGGCCAAGCACTCGCATTAAAAAAAATAGATTGTGGAGTTAGAAAATAGCTAAACATGGTGGTTGTCAATTTAAATACCATTTGGTGTGAGACAGTATGTTAGTTGTACCGCAAAAAGAGAGTTTATTCCTTTTAACCTAAATTTACATTGAGATTCTCTAAGCTAGAAGGTTCAAATCTTGATGTCCTGAACTGATCAACTAATTTATTTTTCAGTTTTATCATTACGAGCATTGAGTTTATGAGCTATATAATAAGCATCTATCATGTAGTTGATTTTTTAATCAATTATGGATGATCACTTGCTTCCTCT
The DNA here is from genome assembly GCF_002878395.1 of Capsicum annuum. Lineage (NCBI taxonomy): Eukaryota > Viridiplantae > Streptophyta > Magnoliopsida > Solanales > Solanaceae > Capsicum > Capsicum annuum. Next base: position 179,825,421 of record NC_061116.1, read on the forward strand.
AACCTATACTCAGCATCAGTTTAGCTAATCTCTTTTCTTGTTCAAGTGTTTGCACTATTCTTTGTGAGCTTTTCCGTCTACGAATGAGAATACAAACAATGAATTTACTGCATTCATTTCTCTGTAATTAATTGTGCAAATCTATAATCTAGATCTATAATCTATAACCTATATCTATTTATATCTATCTATATCTATAATCTATAATCTATATCTATATCTATAATCTATAATTTATATCTATATCTATATCTATAATATATTAAAAGCGTGAAGAGCCTTAGAAATGTTGTTTGAACTTTTTTCCCTTCTTTAAAAGACTTCGCTTTAGATAAAATCGTCGTTTCACATTTTTTTATTATTTTAATAATATTAAATATTGACTATATTACAAAAAAAAAAACCTTTCCTCACGAAAATAGGATTCCTTTTTGCCATCTAAAAAAGCTAACTATATTCAGAAATGTTAGTAATATAAAACAACAAGGATGTTAACGTTGAGAGGAGTTCATAATATAAGAATTAGTCCGAAGTGGAAATAATAATTCTTCCCTTAATAGCTAATTAGTTATAAAAATTAGGTCAAATTTTAATATTTACTTATTAAATTTTAAAATTATCTAAAATAAATAATTATTAAAAAATTAAAGAATCATAAAATATATATGATAAAAATAAAACATATATGGTAAAAATAAAATTTCACATGAAAAAAAAAAAAAAGGAAAGTAAGTAGGTTAATTAGACCAGGAAAAATCTATGAAAAAGAACATTGATTTCGTAGGAATGTTTGGTTTCGTGATTTTACCAAGAAAACAAATTATGGACAAAAATTTTATTGGCATAGTAGGAAAAAAAAAAGTTTTTAGAAGGGAAAAGCTCTTAATATTTAGGAGTCCTTGTCCCACTATTTTTTATGTCCTCATGTTGTCACATTTTCAAATTCTTTTTAGTTTATAAATACTTACACTTTTATAAAAATAGTTATAATTACTTGATTACTTTCTCTAAATATTACTCTTTCTTCATTACTTTCTAGGATTTTTGCATCGTGTAAAATTTTATATCGAAAATTAATTTTATATTTTATTATTTATCTTCTACAATTGTGATAGGTGTTGCATCAAAATTATGATGGTGTTAGAGACTTTCAATTTTCTTCCATCACAATTTTTATTTCAGGTTGTCATCTTCTACTTAATCATAATATTTTTTATTATTGTTAATTTGTTACAATTAATTATTTTATGTTATTATACTCATATATACAAAGAACTTACAATAATACATCATTTTATTCTCTGAAAATTGAGGAACAAGAAAAGATCTATTAAGAGAAAGATTTATTATAGCTTAAAATCAATTTCTAAAGTATAATTTATAAGATTAGTTCAGTGTTATAAACCTCTAACAAATATTTTCCGAAGAGAAGTGTAATTTAAGGTCATTCTCATAAAAGTGGATCTAATTAGGTTTTTCAGATCTAAAATTAGTGGTCGAAAAAAAAATTGGTATCACATGAACTTTTAGTATGTGTTTGAACAAATTATGAATTGAAGAAAAAAGTTGTTTGAATTAGTTTTGATTGGATTAGAAGTTTGTGTCAAGTGTTTTTCATTAATAGTGTTAAAACTTTTATAGTATATATTGCCTCGGTATATGTTTAAAATGTACGCCTATTTTCTTTTATTATATTGCTTCATAGTTGTTTCTTACTAGATAAATATGATTACCAATGGAAAGGAGTAGTCATACATATTGTACGTTGTGACCCAGGATAATTTAATTAATGATATTTGTTTGTTTTCTTCTTTTCTCATATATCTTGCATTTCACAATGTTCGTGTTTCATATAGCTAGCTTTCAATTTCCATCTCTATCAAAGCGGTTTAAAATATTCAGTTGCTTTCTAGCTGATTTTGGTTTCTTCTAAAATTATTAGGAACTAAATACTCTTTTCAATTGAAGTCTAAAATTAATTTGTATTTTTTATTTTACCTTCAGCATTAGTTATTTATTCTAAAATATTTTTAAGGTCTATTAAAGACCACAAATCACTTAATCTGAGTATTATAGTAAAATATGTATTTTATTTATTATTTTTTAAGAGGTGTACATGAAATATGTCTCTATATGACGAAACAAAAGGTTCACTGTCCTTTCTTTCTAGGACCTACAAAAGTTTACAAGTCCATTACTAGGTCGACAAGTGGTAAAATTAATTTTAGGATTTCCTATTTTATAGCTCTACCTTTTAATGTACACAAATTTTATAAAAACGAAAAGGGACAAACGTGCAATGCACGTTTTCATACTATATTAAAAGCGTGAAGGGTCTTAGAAATATTGTTTGAATTGTTTGCCCTTCATTAAAAGTTTTTGCTTTAGACAAAATTTTTTTACTATTTTCCTAATATTTAAGAGTTTAAAATAAATTAAGAATTTATAATAAAAAAGTTGATTTTAAGAAGATTTAAAAAATCAAAAAATAAATATGAAAGTATTAGAATCAGAAAAATATAAGAAGTACCAAATTTATAAAAATTTAAGTAAGTAATTAAGATTTTCTAAAGATTTAATTTTAAAAATAATGAAAGATTTTAAATATAAAGAAAATCTAAAAAATAATTGTACTACAAATATGGTACAAATCGATGTGTCTCTCTTAGCCTCTAGCAGTAAGGAAAAGAGATGATTCATTAACCACTTAAAAACTTCTGGTGGTAAAATATATATGTGATTATAATAAAATACATGTTATGTTTATATTATTAAATTAAAGTGTGAAATATCTTTGAGAAGCAATTTAAACTTTTTGTAGTTCATTAAAAATCTCCGCAATAGATAAAATCATCTAATTTTAAATAATCAAAAGTTACATGTGCAAGACACGTGTGATTTAACTAGTTAAAATAAAAAGTAAAAACTCACACTTATTCTTTCAAATGTGGTGATGAGAATAAAGGTCACATTCATTCTTTAATGAAAAGTATGTCCTTAATAAGATATCTACTGATTTTATTTATTTCTTCACCAAAACGTACAATTCCCACACTTATATAATTGTGGTCTTCACAATATGATAAAATACATTCACAAAAAGAAATAACATTCTCATTTCTTGGCGTTCTTTCTAATTGCTTTTTCCTCATTGGTTTTCTATTGATTCCTTGTGAATTTCTGGGCAATAGTTTGTGCAACTCAAAACTTACAATCACGAGTGCACGTGTTTGAAAGTAGTTGTGGAACCGTGGGGAACGAACAACTAGAAGGATTTGGCACCAGAGTCCAGCCGAAATCGCTTTTAAGGCAGTGGCTTGGCATGACACAGTATTTGAGACTATTTACTTATATTATTAATTTAAGTTCACGCATCAATATTGAAGTAATTTATTCAATAATTTGAAAGAGATTTTACTTACATGTAATATTGATAAATGACTATTTCTTTGAACAAAAATTTGCATGATTTGTCAAAACTTGAACCATTAGATGAAAATAATTTTAAACACTGGTCACAAAAAATTTTGATTTTCATTGAACAATTAGAAGTTGATTCTTTTTATTTAATGAACCTCCTATTGATAGATCAACACTGTTATGGTTGATGATGTTGCAAAAAAGAAATTTGAAAAAGATAACAAAACAGTTAGAGGACATTTGTTGAACCAAATGACTAAGTATTTATTTGATTTATTTGTTACTTGTAAATCGTCTAAGGAAATATGAGACAGTTTAGAAAAGAAATATGGTTTTGATGATACAGGAAAAAAAATATGTTGTCGTACAATGAATTAAAATTCAAATGATTGACAATGAATCAATCATGGAACAAGTTCACGAATATGAAAATTTGACTGATGATGTTCTCAATGAAGGCATGAAGATGTGTGAGATTCTTCAGGCTTAAGTTCTGATTGAAAATTGTCCATTATCCTGAAGTGATTACAAAAACCAATTGAAATATAAGAAAGAAAATTTAACTCTCCAAAAACTTATCAGTCATATGAGGACTAAAGAGGAAAACAGTCTGAGAGATAAGATGAAAGCTCTTTCTCTTAATTTTTCTAAAGCTAACCTTGTGAAATCTTCTAGTACTACTGCAAAAGACAGGTATGAAGGAAAAAAAAACATGTTCAAAATTAGCTAATAAGACTGAGTGGTGTTGGACACAGTCACTTCAGAAATTTTTATGCCAAAAAGAGTTATTCCATGACTTTGAGGAATCCACCGATGGCGAGTGTATTTACATGGATAACTCCACTACTGCTGGAGTTATGGACGAAGGAAAAAATTTACTTCAATTAACTTTTTTTTAAAATATTAACCTTGAACAATGTTTTGTATGTTTCTTCGCTCTGTAGAAACTTAATTTCTGAAGCACTTCTCAATAAAGAAGGCATTAAACTTGTTTTTGAAGCTGCTAAATAATTATTTCTCAGGGAGGAGATTTTTTTGGAAAGAGTGTTGGGAAAGACGCAAGGCACTATCAAAGTGCACGACAGGGTAGAAGTGAAAGAATACCCAAGTCTAAACTTTTTCTTTCAATTTGAACAAAGAGGAGACAATCAAACCCAAGCAAAACAAAGAATAGGAAGTTGTTATGATTCAGACAGAGCAGGCATACCACAAGTAAAAGAAAAAAAAGAACAACACATAAATTTATGTGGAAACCCTTGCGGGGAAAAACCATGGAAAGAGGCAAAGGAGGTTTCACAATAATGGAAAGAGAGTACAATGTAGAGAAAGTTGAAATTTCTGAATACCCAAAACAACCCACTAAATTCACTTATATAATATGTGCATACAAATAAGTCCTAGGCCCAAAAACATAAAGGTTCATATCGGGCCTGTCGGCCCGATCCCTACGCTACTACCACAGACTCCATTAAAAATCACCAATATGGATCGCACGCGAAACTTTCTGGGATGGATCAACAAAATTCAGGTCACAACTCTAATAACCTCCACCTTGACACTAATTCTAATTCAGAACTCAAATTTATTTCAAGACAAACTCTCCACCTCTTTCACAAAAGCCTCTAAAGACACATCTTAACAGCTAACACTAACCAAGTCTAAGAAATTCTTAAACTTGGAACTTGGTAGTGTCTTGGTCATCATATCAACAGGATTATCATAAGTACTAATCTTGCTCACCACAATATCACCACAAGCAATAATTTCACGCATAAAATGATACAGAACATCAATGTACTTTGTCCTCTCGTGAAATATCTAATCTTTCGTAAGGAAGATATAACTGTGACTATCGCAAAAAACCATAGTAATCTGTAATTCTTTGCTAAGTTCATCGAACAGACCCTTCGACCATATACTTTGCCTCAGTAATTGACAAAGCAACCGTAGTCTGTAAGGTAGCTTTCCAACTAATAGCACAACCACCAATGGTGAAAATATAGCCTGTAAGGGACCTCCTTTTATCATGATCTCCTGCAAAATCAGAATCAACATACCCAATTATTCCATCTTTATTTTGCCGAAACTGCAAACAAATATTAGCAGATCCATGCAAGTATCTGAAAATCCACTGAACTGCTTTCCAATGTTCTTTGCCAGGATTTGTCATGTATCTGCTAACTGCACTAACGGCATAAGATAAATTTGGTCGGAATACACTACCGTACACATAAGGGACCCAACGACACTATAGTATGGAACTCGAGACATATAGTCACACTCATCATCTGTCTTTGGAGATAAAGTGGTCGAGAGTTTGAAGTGAGCTTCCAATGGAGTACTTACAGGTTTGGCATTTTGCCTACTGAATCTAAGAAGCACTTTCTCAATATACCTTTTCTGACTCAAGTATAACTTACACTTCTCTATATCCCTCATAATTTCCATGCCAAGAATTTTCTTTGTTGCTCCTAGATCCTTCATCTCGAACTCCTTGTTGAGCCGGGCTTTGAATATTATTATTTCTCTCATATCCTTTGCAGCAATCAACATATCATCAACATACAAAAGAAGATACACGAATGACATCACTTACCTCCTTAAAGTAGACACAACTATTATAACTACTCATCTGAAATATATGAGAGGTCATAAGAGATTCAAACCTCTTATACCACTGCCTGGGAGACTGTTTTAAGCCATAAAGAGACTTTTTCAGCAAGCATACATAGTCCTCTACTCCTGAGATTACAAAACTCTCTAGTTGCTTGATATAAATATCCTCCTCAAGTTCTCTATGTAAGAATGTGGTTTTGACATCCAACTGCTCAAGCTCAAGATCATACATTGCCACAATATCAAGCAAGGCTCGAATCAAACTATGTTTTGTAACTGGAGAAAACACATCTATGAAGTCAATACCTAGAACCTGACTGTAACCTTTAGCAACTAGTCTTGCTTTGTACCTACCATCTTCAAATCCTGATGTTCCTTCTTTTTTTTTGAATATCCACTTGTAACGGATAACTTCCTTATCTTTAGGCAATCTCACCAAATCTCATGTGTCATTTTTATGAAGTGATTCCATCTCCTCCTTCATAGCAATCATTTATTGATCGAAATCATCACAACTAATTACCTCTGAGCAAGAAGAATGTTCTTCACCGGAATCAATACCTTCTGTTATATTCAATGCATAAGCAACCAAATCATCTTCAGCATACTTCTGAGGAGGTCTAATATCTCTTCTAGGCCTGTCTTTAGTAATAGAATATTGTGGCGTCACTGGTGGTGAAAAAGAAATAGTACCACTCTGTATCTCTGGGATAGACTGAGAAGTAGGCACTAGTATAGACTCTGCTCTAATTTGCAATTCAACGTGAGTGAATGACTGATACAAGAAAAGACTAGGAATTCACAAAATGGATACTGGGACGCAAAAATCAGCAAACACACAAAAGGAAAAATAACACAAAGAAAGGGGATGAAGAAGAAGATTTGCATAAAAGTAAAAATAGATAGAAAGACCTTCACTTCCACCAATGAATAGCACTAGAAGGTGTATCAAACCTTCAAACACACATCACCAATGTAAGCTCAAATCTTTCTCTTAGGTGGACCAAAGGAACTCACACTCCCTCAATCGCACCTTTCTTGCCAACTGATCAACACAAGTGAAATCCGTCAAATATATTAATCTCTCAAGTTTTGATGTCTTATCCAAGGCCTACACTAATATGGCTTATCCAAGCCCTACACTAAGAAAAAAACTAAACTAAGAGTAATACTCAATTTTAATTCATCAAAGTATAATGAAAAATAAGCCTAAGGAGTCTATTTATACTTATTACATTAAAGACCAAAATACCATGGTGAAAAGGGGCTCCTATGGAGTGTAAAGAAAAAGCATAAAAAGACCATTACACCCTTAATGAATGGGTGATCGTGTAGTGTTTTGACGTGGTCTTCTTCACACTTTAACATATGACTTTCCTTGAGTCTTTTTGGTCTTCACAATTATTCTTCAATACTTGAACTTCTCGGGCATCTCATCAAGGTAAGCTTCCAAGCAACCTTCCATACACGGGATTGTTCTATTGTAGGCTTAAAATGGGTCCCCCCATGCGTGCTCTCGTGCCCTCAATGTGACCACAATTGGGTTCTTCTTGTGTTGGCCTCGCAGGATGTCTTCAAAAGCTAAGGTGGCCATTTGACTTATATCAATGACTTTTTCTGATTCATGTCACTAAGCTCATCTGGAGGCGAAATACTAGATTCAAAAGGAGCCCGAAGCTTGGTAGTTTCATCAAACACAACATCCCTACTAATTATAACCTTTCTGTCTTCTGGATACCAAAGCTTTTAACCTTTAACATCAGGCTTATAACCCATAAATAAGCACTTGACAAATCTAAGCTCTAACTTTTCGTTATCAACATAAGCATACGCAGGACATCCAAATATCCTCAAATCATAATAACTAGCAGGAGTACCAGACCATACCTCTTGTAGAGTCTTTTTATCAATCACGACTGAGGGAGAGCGGTTAATAAGAAGACAAGCTAACGAAGCAACTTCAGCCCAAAAAGACATGGATAAACCAGCATTAGAGAGCATACAATGCACGTTCTCCATTACAGTCCTATTCATTCATTCGGCCACACCATTCTACTGAAGAGTATGACAATCTGTCAAGGGCCTCACATTTCCTTTTAACTTGCATATTGCATTAAATTCATTAGAACAGAACTCTAAACCATTATCAGTCCAAAGGTGCTTTACTTGCTTCCCTTTTTTTTTAAATCACAGTCTTCCACTCCTTGAAAGTAGGCAACACATCATTCTTTTGCTTTAAAAAAAACACCTAAACTTTTCTGGAACAGTCATTAATAATAGTCAACAAATAATTTGCACCTCCTCTAGAAGGACCCCAGAGATCAGAATGAATGTAATCAAGTGTACCTTTAGTTGAGCGGATGCCTTTAGTGAATCTGACTCTCTTCTGCCTCCCAAAATGCAATGACAGAACTCTATTTTGGTAATACTCTGCACATCAAGAAGTCCTCTTCTGCTTAGTTCAGCTATCCCGTTTTCACTCATATGCCCCAGGCACATATGCCAAAGTTTAGCAATATCACATTCTGATAGAGAGAAAGTAGAAATAGTTGTATCACCTTTAACCATAGAGCATTGCAAGACGTACAAATTTGCAGACTTTCTTTGTCCCTTCATCGCAGCAAGTGAACCTTTAGTAACCTTCAGGACTTCACCTTCACCAGTGTACCTATATCCGTTCGAATTAAGAGTACTCAAGAAAATAAGATTTCTCTTCAGGTCTGGGACATACTGCACATCACCAAAAGTCCTCACAACCCCATCAAATATCTTAATTCTGATTGTTCCAATACCAGCTATTTTGCAAGGTGTGTTATTTCCCATCAACACGGCACCGTTAGAGACTGTTTCATATGTTGTAAACCAATCTCGATTGTGACACATATGAAACGTGTAAGCTGAATCAAGAATCTAATCCTCACAGGTCTTGGAGTTACCATCAGAAACAAATAAGAGTTCTCCATCACTACCACCATATTCAACAAAACTAGCTTCTCTGAACTTCTCTGGTTAGTTTTCCTTCGATTTTGGAGCATCTCTTTTATCTCTATTCTATAACTTCCAACACTGAAATTTGATGTGGCCCTTCTTCTTGCAGTAATTACAGGTTTTATTTTTGCTTATATTTATATCATCACCCCCAAAGTTTCTCTCGCGATTCCTTCCTCGAACAATGAGACCATCTCTTTGAGTCTCCGACCCATTCACAAGATGTTTCATCTTCACCTTAGAGAACAGCGCATCATAGACTTCATCTATGATCAAGGTATCACAACTATGTAAAATTGTATCCCTAAAGGTCATGTATGATGTAGGCAGCGAACATAACAAAATCAACCCTAGATCTTGCTCATCGTACTTAACCTCCGAGTCTCTAAATCAGAGATGTTTCCTTAAATACAGATAGGTGATCCTTCAAGGATGCATCCTTAGACATTGGATGGGAATAAAGTCATTATTTGAGATGCAACTTACTTGTTATGCTCTTCTTTATACACAACAATTCCAATTTCAACCACAACGTAGCAGAAGTGGTCTCCTTCAAAAGATCCTGTAGAATCTGATTGGATAAATAAAGGTGGATTTGAGATAGAGCCTTTCGATCCTTATGCCGTTTCTCCTCATTGTTCCACGATAAGGGCATCTTATCAAAGCCTAATAGAGCATCATCTAAATCTATATACGCGAGCATAGCCCGCATCTTAACCTGCCATAACAAAAATCTATTATTGCGATCCAACAGTAAAATATCATACTTTATGGTTGTCATCCCCAAGAAAATAATCAAATAGGATCTGATACCAATTTGTCATGATTTGGACAGAGTAAGAAAACCACAAGTAAAAGAAAATAAGAACAACACACAGATTTACGTGGAAACCCTTGCGAAAAAAAACCACGGGCAGAGACAAAGGAGGTTTCACTATAATAGAGAGAGTATAATATGGAGAAGGCTGAATTTTCTAAATACTCAAAACAATCCACTAAATGCACTTATATAATATGTACTTACAAATAAGTTCCAGGCCAAAAAAACATAAAGGTCTATATCAGGCCTGTCGACCCGATCCCTATGCTACTACCATGGATCCCATTGAAAATCACCAACATGGGTCGCACCGCAAAAATCTCTGGGCCGAATCAACAAAATTTGGGTCACAACTCTAACAACAGTAAATATATCAACTACACAAAGGTGAAAAGATAAGAATAAACCAATCAAGCCAAGACACCAAATTTACATGAAAAACCCTTCGTTGTGAAGAGTAAAAAACCACGGGACCAAACCTACACTATAGTAATCAAAAGTTATAATACTGTTCTCCAAAACGGCCACCAAACAAGTGTCAAACAAAGAGCAACAACACATAAACCACAACACCAAAAACTGAAGAAATAAAGGGGAGAAAACACCAAAATACAGTTGTAGTTCAGGGATGAAAACAGGAGCTAAAGGACATCAAATCCAACTCCATCAGTTTCTAATCAAAGATTGAGATGAGAGGAACAATCTGTCCAAAAATTAGCTCAATCGAATATGAATGATGAAACAAAGTAAAAATTACAATTTGAAGTTGACTGTTGTGGATAAAATTTTTGGACGAAAATATGCTTTATTTTCTCTCTTTTGGCTGCTGAAAACTCTCGTTGTGGATAGTGAAATAAGACTTAAAAAGACCTATTTATATGTCCCATAGTAATGGGCCGATGGAAAAAGTAGGTTTCTTCAAATTGGGCTTTACTTATCCACATAAAGGGAAAAAGACCCGTAACCCAATAATTCTCCCCCTCCTGACTATGTGGAGGAGACCACCATTCCAGTAATCATGCAATAATCTTCAAGCTTCCCTCTTAATAAAGCTTTAGTCATCATGTCAAAATCATTACCATCCATATGAATCTTCTCAAGTTCAAGCAACTTAGAATCCAACACATCTCAAATTCAATGGTATCTCACATCAATGTGTTTAGACTGATCATAAAATGTAAAATTCTTCCCAAGATGTATAGCACTTTGATTGTCGCAATAAATTACATAACTCTCTTGAGCACAATTGAGTTCCCCCAAGAATTTTTTTATCCAAAGCAACCCTTTGCAAGTTTCAACAGTAGCAATAAGCTCAGCTTCTGTAGTAGATTGAGCAACTCATTTTTACAATCTAGATTGCCAAGACACAACTCCCCCTGCAAAAGTAACCAAATACCCTGAAGTAAAATTATGAGTATCAATATCACCAGCCATGTTTGAATCAGTATAACCACAAATAATAGGCTTTCCTGTACAAAAACACAAACTCAAACTAGAAATGCCATACAGATATCTCATAATTCATTTCACAAAATTTCAATGTCCCTTTCCAAATTAGAAAGAAAATAACTAACAATACCAACAGCATGAGCAATAATCGGGCTTGTACAAATCATTGCATACATCAAACTACCAACGGCTAAAGCATAAGGAACTTTCTTCATATCTTCCTTCTCATCATCACTGGAGAACACTGCTTTGTGCTGAATTTGAAGTGCATAGCTAACGGCATACTGGCAACCTTAGCCTTACCCATGTTGAACCTTCAAAGTATTTTCTGAATGTACTTCTCTTGTGATAACCACAAGTTCTTGAACTTTTTGTCACGGACAACCCGCATGTCAAGAATCTGCTTTGTTGGTTCTAAGTCTTGTATAGAAAAGGAGTTACTCAATTTTTGCTTCAACTTCTGAATCCTGCAAGCATCATGACCAACAACAAACATGTTATAAACATAAATCAACACAATAATAAAGTCAGCATTGGAGAATTTTTGCACAAAAACACGATGATTCAAAGTAGTCTTCTTGAAGTTTTGCTGATTCATAAAGGAACCAAGCTTCATGTATCGTTGTCTAGGAGCTTGTTTCAAACCATACAAGGTCTTGTTCAATTGTCAAACATAATTCTTTTTTCCATTGACTTCAAAACCTTCAGGTTGCTCTATATAAATTTCTTCATTTAAGTCACCATGGAGAAAAGTAGTTTTAACATCCATTTGCTCAACTTCTAAATCTAGACTTACAACTAAGCCTAGAACCACATGAATAGATGACATCTTTACAACTGGAGAGCATATCTCATCAAAATCAATACCGTTTTTCTGGTTAAATCCTTTCACAACCAATTTAGCCTTGTACCGTGGAACTGGGTTACTATTTTAATGTTTCACCTGAAAATGCACCTGTTTCTTAAAGTTTTTCTATCTTTAGGCAGCTTAACCAAATCAAAGATATGAATATCATGCAAAGATTTAATCCCATCTTCCATAACATCTAACCACTTTTTTTTTCTTTTTTTTTCATGGTCTCATCAAGACTCTCAGGTTCTCCCTTATCAGTTAAGAGTACTTACTTCTGTTAAGGTATTCTCTATCTAGTAGATCATCTGAGAGAACTCTCAAAAGAATTAATAACTGGTCGCAGATCAATCATATCAACTTGCTCTGAAGCATCAACAACATCATATTGGTCATTCTGAACATGATCATCATCTTCATTATCAACTTGATTTTCATCATCATAAAGATTTTCTTCAGGAGCAATAGTCAAAGGAACTGGATCAACATCAACTAGGCTCTCACTACTATGATAATCAACCTTCTCAGCTTTGTCAAAATCTTTAATTATTTGGTCTTCAAAGAACACAACATCACGGCTTCTAACAAAGTTTTTTTCTTAACTGGATTATAGAAATGATATCCAAATTCATCTTGACAACGACCAATGAATATACACTACCTAGTTTTAACATTTAACTTTGACCTTTTATCCTTAGGAACATGCATAAAGGCTTTACACCAAAAAACTCTAAGATGATCATAAGAAATATTCTTTCCAGACCAAACTCTGTTAGGGACATCACCATCCAAAGCAATAGTAAGAGATAAATTAATAATATAAGTAGCAGTATTAAGTGATTCTACACAAAAGAATCTGGCAGCTTAGCATCTGGAAGCATATATCTATACCACTTAACTGAAGTTATGTTCATCCTATCTACTAAACCATTTAACTGAGGAGTCTTTAGAGGAGTTTTATGAAGTCAAATACCTTGCTCTCTATAGTATCTATCAAAAGGACCAATATACTCACCACCATTATCTGAGCGAATGTAATTCAATTTCTTTCCCGTCTGTCTCTCAACCAAGGCCTGAAAACCCTTGAACACATCAAGTACTTGATCCTTGGACTTCAAAGGAAATATCCAGAGTTTGCAAGAATAATCATCAATATAAGTCACAAAGTAAAGTGATCCACCATGAGACATTACTTTAGAAGGACCTTACAAATCAGAATGTACCAACTCCAGCAAATCAAGCTTTCTTAAAAGGAGATACCTCTGAAAAGAATTTTTTTTTTGTTTACCAGCTAAGCAATGAACACATTTCTTCAACTTTGCTCGTTTCACTCCAAAAAGTAATTTTTTTATTAGCCAAACTATCATTCCTCTTATCACTCATATGACTCAACCTTCTATGTCATAACTCTGATGAAGTATTATTCACTACCAAGTTTACTGAGTCTCTAGAAGTGGAGCCTTGAAATACGTACAAGTCAGATAACTTATCACCTCGAGCCATAATTATCGAACCACTAGTAAGATTTCACTGGTCAGCACCAACAGTGTTAACATAACCCTCATCATCAAGGTTTCCTGTAGAAATCAGATCCAAGCAAAAATCTAAAGCATGCTTGACATTGTTGAGAACTAGTTTGGAATCATTGCTACTTTCCAAACAAACAGTGTTAATGCCAAGCACTTTAACTTTATCATTTTGCCTATTTTCAACATCCCAAAATTACCTGGAGTATAAGAAGAAAATAATTTCTTCTTTGGCGTAATATGAGAAGTAGCACCATAATCCATAAAACAGCTACACTCATCACGAACAAGATTAAGGGCATTTTCACCACAAGCAACAAGAATATCATTATTAGAAACAACAACAACATGATTTTCATTATCATTTTCTTTCTTTTGTTGTCTTATATCTCTCTTGTGCTCATAACAATATTTCATGATATGCCCCTTTTTGTTGCAATAGTCACATGAAACATTCTTGAATTTAGACTTTGACTTGCTTCTACTTTTATCCCTACCATTCGGATCTCTGGACTTATCTCTCCCCTTCTCTTCAGTAATCAAAACATCAGAGTGTGAAGATGAAGAAGATGACACTTGAGATATTCTTCGTATCTCTTCATTTAAGTCAGCACTCTTAGCATATTCCATAGTTACAATACAACAGGGAGCAAAATTAGTTAAAGAAATTTGAAGAGTTTCCAAGAATCAGGCAGAGTTTAAAAAGCCAAAAACTCTAGATTTCTTCATCAAACTTTAACCCATTTCGGACAGTTGGTCAAGAACACCCTGAAAATCATTTATATGCTCAAAGATAAGACTGCCCTCTTTATATCTGATAATCATCGATTGCTTAAGCAGAAACAACTTGTTATTGCCAGTCTTTGAAGCATAAAGTATCTCGAGCTTGTCCCACAAAATTTTGACATGTGTCTCATTCATAATATGGTTTCTAACATTATCTTCAACCCATTGTCTGATATAGTCATAAACCTGTAGGTGCTTAAATTCTCAATCCCCATCTGTCATATACTGTAGTTTAGTAGACGCAAACACAGGCAAATGCATTTTCTTGACAAATAAGAGATCTTCCATCTTGTCATTCCAAGTATGATCACAAAGAAATACTATATTACTTTTGTTAATCCTTAGACAATGTCATTAAATGATTATTCTATTTGTGAATCTAGAGATGCAAAAAAATTTTAGTATGTTTTTTCTTTGAAAAATGATGCGCCTAGTGATGTGAAAAATAATACTTTTATATCTATGTCTTTTAACTCTCATATTATGCTTGTGTTTGATGTTATTGTTAATAAACATGAAAATGAACTTAGAAGAAGTAAAAAAACGTAGAACTGAGACTAGTTTTGATCCTGATTTTATCACCACCTTCTTAACTAAGAATTTTGATATTGATAATTTAAATGATGAATTAGTGTCTATCTATTTAAAACAAGAAGACCCTAACACTAATGATAAAGTAATGAGTGCAAGATGCAATTTTTTGGAAAGAGGCTATAAAAGTGAATTAGACTCCATAGTCTCTAATCACACTTGAACTTGTATAATTTGCCTAAAGGTTGTAAATCCATAAGTAGCAAATGGATATTTAAGAAGAAATTGAGGCTTGACGGCACAATTGATAAATATAAGGCTGGACTTGTGAATAGAAGCTTTAACCAAAAGAAAATGTGTTGATTATTTTGATATTTATTCTCTTGGGACTAAAATAACGATCATTAAGACTCTTACTACTCTAGCCGTTATTCATAGTTCAGTGGTACACCAAATTAATTTCAAAATTACATTTTAAATGATGATTTAGAGGAAGAGATCTATATGACTCAACGTGAGGATTTTATGGTCCTAGAACAAGAGAATAAAGTACAAATTGAAAAGCCTTTAAAGGACTAAAACAGACACCTAAATAGTGGTATGAGAAATTTAATTTTGCATAAATGGATAATAGCTTTATTGTTAATTCATCTGATAGGATCAGATTGTGTGATTATATGTTTATATGAGGATGACATGTTAATCGTTGGCCCTAATGAAAATGTTGTAAATGAGACTAAGAAAAATTTATTTTCTAAATTTGAAATGAAAAAACTTGGAGAAGTTGATGTAATTTTAGGGATTAAATCAAAAGAACTGTCAATTGTTTCTCTTTGTATCAGTCTTGTTATACTGAAAATATATTGAAAAGGTTTGATTGTTTTGATGTAGTTTCACTGAGAACTCTTTATGATCCTAGCATACACTTAAAAGGGGATAAAGATTTCAATGTTTCTCAAGATGAATATGCTAAAATAATTTGGAGTGTAATATTTTTCATGAACTATACTTGTTTGATATAACTTATGTTGTTAGTAAATTCAGTAGATATACTCATAATCACAGTAATGAACATTGGAATGCTCTTCATCGCTTGTTAAAGTATCTGAAAGGTACTATGAATTGGTCTTTGCACTTTAATAAAATTTCTATTATTTTAGAAGGTTTTTGTGATGGAAACTGGGTAACTGGCAATGATGAAGTTAGCTCCACTAATTGCTATGTGTTTAATTTGAGTGCAGGTGCTATTTCATGGAAGTCTTCAAAACAGACTTGTATAGCACGTTCTAACATAAAATCTGAATTTATTACTCTCGAGCTGACAGGACAAAATGATGAGTGGCTGAGAAAACTTTTGGCAGATGTGCCATTATGGGGAAGGCAAATGTCACTAGTTTCCTTACATTGTGACTCACAAGCGACAATAGGAATTGCTAAAAGCAGTGTATTCAATGAAAAAAAGAAATAGTTTTGCATCAGACATGATGCAGTTAAACAATTATTAAAATATGGTGTTATTTTCTTGAAATGTGTAAGGTCCGAAAGAAACTTTTATAACTAAGGATTTAACAAGAAAAATAATTCTTGAATCGTCGAGGAAGATGGGGCTAAAGTCCATGGATTGAGGTAATATGGTGGATATCTTTTGTGGTCAAACAAAGTCATATAGACCTTCAATAAACACGACATATCCTATGCCTATGGCGTATTATAAGGTTGAGCTTAATTTTTCTCTTAATAATCCATAGCCTTAAGATGGTCTATGAGATAGACTTGATGGATCACCTAAGTGAGTGTAAAGGGTTGATCGCCTTTTATGAAAGACTTGGGTCGTTTTTCTAGAGCACTCATAAGACCCAAGGTTTGTGTGAATGACCATAAAAGCAATTTATGAGTATCGCGGAGTTTGCATAAAATCAAAAATATGGTATGTGTTGTGTGTGTCTCAACTTATGTCCATTTAGTGGAGTTTGCATAAAATCAAGGATATGGTATGTGTTGTGGGTATTTCAACTTATGTCCATTTAGTTTAAAAGTACTTCACTTTGTGGTTATTTGTTCTTGCCTCATTTCACTACCTATCAATTCAAATCAAAAGATATTTTAATTCAAGTACATGTTCCTTTCTTTTGTCCAAAAACTATTTCTATTATTTTTTATTTATAGTTTGTGGGAGACAGAGAATTTTTTGTTCGTGAATGAGAATACAAACAATGAATTTATTGTATTCATTTCTCTACAATTGATTGTGCAAATTAAAATGTAAAGTAAAAACTCACATTCATTCTTTAATGAAACATGTCCTTAATGAGATATCAACTAATTTTATTTATTTCTTTACCAAAACATACAATCCCCACACCTATGTAATTGTGATCTTCACTTTGTGAAAAAATACACCCACAAAAAGAAATATCATTCTCCTTTCTTGGTTTTCTTTCTAAATTACTTTGTCCTCATCGATTTTCTATTCCTTGTGAATTTCTAGGCAATAGTTTGTGCAATTCCAAACTTTTAACCACAAGTGCACGTGTTTAGAAGTGGCAGTAGAGCCTTGGGAAGCAACCGGCTAGAAGAATTTGCACTAGAGTCAGGCCAAAATTGCTTTCAAGACAGTGGTTTGACAAACTTGAAGGAAGTAAAGACCAATGCAACTGCAATGGTGTTAAGTCGGGCTACAGAAGATCAACCTGTGTACAGATACATGCATGTTCCCTCAAACGTTTTTTCATGCAATAATGCAGACCAAACTTCACAACAAAAAGCTCACCGCCTAAGGTATAGGCTTGGACCTTAGACATTTTTAATTTTAACAAAGGCCTTACAGCCCTTACCCTGTTGAAGTAGTGTTACCTGCCAAGTGTAGGGTAAGGGGGGTGCACATTGTATGCAACTTTGCCCTTAGACACATGTAAGAAACTGTTTCCGCATCTGAAAACCCGAAAGAGCATCATTGCCCCAAGACTTGTATTCACTTTGTTTTCTAGCTAACATGCAAAAAAGTTTATTGAATTCTACCATTTTGATATCCGTATTTCTCTTCATAAGACGGTACTAGACTTAAGCTCGACGAACCCATCGCTCCAGCCGAAGCTGCTTTAAAGGAGGACCAACATATGGCTTAGTCCTCTGGGGGCACCGCCATTTTCCTGTTGTCTCCAAAGCACTAGGATTCATATTGGTTGTTTCTGCAAGTGCCTTTCTAGTCAAACCATGCCTGTGGCAGTTTGATGCAACAGTGACTCCACTTAAAGGAGACTGAACTGCAGCAGGCCTTGGCAAAGGACTTTCCTTGTGCACTTGGTTATTTCTGCCCTTTCTGGTTGATCTAAAACCATTCTCTCGCGAGTCATTTTTATGATTTTCTTTGTCCGTGATTTCCTCAGCTTGCCTTTTGGATAACTTCTGACTTAACACACTCGTCTCTGAACTATTTTTAGGTTGCACATCATCAGCAGGCTCAACACTATCTTCAGATTTCAAGCTGTTCTCTGCAGAATCCTTCCTGTGAATTGGATGTCTATACAATTTTTCACCTTCGTAGCTTGAATGATTAATGATACAAGACACTTTGCAGTTATTTTTTGGTGGGGATATGGTCTCCAAATGCTCTCCCTTGGTTTTGTCTTTGATTACTATGTCATATCTTGGTGAATCATATTTGCAATTCTGCATCGTCTTGTAATTTGGAGTATGTTGATTAATCCTTTCAAGAGACATTTCATTGGATACTCCTGTGCTCTTTGCGCCATCAGCCGCCTCCTGATCCTTCGAGTAAAGGAAAATTACTAAGAGTACTTATAAAAATATGGTAAGGTAGAACCTCTATTGAGTACCTGAAGTACTAGTTACCTTCTTTGCATGGTAAAAACAATTATATAATGCAAACTATCCGGTATAATCCTGCAGGTGGGATCTGGGGAGGATAAGATGTAAGTAGACCTTACATCTATAGCATGATTTCTTGAAGAACAGGTGATGGAAAGGAGAGAGAAGGTGAGTTGAGATACATAACCAAGTAGATCAAGTGTACCTTCGAGACAGATTGATGCTGATACTCGTCATCATGGATAAAAGCAGTTACTAATGAATTCCTCAAATCTTGAAGTTCCCCACTGCCACTATACTCATTCATATACACTTTGTCATCTAAATCTTTCTCATGGTCTGGAATTGTGAAGTCTTCAATAGTATCCACTTTTGGAGATTCGTAAACATAGCTAGAGAACCAGTTCCGGATGTCTGGAGGCTCTGATATAAGACCATATAGGAAAATGAAGATTAGCATTAATAAAAACTATCATTGTCTGCTTAAAACAATGAAAACTCATATATTAAGAGGTGAAAGGATTACAATTACCTGAAGCAAGTGAAATGTCATCTGAAGAAGAGTCCACATCCTAAAAGACACAAGCACGCAAAATCATGGTTCAGGAAGAAAACACAGGAGAGACGATCCAAAAAAATCCCCAGTGCTACACTATGTGCCAAAAAGGGAACTCATTGGTACATGAATTGATATTTGTCCATCCTTACAAGATTTTGCAAATTTTCCTCACACAGAATTGCTCATCTACTTCCAAAAAAATATTTTTGAGCTTTACAGACTATCGGGAACATACTAATGAAACCTGTAGGAATAATTAGAGAAAATGGGAACATTCTTATCCAAATCCACCACCAAGATGGAGCACTTTTTGATAGCCTCATATTCCAATCAAAAGTTTGCACAATAGAAATTGAAACAACAGTCGAAAGTAACTTCCCTGACCTACCCATTTGTTGTCTGCAACAGAGTTTGTACACCGAACAAGGCCCTTTGAAGCCACATCGACACCAAAAAACAAACTATGGCTTTTCCCATTTGTTCGATTTTCAGCAGAATTATCTTCCTCCTTGCTGTTGATGCCTGTTTTGCATCCTTTAGAGCTAGTATCCTCGTTGAAACCGATGTCAATTGATTCAGGTACTCTAAAATCATCACTATCATCCAAAAGGGGAGTTTCAGGTACAAAACTTGAGAAACAATCCTTGGTATCTAAAGGCTCTGATAGCACTGACATAGGGACAGAAAGTTAGCTTCCTACGAATTTAATGTATGTGAGCAATTTTGATGTGCAAATTTAAGTGAGAGATGAACGGGAACACTTATTTTGTGTTCTAGTTTATCGGCATATATAGGATCTAAAATTTCACTTCTTTTACTGAGATGCCAGAAAACAATACACTAGTAAGAAATACTTCATAGCATGTAGAAGAGCCGAACTTACCAGAAGAAAATGAGAGATTATCTGAAGCTCTCCAATCCTGTGAAACAACTAATAAAGTTACATTACTGATCTTAGAAAGTGATATTTAGTAACAATCTACAACAGTTGCAACTTCCAAAGCTCTTAATAACTATAAGGTTAAACCCATGACGCAGACAAAATCTCTTTAATGTTGAGACTCTAATGCAAGGATTTCTGAGTATAATACATAACAAACACTCGAACTTGGCATCAACTGGCAAGTAAACACTCCAACTTTGAGTATTCACCTCTAGACACCTCGACTCGCCTTTACAGTGTAAGTTGAACACTCCAACTTACAAAATGATCATTTAGACTCCTCCAAAATTTATGCATCACGTCAGTGTGGGGTATCCGTGAGACACAATAAGGGTGCGTTGGGAATGTTTAGCTACCAGTTGAGATCAAGTTGAGGTATCTACATATGCACTCTCAAAGTTGGAGTTCTTACTTGCTTGTTCATTTTATGTATTATACCTAGTAATATTCCTGCAGCTTAAACTTTTTAACGAGGGGTTGAATTTTCCTACTTTTCCCTACATCATGAAGGGGTCGATTCAATTCAACAAAATTTATGTTTCTTTCAGCAAATTTATGCTGGGAAAACGGGAAAAACCTAAATGCAAATGTTAATGGCTAAGAGCAGAAGTTCAACTACCTTAATTGGAAGTTCGATATCTCCTTCTGAAGCTACATTCTCACCACAATGCAACGAATTCCTTCGGCCATCAACCTCTTCACCCAAATCATCCCTTTTTCTTTTTCCGACACCTCCGGAATCATCACATTCTTGAAAATCATCAATCCCTCTCAAAACCGGTGATTCATATGCATAGCTTGAGAACCAATTTCCAATATGAGGAGGCTCTATTGGTTAAAACGAGAAAAAAAAAAAAAAAAAAAAAAACACAATTAGAAAAAAAAAAAAAAATAAACGGGACATTCTGGATAACTCTTTGGAGAAATTATGCATACCAGAAGGAATCGACAGTGAGCCTACAGAATCCAACACCTGAAATTCAAAGTTGCTCAGTCAGTAAGAAGTATTAGTTCCTCTTCGTTAGCAAAACAAAAAACTAAGCTAGCGTTTAGCCATAGATTTAGGAGTAGATTTTAGAAAATATCTGTTTGTCCACGAAATTTGATTTCCCAAAACCCGCTCAGACCAATTTTTGGATTTTTGGGACTTGCATGTAAAATTCATGTCCAAACACAACTTCAAATTCAAAAAATTACAACTTGGTAAAATTAAATTTTCAAAAGTTATGACCGAACGGGAGCTAAAAAGCTTCCGGCATAACCTGCTTCGACATTTGGCTCGAGGATACAAGGATAATCAAACAATTTTCGGATTTGATGTTTGAAAATGTGAAAAGAGAAGCTATAAGAATTAGAGCAAAAATTTTCGGATTTGGATAGTCTATAATGGCGCGTCTTTTAAATTTTTCAAATTCGTTATTTCCCGGGATAAATTTTACATCTGCTTGAAAATATTTATTCTGGGTTCAACTTTTGAAATTTCCACATTTCTCCTGTATTATATACTTGGCTGCAGAACTGGTCCACTATTTTTCCTTTATTACACTTTTATGCACTTACAATACAATTGATCAGGTGTGGCTCAACCTAATCGGTGGCCTAAAGCCAAATTACAATACGAGGCTTTAAACTTTTTTATTTTTATAAAAGTCATGCATACATTATTTGATATGTATATTTCTAACCTTTTAAATGCAAAGTTGTTAAATTGTTATTTTTGAAGTGGATTAATAAGTAAAGAATGCCACATAAATTGAAACCCAATGAATAAAAAATAAAAAGAAAAAGAAAATAGAGCAGTAGAATTCATTCTAAAATGTGTTAACTCAATATCATAACAAAATTTCACTACTTAAAATTTGTTTGTTACTTCGTCTAAATAATTTTTTTTTCAAAAAAATTAGCCCATAAGGCCAACTTATACTCACTCCGTTTCAAAAATAATGGTCATACTTTCCTTTTAAGTCTGTTTCAAAATGAATGGCTCTTTTCTTTTTTAACAATATTTTAATTCAACTTTTCGCATGATAAATTTAAGATCACAAGATTAAATGACATTTTGACACATTTGATATAACTTTAATTTAGGATCACAAGAATAAAATAAATTTCTTTACTTTTAAAAATTTTGTGTCAAATCAAATTAGTTCATTTACTTTTAAATAAAAGGAATAATAATTGTTTTGGAACCTAAAATATTTGAAGACCTATAGCAGCCGCTTTGTTCGCTTGGTCCTTGAGCTGGCTCCGGAATTGATACAAGCACCTGTTCGTTGTTCTAGACTTTTAGTTTGGTTTTAGTATCATAATGGTCCCTAGCTTTGAAAAATAAATGATAATTGGTATTCTTCAATAATTAAAATTATTATCGAATGTCCTTAATTACATTTAAGTCAAAGGTTGTATCTTTTGAGTGAACATAATTGGCACACTAAACAATCATTTGGCTATGCAACTTTTCCCCGAACAACTTTACTTGGGTCTTTGTACAGAATCAGAATGTTTTGGGTTTATAATAAGGTCAATTTATTAAGATTAAAATGTTTGAATTTAAATACATAATTAGATATTAAAATACAATATTAAGATCTGCATATTAAATAATTAAAGTTATTTGACTTTATAATATTTGAATGTGTGAATTTGTTTTAGGTAAAATTTAAGAAATATAAAAGTCAAATAAAATATTAATTGATATGAATATAATATGAACAAAATTCTTTTAAGAAATTGTATAGTGATTGGGGGGTGATAGTGGTAATGAATAATGATAATGTGGTGATTGTGGTTATCGAATGAGACGGTGGTAGAATTTGGCTGGTAGTAATGGTCGAGGGCAATAGCTAATGGCAATGGAGCTACCAATATTGATTAATAGTGGCGGTTAATAATATGGTGGTGGTTGATAGTGATAGCTAATAATGGTGGTGATTGATATATAATAATGGTTGATGATTTCGATAATTAATTGAATAGCATAACATAAAATGTTTTTTATCCATAGAGTCCTAAACTTGGATTTACATCCAATTAATCAAAATATTCCTTTATTTAGTAAAATTGACATTTTTTACTTCCTTTCTCTCTCTATATAATCTATCTAAGCACCTTCTTGTACAATCATCCAATAAAATCTCATCAAATAGCTCTTAGTTCTAATGGTCACATTGCTACAAACAATAAAAGCTAGATGGAGGGGGAAAAAAAGTATAAATTACACAAATCTCAATTCTATTAAAATTATTTACACTATTTTCTTTTTTAATTATTTTACTCTCTATTCCGATTCATATACATAAGATAGTTGATATATACATAAAAATCTATGTATATGCGATTTATTTAACGACTTTAAAATAGTAAATAACGGATTACCCTACTTTTAAGGATGTAATCAACGCAACTAAATTAATAAGTGATTACTACATCTCTTAAATTATGTAACAATAACTGTAATTCAAATTTTGAATAAACAAATACATTAAAAACAAATTCAAACGAAAAAACATAAATAAAAAACAATTTGTTCTCTGATTTTTCATCTTTTTGAAGAATTTTTTTTTCCAAAATTCAAGAATATGAATATTGTTATTCTTTTAAGGTACTCTGGTGAATGGAGAACCCAAACAGAATATGTTAATTATAAAAGTGAAAGGATTGTTGCCACAGAATCAATAACTTATTTAAGGTTGATGTCGTTAATTGTTGTTGAGTTAAACATTGACGAAGATCGAAAAAGTATTGATGTATATTATGTTGTCGAAGGCAATAAATCACCTTTTCATATTCAGAATGATGATGGCGCTCGGTTGTATGTGGAGTTAAAGAAATCTCAACCAGCCTCCGTGATGTATCCGTTGTGCATATCAACAATTGATAAAAGTATTGTTAACATACAGTTTGATAGAGAAATAGGAGTTGTTGTTTGTGTGGAGGGTGTTGAATCTAATGCTATGGCGCTCTCTGTTATCGAGATACAAAATCAATATGCTTTGTATATTCTGAAGTTTGAAGTTGATAACTTGATCTGTGATAGCAAGAGCGTTGATGTGAAGGTGAAACAGATGTATAGGGATAAAAAAAACACTCATTTCAATGATGTTGAAATATGTGGTGACACATGGATTCAATTGCAAAGCAAAACGTTCAGATAAAAAATAGGTAATATGTCCTATTGTTTTGTTAATAAATATGTTTAATTAAAGTTCATGTGTTTAAATCATTATTTCACCATATTTGATAACTATGTATATAAGTTTATAACAGCTCGGTTATCTAATGTTAATAGTTACGTGAATGTTGTATTTGTGTGCATAGACTGTTTTCATGTTCTGATAACAATGTGATGTACAGTTGTATGAAATTTACATAAAGTAGGAGTTTTTATGGATTGAATTTGTTGTGAAATAAAGTGAAAATTATAAAAAATTGCGGAATCGTATGATGAAACTGAATGTAATATAACATATACATTCGATGTGTTTTGTATATGTAAATTTGTGCTTATACAAAAGACCCAACAACTCTTATGTACATTTACAAAAAGAAGAAGTGGTTATGTGGTCGCATATATTTCAAAAAATTTATGTATATGTTATCCCGAGAAATCGAAAAGTGTCATTATTATGTGAAAAAATACTTTCAAACAGGTCACATATATATAGGGTTGGGCATAAAAGACCGAAAATCGAATTACCGAACCGAATCAAAAAATTTGGTAGTTAGTATTCGATAATTTGGTATTTGGTATGGTATTTGAGAGTAAAATTTTAATATTTCGGTATTCAAAATTGGATTTGGTTCAAGATATTAATACCATTTGGTATTCGGTATTTACCGAATATTGAATTTATCAATATATATATATATATATATATATATATATATATAATGTCTAACTAACCCAATAGACAATAGTATTAGTCATTCCAAAAAAACTCTCGAAACTTGGTAATATATTCGTAAAAAGAAATAAAAAGAATACTAAATAAGATTTCTATTAAATATACTCTTTGAAGTTTAAACGTACATTTGCACTTCTCCAACTTTAATATGGTAAAATTAAATACCGTACCGAATCGAAGTTTAATTTATCGATTATCGAATTACCGAACCAATGTTCATAAGTATGGTATGTGGCATCTACGTTCAAATATCGATTACCGAATTACTGAACCCAAACTTTGAAAATAGCGAATCGGATACCGAACGTCCACTCCTACATATACATAGAGTATATTTTGTAAATGTCTAATGAAATAATATTTATTTTGTTGTTTGTTTTAGACTGATTGTTTAACACAAAATATTAAATATGTTTATTTTGTTGATTAATGTATAGTAAATAAGTTGCGTTGTATGCTTTTTTTTTTATTTAAGTATAACCGATTTGTTACATACAAAACCTGCGAAGTTATAAGTTGCTACAATCAGTAAGCATATTAATGCATTTTTTCTATTTCAACTATGTCATTTGATGTTACAATGAGGATTGTAAATGGACGTTGGAAGCAT
Organism: Capsicum annuum; assembly: GCF_002878395.1. Classification (NCBI taxonomy): domain Eukaryota; kingdom Viridiplantae; phylum Streptophyta; class Magnoliopsida; order Solanales; family Solanaceae; genus Capsicum; species Capsicum annuum. The sequence continues at coordinate 179,851,251 of NC_061116.1, forward strand.
ATATCTACAAAAAAAATAGATGTTTTTATCATCAGGAGATTTAACCCAGAACATTCATGCTGTTTAAGTGATAAGTTAATTAACCATAAGAGAAAGCACACGCCGACGAACATCATGGAAGAAATAAAAGTTGTATATGGTGTTGATATAAACTATATGAAGGCATGACGTGCAAAGGAGCGAGCCATAGTGATGCTTAGGGGTGGGTCGGTTGATGGTTATAGACAGATGTCGAGATACATTTATATGTTAAACAATGTGTATCCTAATTCACACATTGCAATGCATAAGTCATGAGATAATCGATTCATGTATCTGTTTATAGCATTGCATTCAATGATAAGAGATTTTGAACATTACAGACCTATTGTAGTTGTTAATGATGCGTATCTAAGTGGATCATACAAAAAGACTTTTCTCTCAGGAAGTACTCTGGATGGTACAGATACGTGTATTTAATGTAAGAAATAGTTAAGCGGAAAAAAAATAATTTACACCAATTTATTTTTTATAAAAAAAAGCTTTATGTTGACTTGTATTAATGTAGGGTGCATATTATTGCTTGTGTATAGGGTTGTGAATACGGAGAATAGAAGCTCCTGGACATGATTTTTCAATCAATTAAAAACTGCTTTCGGAGAACGTGACAACATGTGCGTTGTATCTGATAGGAACAAAAGTATTATCAAAGTTATTAGTGTTGTATATCCAAATGTCCCACATATCGAATGCATTTGGCATCTCTGAAAAAATATTTGTGGTTATTTTCGTTAGAGCAAAGAAAGTATTAGTGATTTGTATTCTTCAATGTCTAAGGCTTATAGAAAAGATGATTTTGACTATCAAATGACAAAGATTGAAAAAGGTGATCCGAGAGTGAAAAAATATCTACAAGAAGTTGGATATGAAAAGTGGAGTAGGTGTCATTCACCGGTAAACAGAGGTCGGATGATGACATCGAATATTGCTGAGTGTATTAACGGGTGTTTGATGGAGGCCTGAAAATTGCCAATATATGAATTCTTAGAGGAGGTGTGGATGTTATTTGATTCTTGAAACTGTAAAAATAGTGAGAAAACTTCTTATACAAGTACGACTTTGGGTCGTAGATTCGATAAAATCTTAACTCTCAATGGTGTGAAAGTTTTGAGGATGACGGTATGTATATTTTTTTTACGAATTTAGACGTATTATTCAATTTACTGCAAAATATTGTATATAAATATTTTTTAAAGAAAAAGTTGTCGGGTTGAAATTATTTTTGTTTGTTCAGGTGAAGGCTTCCTCAACCTATGTATACTCAGTTTATGAATCTGGAGAAGATATATTGTTGACCTTGAAAGTGGTTCGTGCAACTGTGCGAGGTTCCAGATAGATGAAATACCATGTCTTCATGTTATTGCCTTCTTGAAGTCTAAACATGTAAAAGAGTTTGGTTCATACTGTTCAAAATACTACAAGCCAACCACTTTGGTGAAGACTTATGAAGTTTCAATAATTCCAATGCCAGATAAGAAAGACTGAATGTTCCTGACAGTGTAGATGAGGAAGAAGTGTTGCCACCGATATATAAAAGACTTCCAGAAAGATCAAAGAAATGGAGGAAGAAGAAATTCAGCAAAACACTTTCATCAAGCACAAATCGTTGTGGACGATGTGGACATGAAGGACACAATTGGCGTTCTTGCAATTCTTTTTAAAGGAGAAGTAACTTATAGATGTCCTGTTCTCTTGAAGATTAATCGCTCAATTATAGTTATCAATTTTTTAGTAATGACTTCATTGAACTGTTTTAGATTGGCATTTATACATTGAAATAAATACGAGTTCACTTCAGTTTACCATTTATGTTTGATGTATTTTATTCTTATTTATATTGTGTATGTGTGTGTTGCATTAATTAGTTGTTTCAGTGATGCTTGTACATGCATTTTTTATTCATTAATGTTTGTAATCATTTGTAGATAAACATAAGTCATCTACTACAAACAAAGTATTGATCAACGTTGATTATATTACTATATATATGTTAAAATGAAATTACAAGTTTATGATAAAAATCAGCATATAGAGTGATTACATAGTTAGTAGTTTTAGATGTAAATAAATTCTATGTATATAAAAAAATATACACGAAAATAATATATAACAATTGTATCGGATTCATAATACAGTATGAAAAATTTTAAGATATTAAAGAATAATTTTTTGTGCAGTTGTTATGATTTTATAGTTGTTACGTTGCAATGTATATAAAATCAATGTATATGCAATCATATATACGTTTATAATCAGTAAGAGGTTTATAGGATTGACAAATTTTTATGTACGAACATTTAGAATTATTGTACAGTTGTTATTTATGTATTGTTAAATCTATCTCTTATTTTTATCTACATGAATATATCTACATCCAATAGCCCATAACGTACGTAAAAATAGGTAGTAATGCTATGTATATGTAGACACAGCACATGTGTTTACTGGGTGTTTACATATTAGTTAGTATGCGTGTGTCATACACATACATTATTCATTACATGTTGTTGAACATATACATAAGTAATTTTTTAGATTATATTTTGTTCAGCATGTGTGAGGCAATGGACATTAAATATGTATATGTTAAACATATACATAAGTTTTCATGTGCTTTAAAATTTGCAATGAAATGTATAGTTCATATACAACATATTTTCTATGTATATGTTTTCAACTCTATTATGTTGGTTTGAGTCAACGGACATTACCTATGTAATGCTATGTATATGTAGACATATACAAGAATACAAAAAATATCGCAAAATCTTATACCTGACACAATAATAAAGTAGAAAATATTTTTATCAATTAACCATAAATATAGGTTAAAGTGTGTTATAACAGATTTGTGCATACAAAACTAGTAAAGTAGCTTAAAAATCAACATTCCTAACAAATCCATATAAGTAAAATATGTAAACCATAATCATCTTTCACACTACTCAATGCTAACAATTGTCCTTTCATCAGAAAGTGGGTGAGTTTTTGACATTACTCTTGGAAGGTATTCATTGTCACTAACATAACATTTCTTTACTTTTTGAAGACCGTAATTTTAAAGAAGTGACACGTATAACATACAATGGTATTCTGTTTCAAATCTAACTGAATGGACGGTCATTCATTCACTTAGGTATTCTGCATACTCAACAACAAACACTCCATAGTCGCTGACATTCATAAAAACAAACATGTTATCTCGTATAACACATCATAAATAATAGTTCATAAAAAAGTATAGAAAGATCACTTACAAGCTGTCACATTCTTGTTGTGAGATATTTTGCACATACTCAACCTCAAATGGGTGTTGATTCACTAATTGTGTCATTTGACTCATCTTATCGCTATATGCATCAAGATTTGGCCAATTTGTACATGATGTTTCTGTAAAAAAATTTAATGTCGGACAAGCAAGTTGGCAGCATCAGTGCCAACTTGTGAAACTCTGATGATGAGTTCATATTTCTTAGACTAAACAACGAGTCATAAACGCGTATGCTTCTATTCTTTAGAGCAATAACAGACAATACCTAGTGAAATTTTTCATTGCAGTTGACAGGAACATACACCTCATCAACAAGGTGTCATGGTAACCCAGCTGGAATGCAAAATTTTTTCAATTATGTTTGTTATTGCCTTTTCATTCTGGGCCACAACAACAGACTGGGCATAATCCTGTTGTGTAGAAAGTACCGTATCTAAATCATCAGGATAATATCTACGGTACGTTTTCTTAATATAGCTCTTAAAAAAGCAGTTTGTTGTTGTGAAACTGTATTCCTGAGCAATCCTTAATTTTAATTTCTTGCGCAAGTGACAGAATATCACATCAATATGTTACAAAATTGAAATACAAAGATGACGTATTATGCGGGTTTATACTGTGGACATATTTATTTATTTATACTAAATAAAATAAGTTAAAAAAAAGTATGCCTAATTATGGAGTTAAAACACATAACATGCAGGAATAGGTAATTGTAAATTTGCAGTGCAAATACATAAAAATGTTGTTATATTCATAATTAGTTATTCATTTGTATTTGCACATACATATGAAGAAGCATTTATATACATTAAACGAGGCAGACATATAGCAAATACATACACTTATTGTAGTTTAAACACGGACATACATATATATGACTGTCAACAATCGACATGCATAAACTTTTCAGATAGGCATATATATATATATATATATATATATATATATATATATATATATACTGGTACTGCACATACATAACAAGCATACATATATATAAATTTAATTCGCATACATAAATCACCATTGTATAACTGACTCTGACAAAAAGAAGAATAAATTTTTGTATATACAAATCGAATGATCTGAGGTATATGTATGTAAGTGTGATAGTTTTTAAAAATAAAAGGTTTCAATTAAAAATATCTCGTCGTTCTAGCATGCATTTCTTTGAGACACCAAGTAAAATTAATTTTTTGACTTTTGAACTCCAAGAGCAGATGCTTCTGCTCTATAGTGATCATCATTCATTTTTCTATAAAATGATAAATTTTGTTAGTAAGAAAAAAATATTAATAGTGTACACATAATAAAAGAACATGTTAAGATTAATAATGATAAAACTTACTTTTTAGCATGAAACTTCAATAGACTTTCTTCAACCTATTGCTTGTACTCTTTAATTACATCACTCGGCATATCGTCAGATATTATGAAACCATCAAATGTGAATTTCTGTTTCATTTCTTTGTTTTCGTCCTCAGTGAATTTTGAACCAGAAACAAATTCTGTCAGGTATGGTGACTTGAAAACTTTAGATTTAGTCTACGTCCTCTTAGCAGGGAGTTTTGCAACTTGATGTGACGCAATAATTGGATCAAAAAAATCTGGAGGAATCTGACTATCAGATATGAAATGCTTATTGATGGTTGCTTCTGACGGTTTAACGATTTGCAAAGGAAAGATCATCGATCGATGCTGCTAGACCTTTCATTATGACATCTAACTCTGCTTAGGCAGATTCTGAAATTATACTCGAGTAATCATCATCATATTAAATATTATCGATATAGTGTTATTTTTGTGTAAACGCGTTAGTAAAACTAGTTTCATGTGTAAGATATTTGACATGTATATTGAAAAAAATTATTTTTCTAATTATCGGCTGATCTTTATGGAAAGGCAAGGTAATAGATATTCCAACATTGGCGTAATTCGATTTAAGTTTTACCACAGCTTTTACAAGAACATCTAATATGGCAGTTTCAATATCCGCACTACACCCTTCAAAATCCTGGTAGAGATAACATAAAGCATATACAAAACGAAATTAATTTGTTGATTTAATTGTAAGAGTTAAAATATGAGATATCTAACCTCAAAATGTTGTTGAATTGAATTGCGAATCCCATCAAAATAAGCATTCTGTATTTCATTATCACCAAACTCTATGTCTAAGGATTTATCCGTGTCGCCGACACCCTTCAAGTTAAAAATCATCATAGATGCATGGTTTATGGTAAAGTTATAATTTTGATGTACTGCATATATATATTTTACCCATCTACATATAACAAATCACCTATACATTGTAATAATAATAGAATATCAGGCACATCACTCAAAATTCACTAGAAAGCAAACTCAAAATATATCATAAAATTTAAAAAGTATAGAAAAATTAACATAAATATATTTACGAAACAAAATATGTAAAACTTTATTTAGGAAAAAATATCTTTTCTTCTTTTTCTTTCAAGGTTGTGAAGATAGCGATCTCTTTAACATTGCCTTGTGATGGTACATTTTTTGTTTTAAAACCTCGCACTTCATGATCCTATTGTAATTAGTATATATATGTGTAAGAATAATTTTGACAACACCAATGTAGGATAAGAAAAAGGCATAGTTAAAAAAAATACTCCTATTTCTATGTCTTCAACAATTGAGAATATAGCCATCACATCAACATTCACTTGTGATGGTTTATCTCCTTTTTTTGAACCTTCCACAACATGATCCTGCTGATTGTGATAAAAAAGATATGTAAGAATAAATTTAAAACATTAGTTTGAACTAAGAAATACGAGAAAATAACATTAAAATATTTCAACAGTGAATTTACCTTGAAAGCTCTCTTTCCTGCTGAAATATTTCTTCTTCGCCTCCCTAATTTAATAGTAAAAACATTGGTTACATTCAAAATAAATTAGATAATATGCATATGCATTTTTTTTAGTCTATGCATGATCTGTAATATGCAGGTGTTACAAAAAATATACACAACACAAATTATGTATATAATATAATATACATAGCACCTTTTATGTATATTATATAATATACATATAATATGTCATTTTAGATAAAAGCAGTGCTTGTATATTAAAGTTATATATTTATGTGAGACATTGCAAATGAAATTATAATGAAAATATACATACAATAATTTGTGATGTGTATGAACCTTATGCAGTAACTTTCCTAAAAACAAAATATAAATCAGAAAATTGATTAAGACACAAATATAATGCAAATAGAAATACAAAATTGTCAGTTATATAACGTAAATTCAATTGAGTTTACCTCTAAATCTTTGTATTTTTGTGTGATAACATTTGAATGAGTTCAAAATATTATTTTTTTATTTTGTCGTTTGAGTCTTCATGTTGTTTAACAATTGGATCGTGAATATCGTTGAATTTTTTGTCAACCTGTAGATAAAAAGACAAGAAACATGTTAATGTTTTCACAATTTGGTTTAAAATGCTAAACAAATGAAATTTTTTACGTAAGACTGTAAAAACGACTTAATTTTGTTTCACTTTTCACCAGATGTGGCCTGACAAACAGACTTGTCGGTTGATGATGGAGTTGTCTTTATTGCATCAACACGATCTGAAAAAAAAGTTGGTGATGTGTCTGTTGGTATATACAATGGTGTTTTCTCACAATCTTGCATCTCGACAGTTTTAGCATCAAAACAGATTGTCCTCTGCCTCTTCGTAGGTTGAGATACTGATGTATCAATACTTAGACCTGTATTTTAAAGAATTTTTGGAGGTGGGACTGTACTAAAATTCTCAAAACCTTGAATATTGGAGTCCAAATGTGTATGTATATGTCGATAGCATGCCTTTTTCTAGTACGATTGACAGAAGTATCATGTGAGGATGTAGATTCAACATCATTATACTCAATGCCCTAAATCATTGGCAAATCAAGTGTTTGCACTTCTTCATCAGTTGGCCGTAAATTATTGTATACAAACTATTACGCAGTAAAAAATGGCAACATTAAGAGTCTACTAAAATCAACATAGTGAAATATAAATATAGACTCGAAATAATGTACTAAATACTTACCTTGCTGAACCTAACACTCATGAACTTCTCATACTTAACTTTGATTCCAGCAACCTTTCAGTTTAAAATTCTTGAAATTTTATTTTTCACTCGCTCAGCTATTGTTCTGTCTGCATCATAACAACATTCATACATCCAAACATTCAGCACATGAGGCATTCACATGATTTGGTACAACTGTTTTTCAAAAAAGAAATCTTGTCTCCACGTGGCAATTGGCTTTTGAAACGAAGTTTTCCTCCATAGAAATTATTCGTACATACCACCCTCTACCTTCACAATGTGGAATCTGCTAATAGTAACGTCACGTATTTGTGAATACACAAAAGTATGAATGAAGTAAAGTACAGACATGTTCAAAGCATCGATATTGTTGTCAAAGTTTCCCAACTTGAATTGTTGTACAAAATAAAAATTTTCACAAGGTTTTTTGTATCTAAAAAATACTTCACCATTAATACGGACTTAGATGATTCAGTAGAAAGGTGTTCCTCGATGTTTCCTGTACATTTAAGTCTGGATATTATAGCAAACTCCATAATCAAAAACTTGAGAATAATTTCTAGCACGTAAACGTGAATTTTGTCCGATTGTCTTGCTTATCTCAAGCATAAGTAAGAATTTGAAAATCTGGCCCTGAAAGTTACACTGCGACATGTCTAGAAGGAACCAACAATAGTTTGATGGAAAAGATTTAGAACTTCTTCACCAAGATAATTCCTTATGTGTGATTCAAAATTACGATTGCAATAGCTGTCGAAATGCAAGGAATATGCAAAGACATCATACGTGAGCTTATATGGTCAAAACATGTACAGTACTTATGTATATTAATAACATATACATAAAAAGTGATGTATATGAACTAGACATTTTGTTACACATCTACCAACATATCAAAACTTATGTATGTGTTTGACATATACATAGGTAATGTCCAACTCAAACAAACATAACAAAGTTGAAAACATATACATACAAAATATATTGTATGTGAACTATAGATTTCATTGCAAGTTTAAAAGTACATGAAAACTTATGTATATGTTTAACATATACATATTTAATGTCCATTGCCTCAAACACACAGAACAAAACATAGTCCCAAAAACATCTTATGTATATGTTCAACAACATGTAACGAATAATGTATGTGTATAGCACATACATACTAACTAATCTGTAAACACCCAATAAACACATATGTATATGAACTATAGATATGTAAACACCCAAAAAAAGTCTCATCTTGGCATATGTATATGCGTAATATATACAAATATTTGTCTGATTTACACATGCAACTACTACCATAACTACAAACTGATGAATAAATTCAAAATCTACATAATAACCAACAACCATTCCCTATTAATTAACAGTTTTAAAACCTCAGATTACTGAAAAAACACAAAATACATAAAATAAAATTAACAAAAAAAATTAAAATCTAAAAAGCAGAAATACCTTGGGTAGACGTGGCCGTGTAGAATTATTTTTTTGAATTTCCTTGATGACTCTTCAATTGTTTTTTTTGACTTTGCAGCAATATTTTTGTTATTTTTTTTTCATCTTAATGGGGTCGTTACAATTTTTTGATCTGTTTTCAATAAAGTCAGATTCCTCGTAATCAAATACTCCAAAAACGAACTCAACTACTGAATTTGTTGGTTCATTATACTCTAACTAAGTTAATCCTAAACTAAAAGAAGGAGAATCATTCATTTACTAAATACTATGTAATTTAGTACTTGAAATGGAGGATTTTGAAAAGAAAAAAGGAAAATCCAGATATACAAACTATATTTTGATAAAGTAGGAATCCAAAAAATTACTTAATCACAACATGCAATAATTTGTTCATTTGAAATAACCAAATTTTGATAAAGTAAAATTAAATTAAATTATTAACCTCAAAATCAAAAAAATCAGAATGATAAAATGAGATTATGTTAAAATTGAATGCCAGTGAGTTGGAGTAAAAAACGATTGATTTCAAACATGAAAATGAACCATTGATTGTAGCCTTTTTTCAAGGGAAAAAAATCTTGAGAGAAAAGGGGATATGTATGTATATGTACTTTAAGAGAGAAAAACTAAAAAAGTGAGATTTATGTAATATGTTTAGAGAGATGAGATTTTTTGTAATAAGTGAAACATAAGTTATGAGTTTGTGTAATTTTTAGAAAAAAGAAAAAGAGGAGTTTAAGACTGGATTATTCTGTCTTGAAGACAAAAATCTGTAATAAAGATGAGTCATGTATAAAGTAAATATTTATCAATTTTTTTATTTTTAATTTGTTCTCTCATGGATATTAAAGCAAAAATAAAAATCAAAGGAATGAATGGCGTTGCAATTGGACGAGGCAAAGCAAGAAAGACCATCTTTAAGATTTTCTCTAACAAAGTAATAATTTATCTCAATATGCTAAGAGCCCGTTTGGATAGGTTGAAAAAATGGTTTTTAAAAAGTTTTTAAAATACTTTTGAAAGTGCTGAAACTTATTTTAAAAATAAGCAATTACGTATTTGGATAAAAGTGTTGAAACTGAAAAAAAATTGTCGATATGTTTGGTAAACAAGTGTTGTTAAACACTTTCTTTTTTTCAAAATGTCTGAAATACTCTTAAAGTTGTTAATAATATGTAGAGATGATTATTATTAATTTTTATTTCTAAAATGATTCAAATTAAAATAAATATATATTTTAATTCACATTCAATATATCTCAATATCATACATTTTCATGAAAAAAATATATATATATATATATATATATATATATATATTAGTTTCATCAATAACTATTAAATTTGTGTGCTAATTTATTTATTTATTTGGTTAAAAGAGTTTAAATCATCAAGCAAAATATATATGTTGCTAATCATTATAATTATATCAATAGTTAATAGTTGGTCACAAATGATACCATTTGTTTGATAAAATGACTCTTAATTGAAAAATATATTACTCATTGATTGAGTAATGACTATATCACTATTAAAACATTGTCGAATACGAATGTTGTGTCGTCAAATATAGATGAATCGTTCACTAATTGTTCATAAAGTTGTATATCATTAGTGAGTGTTCTTCTTATATCTTGATTGGTGAGTTATCTTTTTTTTTTTTGAGAAATTCATATGTTATACAATAATAATCATCTAAATTTAAAAGAATATATTAAAGAAGTAGAATAATATATCAAAAATATACTTCACAAATTAGAAGTTTCATACAAAAGAGATAATTTTAAAATAAGGGAGAATTATGAGGGACACAATTGTCTTTTACTTGGTCAATCTTTAATTACTTACAAGCCAAAAAAAAAAAAAAGAAGGAATGAGGTGTTTTTAGCTTTTGACTTTTAAAAAGCTAATTTTAACCTTTTTCTTTAAAGCAATTTTTAAAATTAACAATCACTTTCAAAAGTAAAACATAACTTAAAAGCTATTTTGATCAACTTTTAAGCTCATCCAAACACCCTCTAAGGGTTCATTTGTTTGCATTTAATAGAGGTTTGAATCTGAATGATTCAGACCATTAAATGCATTTGTTTTTTATTAAAATTTTAGCTCTTAATAGGTTTGAATAGGTTTTAATCATTCAAATCTAGAATCAAGTCTTAATAGGTCTGAAGAGGTATTTTGGTGTTGGATAATATTCACTGTCACTCTATTCATAATCATCAGTCACCACCACTACCTCTGTCAACCACCGCCACCAACCACCTCCATCATCGACAACCAATATCGCTACCAACCACTATTGTCAATCGCTATCACACCTATTACCTCTATTATTCTAATCTAATTATATTCACTGCCACTACCGCCGTCAACACCACCACCATCATCAACCACTACCCGTCAATCCATACTACCGACCAACTCATCCATCACAACTAGTATCACCGCTAACTATCACTAACATATCACAACCTCCACACATTTTTCGGCCGCCACCACCATTGTCACTAGTAACGCCACCACTTTAACCACTACTATTGCTACAATTTATTTCTACTAACAACCATCTCTACCATCACAACTAACAACATTTCCAACTAGCACCAATACATCGTCAACCATCATGCACTCATTTTTCAGCTATCACGATCAACACCTCCAAGTACTAACATCAAGCAACGTCACATCACAACCACCATCACCACTATTAACCGCTACCATCATAACAGTCACCACAATACCAACCATCACAACTATCACTACCAACATTACTAATCACTAACATCAATCATTGTCACCGCAACCACCGTTATAAACCATCTTCACTATCACTAACAAACATAAATATTTTTTTTCAATCAAATAATAATTTTGTTCTATTAAATTACATACTTTCTTGATATATAATTAGTTTTTTACTTGAATTGTATTTTTTATTTTATTATGTATGCATCTAAAATTTTTTGCACAGATGTTGAAAAACAAACAGTCTTTATCATTTTGTTTTCAGATCTAGAGACAACATCTTAATCGTTCAGACGTACATTCAGATTCAAACGTACGAGTCTTTAGAAAAACAAATGAAGCCTAAATCATATCCCTGAGCAGTTTGAACAACTGCTTTGTTGTCATAGTAAAGAGGAACTGGTTTTGTCATTGAGATGCTCTACTCAACGACCAAACTTGTGATCCAAATTGCTTCAGCCACTGCAGTTGTCATAATCATGTATTCAGCCTCTGCAGAGTTTCTACCCACAGTATGTGGTTTCTTTTTTGGCCAATTCATTTTTTTGTTAAAGCAATTTAATGGTGATTATGGATAATTAACAATAAATATAATTAATAACTCAAAAATAAGACTTACAAACTTTGATGGTTAGATTGTATAAGTTTTATTACTATATCTTCGACTAGTATAAGTCGAGTCATCTTGAATAAAAGACAAATAGCGGTGTTATTGAGTGCATTACTGACTTTGATATAAACAGTCCTTATTTCAGTTTACATTAGTTACTTCCTTTATTGTTACTAGTTCCTAATGTATTAAAAATAAATAGTAGTACTTTTTTGGTCAATTGATCACTCATATGGACAGTTTTATCCTTTTCATGTCATTACACATTAGAGAAAAGAATAATTGTGTTTTCACTGCATGCATATTAACTATTAGGAATTTGTTAAATGGCCATAATTTTTTGCCTCAAAAATGACCACAAATGTATAAAGACAATACTAATCTTTTACTATCTTCTAGATTTGAAATTTCAATACAATTACAATTTATGTTTACTATCTTCTAGATTTGAACTTCAATACAATTACAATTTATGTTGGGTAAATTATGATTATCATTAAATGTGGAAGAAAAATATTTATTTAACTTTAAATAGGAGATCACCAAACATCACATTCTACTCATTCTCACATTCCTTTTTCGTGTTTCTCCCTCTATTTCTCTCGAGTCTTTTTTTTCATCAAATTTTAAAACTAATTTTATTATATATTGATCATAATTATTTAAAATATTTTTGAGTAAAGGTCGTCAATGATTAACTAAATTTTGAACTTATCACATAAATTTATTTATTTGTTATGTAAAAGTCATTCAATTCTAAAGTTTATCACAGAAATGTTTTTCTTAAAATATTAACTAGGCTTAACAAATATGAAAAATATTATTTTTATAATGTGTCAATATTTATCATGTCTAAAATATTTTGAATTTTGATTATCATTATTGAAATATTTTCAAATTAGACTTATAAATTATTTAAATATAGTTTAAATTTATTAAAATATAATAATTAATTAAAACTATTTAATTAGAGGTTATATTAATAATGAATATAAGTAATATTCACAAGTTATCAAATTATTGTAACATAGAGGTACAAAACTAAAACAATAATATGTCTTGATATCTTTAATTGTTGTTAACTAGGTCCACACATGTGAACTTTGTGATTTTCATGATTTCTATAATGTGTCAATATCTATTATATATATAATGATTTGATTTTTGACTGACGCTAATGAAATATATTAAATTATATTTATAATTTATTTATTAAATAATTTAAATTTTATTTGAATATAATATTACTTAATTAGAGATCATATTAATAGAAAATATAAATTATAATTTACAAATTATAAAATCGACGTAACATAAGGACGTAAGACAACAACATTAATGCATGACTCTCATGAGTTGTCGTTAACTAGGATCAAAATATATGAACTATATGATTTTTATAATATGCCGATGTCTACCATGTTTAAAGTATTTTGAATTTTGACTGACGATATTGAAATATTTTGAAATTATATTTACATTATTTAAATAGAATTTAAATTTATTTAAATATAATATTTAATAAAATTACTTAATTAAAAAACATATTCATAGCAAATATCAGTAATGATTCACAAATTATCAAATCAGCATAATATTGGGGCCCCGGACTATAACATTAATGCATCTTGATATCTTTTAGTTGTTGTTAACTGGGTTTAACATATGTGAACTGTATAATTTTTAAGATTCTAATTTAGTTCTTCATCGCCGTAGTAAATAGGAGAGAAAATCGAATTTGATTCTTTGTCTTTTTTTAAAAAAAAAAATAGGAGTAAGCTTGTGACACGTTCACTAAAAAGAATCTGTTACTATGTGTCGATGTTTATTATGTCTAAAAGTATTTTGAAATTTTGACTGTTCTTATTATTCAAATTATTTAAATATATAGTATAAATTTATTACAAGTTGCCTCGGACATCATGATTATAAAAGAAAATGATTTAAACATAATTAATAATTAGAGGTCGTACTAGTAACAATATAAATAATAATTGGCAAGTTATCAAATCAGCGTAACACGAGAGCATAAGCCCCTTCACAACATTAGCGGACGACTTTTTAAGATTGTTGTTAACCAAATTGACACACATGAACTATATGAGTTTTATAATTTCTATAATGTATTGATGTTCATCATGTCTAAAATAAGACTCGTATTTGATAGCAACGTACTACAACAACAACAACAACAACAACAACAACAAACCCAGTGTATTCCCACCTAGTGGGGTCTGGGGGGGGGGGTAAGATGTACGCAGTCCATACCTCTACCTCTGATGAAGTAGAAAGGCTGTTTCCGAAAGACCCCCGGCTCAAGGCACGAGATACCACACAAACACATAGTAAAGCACAGAAGCAAATTACATAACATAAATACGACACCCATAAGTAATATAAAACAGAGGAAAGCAGAGGAAAGCACACAGATTCGTAATAAAACATGGAACACGGAACACGGAATCATAACAGGAATAAAACCCCCACCAAGTAATCCCTACACTAGCGACCCAAACAGGCCCTAATCCTCTGTCGTAATTCGCGTCTTCTAAACCGTCCTATCTAGGGTCATGTCCTCGGTGAGCTGTAACTGTTCCATGTCCCGCCTAATCACCTCACCCCAGTACTTCTTCGGCCTACCCCTACCCCGCCTAAAACCATCCAATGCTAGCCTTTCACACCTACGGACCGGGGCATCCATGCCCCTCCTCTTCACGTGTCCAAACCATCTCAATCGTGCTTCCCGCATCTTGCACTCCACTGAAGTCACACCAACCTTTTCCCGGATAGTCTCATTCCGAACTCTATCCCCTCTAGTCAGTCCACACATCCAGCGCAACATCCGCATTTCTGCCGCCTTCATTTTTTGGATGTGGGAGTTCTTAACTGGCCAACACTCCGCTCCATACAGCAAGGCCGGACGGACTACCACCCTGTAGAATTTGCCTTTAAGCTTGGGCGGCATCTTCTTATCACACAGCACCCCCGACGCGAGTTTCCACTTCATCCATCCCGCCCCAATACGGTGCGAGACATCCTCGTCAATCTCACCGTTACTCTGGATCACGGACCCAAGGTACTTGAACTTATCAATACTTATAAAAGATATTAAATTTATATTTAAGGTACGTATATTATTTATTAAAATATATTAATAAATAAATATATATATTTATAACTAATATTATAAAAATAATTAATTCATATTTTTTGACAACTTTTCACGACCCACATAATTTAATCAAAATAAAAGAAAATATGAGTCTATAAACTCATTCAACTATAAAATTTTACTTTAATTCAAAAATTAAAATAATAATGTAGTTAATCAGTCATGCTAGATGGAGAAATAAAAAAATAAAAACATCTGACATAACATAAAATTACAAGAAGTAATGATTGAGAAATAAAAAGAAAGAAAATGGAACATTGTAACACCCCGTACTTAATTACGTGCATTAGCCATATTTATATGTGTTGGAGTATATGTATTGATCATAAGTTAGGTATATATGAGTTTAAGTATGAGTATTGATTATTTTGAGATGGTTTCAAGTGTATAGTTTGATTATATGTGTGTAGGAATCGACTTTATTTATACTGGAATTTGCTCGTCGAAGTTCCTATGCGAAGTTTATCGAGTTAGCTTTCCAACGGTATAAAGATTTCTGAAAACAGATGAGTATCGAATATAAGCGAGCATGTTCGAAACTTGAAAACGGTGGACGCAATGAACAGTAAATGTGCAGAAATTTTCTGCACACAAAAGTACTACAGCCAAACAGATTTTTGGGTCGACTTTAAACGATCATAACTCCTTGTAAAAAATGAACTGTGTGAGCTGCTATATATCGATGAGAAGCCCTGAGAGTCTTCTTTCTAATGCAATTGGTTTCACCCAAATCCATTATCGGGGCAAATAGTTATGGTCGATTTACTTTAGCCTATCAAAACAGTCCACCATGGACAGATTCGGATTTACTTAAATTTTAAGGGTAATATGGTCATTTTCCATCACCTCATGGACGAAAATTGATCATTATATACATATACTTAGCCTCATATCCATCATTTATCATTCAAATTATTGAATAATAAGAAAGCCTAGCCTAAGTTCAACTCCAATTATCTTGTGATTCAACCGTAGAAAATCTAAATTGATTCCGTAGTTGTGTTCACCGTCTCGAGCGCTTCGAGGAGCACCTCTTATTTGTGCCAACAGGACTTCGAAATCAAAAGGGCCATTTTATGGTAAGAATGTAAATTATGTTGGTGTTATTTATATGGATATGTATATATATATATGCATGTGAGCATAAGAAGTATGTTATTTCATTGTTGTTGAAAGACGATTGGAAATGATGTTGGATTATTCTGGTGCATGGTTGGATTATGTTGAATTGTGAAGGGATTTGGTGTGATGATGTGGTATTGAAATGATGATTATATATATATATATATATACACATAAACCTATTGTTCAAGTTGGTTTTTGGAATGCTTTGCAAATATTAGTTGTATGGAATTATGGAAGAGAATTGTGGTGTTGGGTTGCTAATACTAGATGCCAAACATTTCATTGTAGATAAGTGATTTGTAAAGGCGGGAAGTTGTGTTGAATTGGTATCCAAATCTACAACGAGGTATGTAAAGCATACTCTAACGATGTTCTTTGGCATGAAAACACCAATGTTCCATCAAATAAGATTCTGAGGTTGTCCAAAAACATGTATTGTTCTACATTACCAATGAAATTGTTTCCATTCTATAAAGTGTCAAAATGTTTCATTGATATACCAAAAGGCTCCTATTTCATTGTTGTGATATTGATGATTCCGAAACACATTGTCGAAGTACCAATGAGTCTTTATTACATCGTTATTGTATAGAAAGTCTATTACTTGGTTCCTATTGATGTATCATTATTCCAACGGTACTATATTGGCATGAACACTAATGTAATAATCTCAAAAGTTTTTGAACTAAGTTATTGAAAAGATCTCTTATGTGTGTTACTTGATATACGTGTGGGTGGTAGCTCAGGGGCTTAAGCCTAGCATGGGCCGATCCCGATATTTGGGGCAGCCTAATGGTCACAGTACGGTACAATATTGATTATTGTTAGGTGGTTGGAGGTTCGGGAGGAGGAGGTAATGGCGAATGATAATTGTAAAGAATAAAATGAACGAATGTATACCGTTCCACAAATGTGTTTGAATTCAAGAACCCAATTCAGATTAATGATAAGATAATGTACATGATCCTAAAAGTGTTTATGAAGTGTGGTTCACTTCTATTATGATTTATTCACTTGCGTCTGATTTTCTTGATCCCCCATATCACATATGATTATTTACAGCTTTACATACTCAATACATATTTCGTACTGACGTCCCTCACGGGGGACCTGCATTTCATGCTGCAGGCACAGGTGCTTCAGCTCATTCACAGCATAGATAGGGGCCATGTCATACAGCTATTGTTGGTGAGCTTCAGTTTGCTTCGGAGCTTTCCGAGTCGATCCCTTATGTTTTGTTATTGTAAAGGAGTCATATGTGGGCAGGGGTTTGTCCCAACCCTAGTTATGTCATGTATATCCTAGAGGCTTTGTAGACATAAGGAAGGGTAAAGTCATGAATGTTTATATAGTAATGTTATATTTGTATATGTGGTGGCCCCGACGGCCAAGTATTATATATATATATATATATTTGTGCGTGTTGTGCTGATACAGGTAATTAGACCCTTCTATATATGCAACGAAGTGCTGTCCAAATTTTTTTGGTGACATGTAAGTGAAAGTACAGGTATCTGAATGGGTTCTCCCGGGCCTTCTCGGCTTCGGGTGCCAGTCCGGCCCGATGGAATTTTGAGGCGTGACAAACATAAATAATGAAAAATAAAAAATTTTGATTAAAAAGTAGGAGTGAAAAAAAATAGTAATTTTTTTCGAAGAATTGAACCGACTAAATGAAAACTAAAATAATCAATACTCACCCTTATAAAGAATTAAAGAGATAAAATTAACTGAAATATTCATGCGACACCTTTTAATTCGTAGAGAAATTGATGAAAGAGGCTAAATTGTTATTTTTCTTTTATTTTTAATTTGAGAATAATTTAAAATAAAAAGTTAGCTAATATATAATTTATTTATTTCATAAAATAACTTTTTTTTGTCTAATGTGTGTGATAGTAGTACTAATATATATAGGGTTGATACGTATGAACTAAATGATTTTATTATTATTATTATAATGTGTTGATGTCTGTCATGTTAAAGTATTTTGAATTTTGACTGTCGTGATTAAAATATTTAAAATTTCTAGTCAAACATTAACAACAAATATAAGTAATGATTCGATCACAAGTTATTAAACTGACGTAATATAATAGCGCCAAGACACTACAACATTAATATGCGACTCTATTGGGTCGTTGTTAACTATGATCAACACATATGAATTGTATATGATTTTTAATATTTGTATATCGTGTAAATGTATATCATGTCTAAAGTATTTTAAGTTTTGACTGTTGTTATTGAATATTTAAAATTATATTAGAAATCTATATAAATATGTAGTTTAAATTTATTTAAGCATAATAATTAATAAAATTACTTTATTAGAGATCATTTTAATAACAAATATAAGTAATGGTAGAAAATTATCAAAATCGACGCAACATAAGGGAGCGACATTAACACGTGACTCTCTTGGGTTGTTGCTAGTAAATAGCAATAGTTGACACATATCAACTATATAATTTTATAATTTTTATAATATGTCGATATATATCATGTCTAAAATATTTTGAATTTTGTTCGTCATTATTAAAGTATTTTTAAATTATATTTGAAAGTATTTAAATGTGTAGTTTAATTTAGTTAGACGTAATAATTAATAAAATTACTTAATTAGAGATCATACTTACAAAAAAATATAGGTGTAAAATTATACTACATATTTAAATAAAACTTCAAATATAATTAGAAAGCCAAATTAATATTAACCAAAGGCATTCAATCATACAAATTATCATAAGTTATTTAATATTTCTAAATTTCTTCACTTAGCATTAAAAGAAAAAAATGGCATTTATTCTATTATTTTTGTACAGAATTCTTCGAAGTGAAGTGAACAAAAAAAATGTTCAATCCCATGTATTAGAAAAACCCCATATATTGAAAATAGTTAATAAATTATTGAGAAAAAATTAAATTGAGAAAGAGTAAAAATGTAACAAAAAATTCGAATTCAGTGTGAATAAACATTCAAATATCATTGTGGCTCTTCAAGTTCTTAATTACAAAAAAAGGGCCAAGAATACCCTTAACATATTAAAAATAGTTTAAAATGCATTCCTTCCAAATTCCATCAACTAGAATAATTAAATTTTTCCTCCTTCCACCTATTGAATAAAAAATATTAATTTACACCAAAATATTGATTTATAGGTCATTAAAATATGTCAGGTAAGGGTGTTAATTTAAGGAGGAGGAGGACCGCGGGGGGAGGGGGATCAAATTATTAAACTATATATATATATATATATATATATATATATATATATAATATTTAAATATAATTTATGAAATATTTCAATAACGATAACTCAACACACTTTAGAACTGGTAAATATTTCATTAACGACAACTCAACACACTTTTACATGCAAATTAAAATCTCTAACTAACTTATTTACTTTAGTGATATTATTTTTTAAAAACAACAATTGTGTCTTTGTAGGCAATTATAGATAAAAACCTAAATGCTCATCTGGAAAAATAGTATGAGAATTTCTTCTTAATAAATTAATATATTTTTTAAAAAAATTATTTATTTTGGTTAAATGAGTTTACTGAGTTAATATGTTTATTATTTTTTAAGAAATGATGGTTTACTGATATAACATGCTACTAGAAGAGGAGGAAACTTTTGAGGTATTTAGTGATTTTTTGAAAAAAATATTAATAACTGAGTGACATTATTATCTTAGCAAAAACGAAAAGTGATTTTTATAAGCGACTCTAGAAACATTGATAACAATCCAAGAAAATGACTTTAGAAAAAACTGAAAGTTTAAGTAATGATAAAAGATTTTTAAGCATGAAAATTTCTTCGTAATAAATTAATATATTTTTTAAAATAAAAGAAAAAGAATATAATTTTGACTAAATAAGTCTGATGATTTAAATAATCTACTATTAAAAAATAATTTAATAACATGATCTACCAATTCAAATCCATGATCCTTAATTTTAACTTCATTGTTTATTTTCATGCATTGGGATTGTTTTCAATATATTGAAAATTGGTTATTAAATAAAGTAATATTAGAAATTCAAATTTAGAATGAAAAGGATAAAAATATCTAAAAACTAACTAATTTATAGTATGAATAACACTTTTTATTATTATGGTCAAATTGTGGCCAAACAGTTTTTTCCCAACTATTAAGTGATTCAAAGAAGAAGTAGCAGGTGTGTGGCCATAGATTTCAAACACTTACCTTATTTGCAATTTATGAAGTTAAAGTGGTATATTTGGTTATATCTTTTAGAAATGAGAGAAAACAACATTATTTTATTTGGAATTATGAAGATCAATTGAGCTGAAATGCAGGTTATCAAATTGATCTAACTTCAAGTGTTGGATTTGAACTTTTACGGCCAAACACTAATTTTTAAATAAAGTAAAAAATTATTCCATAAAAAAAAAGAATAATTTTCACGATCAAACGACTCCTAAACAATAGAAAAGCAAGTACATCGAAAACATATACTTCTCGTTACTTCTTTGTACATGAAGTACACATTCCCTGCTAATATATAATATCAAGATGACGGACTAGGCAAACAACTAGAAGTAGAGAAATTATGCTCTCTATCAAGATTGATAGTTAAGCTCTTCCCCTTGCTAGTGTAAAGTCTTTTAAAATTAGACCTTTGTTCATTTAGCAACCTCACAAGACTTCTCTTGGCATTAGGCCTAAATGGACAATTAGATGCCGTGAATCCATCCACCAAGTGCAAATACGCCTCTAAATCATGACAGCATGCAACATCCGCGTTAGGCTTCAAAAATGGTGACATCTTTGTGTCAACTCGAAATTCAGTCCCAACGTGTGAGTACGCCCATGGCATTCTACAATCTAACATATCTAGCACGCGAGCCGCACCCGATTCTCTAAGCTTTTTGTCCAGCTCTTCACTTACAAACATGCCCGGAACCCTCGTGATCACGTCTTGATTATTCACGATACGTAACACCTTAACGTTGTTATCATTAAGACGGTCCGCGAAACCTCGGTTGCCTACTCGTGGGCCTCCGAAGGAAAAAACTGCTACTGGTGGTGCGTTCGGCACGCATGTGCTTAAATCATCCGCGACCAAAAGGGCTAATGCCGCACCTAGACTGTGCCCGGTAATTGTGATGCTTAAAGGTTCGCCTTTGTATTGTTCGATCAACCTCTGCACTTCGTTAACTACTGATTCAGCTAAACTAGGCACTCGATGATCATCACTCGTTTTGTACAAACTCAAAAAACCACATTCTACTTTAGACTGTACTGCTCCTGCTGCACAATCATCACCAACATTTTGTTCCACTAACAAGTCACGGAAATTCTCTGCCCACTCTAAACATGTGGCGGTCCCACGTAACGCGATAACAACATCCCTCCTTCCCATTCGTCGAATCTCATTCCTGTCCTCACATACCGCCACGTAACCGATCCAGCTAGACCGCTGAGTCATCCATCCGAGATCAGGAGCCACGTCATCCACCCACTTAGGCAAACCAATAGATGAAGTTGCATAAAGACTCTTCGTTACCTTGTACGACCTATCGGGCAATGCCACGTGTCTCTCCGGCAAAACTTCCTCCGCTGACGTGGCGGGATCGGAATGAAAACAATGGTAAGCCGCCTGTATAAACTCCCCGTATCGAACTAATTCTCTACGGAGATTTTCGTCTAGTGGATCGAGTAAGCCGAGCCAGTTATTACTGCCGTGATACTCCTTCCACCGGCTAGCGAGATTATTCCTAGGTGAAAATTCAATTGATTTAGATGATAAGAGTCTTTTTAGCCTGTTTAAATGCCTTGGTGACATTTCTTCAGCTGCTTTTCTCATCTCGTCTGGCCAAATGTTAGCCAAATTGAGCCCTTCTAACAAATTTCTTCTCTTATTCTCTAAAGTCGACCTGTTGTTACAGGATTGTTGAATTACAGGATTTGAATCAACTGGGTTTGTTTTTTGTAGAAGTTTTTCAAGATTGGCAATGTGTTTTTTGGTCATTTCAGTAGATGGTGAGAGTGTTTTTAAATTTACACTTTGTCCATTTACTGAAGCGTTTAATGGAAACCCGTTGCACTTTAACTTGACTTCCTTTGGCTGAAAAAGGTGAGAATTTGGAAGCGTTATTCCGATCTGCATGGTTAGAGAGAAAGCGAGTCAAAAAGATGGAGGGATTGAGAGAGAGAGAGAAACCAATGGAACTACTAGGTGGCATAGGACTGAACTTACATATTTATAGTGGAGAAGGTTTCATATTGAGGCTTAATCTTTTCCTTATTTACAATTACAACCAAAGGGATAACAGAAAACCGTTAATTTGCAATTCCTGAGGTCAAAATTTTACTGCTTTCTTATTAATTTTTTTTGAAAAGAGGAAAATTTTCGAATATATACAACTAACATAAAATAGTATTACGCTAGGTAGTCTAATCTACTTGTAATATTGCTCATGTATCGACCATATTTAAAAATACATAATAATATAAAAAAGATGTTTATACTTAAATATGGGCTAAATTAAGTGTAACTTAAAATACTTGTGATATTGCTCATGCATCGATGATATTTAAAAGTGTGTAATAATATAGAAAAGATGTTTATATTTAAATATGGGCTAAACCAAGTATAACTTAAAATATGAATTATTCTTCCGTTCACTTTTACTTAGCCACATATGACTTAACACATCTCTTAAAAAATAATTAACAGAAAGGTAATTTTACTCTATTACCATTATTATTGTACATTATTTAAATACTGTAATATTTAATAACAAAAATATAATACATATAAAATAATAAATTATTTTTTAATTTTAAATTAAATAAGTGAAAATTAAATAATCATTTTCAATACCTGACTATAAAAATGAATAGAGGAAGCACATATGATAAATATTTCTCCAGACATAAAGAGTAATTTTCTCAAAAGAGAAGGGCCTCATGTGAGTTGGTGAAAAAGATGGACGGTATTTTAAGTAATTGTGCATTTGTGTTATTTGAATTAATTAATTAATTAATTTAATTAATTAAACTAGGAAAGAATGAATAATCCTCATTGTCCTCGTGGCTTCCCCAAATTGCTGCTAGCAAGTCTCTTTCCCTTTTCAATTCGATTCCCAATAAAGTGTCCTTTTAATTTATGGTTGACAAAATGACACAATTGACAATCCCCCCAATTCTCGATTTTAACATACCACGTTTTACACCTTCGACCATATATATTTTGGTTAACAAAAAATGGGCAGTGGTTCTTTTTCTGAGGGTGTATTGATAAAATTCACTCCAATACGTAATAATTTACAAATTACATACTTTTTTCGTCCTAAATTATTCGTCCCAATTTATTTTACTTATTTTTTTTATTAATCAAGAAAAAATAATTTTTCTTTTTCATATTTTATCCTTTATATTAATTATTTTTTCTTTAAATTAAAATGTAAATATCATTTAGTAGGGATAGTATGAGAAACTAGGTATATTATTAATTATTTTTTAATAAATGTGTCATCTCAATTTAATACGAATGGAGTATTATATTAGATAAATCTTGTGCAATAGGTAGATCGAAAAAATATACCTGTAATTTTAAACCTGAGATTTCTTATTAGTGAGATTATTTGTTCAACTAATTCGATTATTCGATGAAAATATTAAATCGCCAATGGAACTCGAATTCAAAGGGCAATCTAACCCACTGTGCAAACAAGTAGTACGACACCTCCGACCGGATTTGTTGCAACTGATGGTTGAAGAGTTTATTTTTGTACGGTTAATTAACTTTTTTATTCTACAATTTTTTGTTAATAACTATTTATTGGATATTCTTAAATTAAAGTGAAATCTATAATGACTTTATTTAGTTTTTCTCATCTTATTTATTTGGCAAAATACTCTTCTGGATTCCTGTACTATATCAATTTTGTAAATTGGACACTTTGACTTACATGTTTATCATCTGAACCCATTAAAAAACAACTTTTTAAACACAATTTCTGATGTGGCATCCTATGTGGCTGGGACCACATAGGAGCGTGTGCTTTACACTCCAACCGCATGTCAGCCAATTAATAAAGGGCTCCAACGGTCAAAAAGTACACTATAAATGCTATTTAAATACTACTTCTTCCTCATTTCTTCCAACAACTTTATTTTTATCCCTTCTTCTACATTTTTTCTCTCTCCAAGTTCTTGTGCTGTAATTTTTTTTTCTTGCTATGCTTGTAATATTGAAAATTTAATTTTTTATG
The DNA here is from genome assembly GCF_002878395.1 of Capsicum annuum. Classification (NCBI taxonomy): domain Eukaryota; kingdom Viridiplantae; phylum Streptophyta; class Magnoliopsida; order Solanales; family Solanaceae; genus Capsicum; species Capsicum annuum. Next base: position 179,876,024 of record NC_061116.1, read on the forward strand.
TAATTTTTTGCAATATCATGACAATTCGAATTTGTTATTGTGGACTTTACGCAAAATTTAAGATGTCAAGATTACCAACCAATCCCGGAAGAATGTTCTGGGGCTATCAAAAATATCAGGTTGGTACTGGTTGTGGATTCTTTCGATTGGCCGATGAAAATGAACAATATAAAGGTAGACATCGAAGGCAACGAAGACAACAATGATTGGGAAGATATGGAAGGCACGGAAGACTTGAAAGACCAAGCACTAGTTTTGATATCACTGTTATCATTATTGTTGTCATCTGGTTTTTATCTGTTGTATTATTTAAGATGGCTTGATTTATGTAATTGGTATGTACAATGAAATGAAATTAAAATTTAATGACAGACACTATTGTCAACATAGAAATGTGCAATATATAATGTCTTAACAAGAGTTGACATGAAAATGCTTGTCTTAACAACATCTTAAATGAGAAATAAACCATGTCTTAAAAAATTATCTTAACAACACTTGGGATCAATACAGAAAGAGAATTACACTAATGTGTTCCTTGAGTGCTTGTTGTGGACTGATTCTTGCTGGCTTGAGTGTTTGATGTGGCTTGAATGGTTGTAGATGATTTTTCCTTTGATCTTTTGTTACTCTGTTGTTGTAATTGTCTTTGAGTTACTGCAGCTCCACCTTTCTACCTTAGTCAATTCGATTTGAAACTCAAGTCAATATTGGTTGGAACTGAACTAATAAGTGTTGGACTATGCAATACTCCATCAGTATTTTCAGACTGTAAAAATAAAAAAATCAATTCTTCATGCACTAATTAAAATCAGTTAAATGTAAAGTACATTATATGAAACTTACCCTCTCTACCACACTGCCACTTGTTTCAAACAGCACACCAAAACCTACTTCTTTTGCCTTTTTTTGCCTTAATCTTTTATATGTCAGATTTGCACCACCTCTCAAAGGTGTACTAGTCTTCCTCTTTTGGGCACTAATACCACTAGTAGACTGCTGAGTTGTAGATTATGTAATAGTAGCACTCACTGTTGTTGGTGCACTATGAGCATTTGCAGGTCTTTCTGAACATCTTGGTGCACTGTGAGCATTTGAAGGCCTTCCTGCAGGCCTTCTGTTGCTTGATTTAGCATTTACACGCATCTCTTCAGCAACTGTTGAAGCATTTGCATCTCTCACAGTAGCAGTAATTGCAGTATTAGTGCTGGTTTGTACAGTTGGTTGACTGCCACAGCTACTACTAAAATTTTTTTCTACAAAAAAAATATGAAAAGGTCAAAAACACATTCAAAAAGAGTAAAATTCATCAATAAAAATAGATTTAGCTTACCAAAGTTGGACATCCTTTCTTGTAATGTCCAATATACTTGCACACGAAATATGTCATCTTTCTTCCCTTTCTTATAGCCTTTTCAAACTTCTTCTTAACAGCTTCATCCTTAGCTTTCTTTCTATTTTTACCTGGCCTTCCAGGCATGGGAGTAATCTCAGGTGGCTCAATTAGTGGTCTTGTGCTTCTTGGCCACATGTTAATATTTGTCATTGATTGAATATACTTATCGTATGCCTTCAGGTATGTTTTCCTTTGATACCAGTGATCAACAAATGACTCCGCATTCCATCCCTTGTAATTCATTGCAGCAATTGCATATGCACAAGAAATTCCCTTTGGTAGTCATGAGCTATAACTACATTGCTTCCTCTTCACATTAACAACATGTGTATAACTCCAAACCTGCTTCCAGTTAGTCCATATATGTCTAACACACCATCTATGCTCAGCATTTGGCAGTATATTAGTAAGTGTCAAATGAAGACCCTATCAAAATATGTAAAATAGTAGTTAAACATTAAAGGCATCATTGCACCAAACTAATAAATAACTGAAAAATATGAACATATGAAAAGTCATATCTTCTACATATCAGACATTACTGTCAAGTCTTCACATCCATTTTCTTCAAGTTCCAAATCATGGCTGATGCACCTAAGAAACCATGACCATGTATCCTTGGTTTCTTTATCAACCACAACCCATGCTACAGGGTACATTTGATTATTTCCATATTTGAAAATGCAAGACAACAAGATACCTTTACATACACCCTAGAAAAAGACACCATCTAAACCAATTATTCTTCTGCAGCCCTCTTTCCATCCACTTTTCAAGGCCCCAAAACAAATGTAAATGCCTATAATAACCTCTTTTTCTGAAATTGCATTCTTGGATGTCCTAATAGATACGTGGTACCATGATTGGTGGTCCTTAACTATTCAGCATAGTCATACAACCTAGAAAACTCTTCAACAAAATCACCAAAATGTTCATTTATAATTCTTATTTTTGTCTTTCTACAGGTTGTTTTACTAACATACAACCCATAGTCCTTTCTTAAAAGTGCTTGAATCTGATGCAATTTTATTGATAGATCACTCAAAATTCTATCATTGTAATTCTTACTAATCCATAAAGGGTTGCACATCTTATTTCTTGTCCTTTTACAGCATTTGTGTACAAGGAAGTAAGTTTTCACAGTAAAAAATCCTGTGTTATCAACACTTCCAAGAATAACCCATGGACAATCCTTATGCTTACACTTACACCTTGCCCTTTTCTTTTCATTAGGTTTCAACTTAAGGTTCACACCTTTTTTAATAAAGTAACTCTGCAATGCCTCTCTAAATAACATTCAAAAAAATCAAATACAACTGAAAACATACCTTCTTTGCAGTTTTATCAAAGTAGATCTTTCTAGAAGAAGTTCTAGGTAGTGGATCTACCACCTCATCATCATCAATAGGATCTCCTTCTACTTCATCACTAATGTCACTACCCAGATCTGAACTATCAAAATAAGGGTCATCCCCACCCAGTTTACCTTCATATCCAACACCCTTGTTCTTACAAATATCCTCAAAACCAACATCTGTACCTACTGGTCCAGATGATATCTCATCTAGATTTACCCTATCAGCCTTTTCTTTTGCTTGTTTTTCAATGTTAACCTTCCTAACTTGAAGCAACTCTTCATTAAAATCACTCAACTCTTCAATGTTTTCTTCAAAATCATAAAGTGAATCACCATCAAAATCAGTTCAATCAAAATCTGATTCAGAATCAGATGTTTGGAGATGGTATGCAGAGAAATCATTAAATTGACGTTCACCTAAGTCTTCACAAGAAACCTTAGTATTTTCTTTTTCTGCCCTAGGAGGCTGATTTTCATTTATATATTCATCTTCATTCATATCCAATGGATAAGATGAAGATACATCAGCCCTATCAGGTTCAAAAAGGGCTGGCACATCACCATTACTAAGTACTAGTAATGGTAGAGTGACTGTCACATCATCATTAACAAGTATAGGTTCACTAATTTGGTGAACCATATATACATCAACCAATCTCCATTTTTTAAACTACTGATAAGGCTTAAAACATCAACATCATTTTCTAACTTGTAATAATAGCCCTTTTTGTTTACTCTACACCAAAAGGTTTCAATTTTTTCCATATCTAAATCTGCTGCTAAATTATAAAACAACATAACATGAAGCTCATCAATATTTACTTTAATTTTATCAGGAATACGAATTTCATTTGCATACCTTAAATCAGGGTCTAACAAAAAGACACCCCCATAGGTGAATTGAATTGTTACAATTATATTCATTAATTTACAAAACCTACACAATGACAACATAACATATACATTAGGCAATTTCAACAAAGCCCTAATTTTTAAAGAAAAAACTAAGGAATAAAAACATCAATTCTGATTTTACCCAAAAAATCCTAAAGTGTAATTGAAATAACAAAACATGTCATTGAAGGCATAAGACGGTTATACACGCGTTTAATAGGAGCATTAAACAACAAAAAAATTAAAAGCCCTGAAATTTTCGAACCCAATTCTGAATTGACCAAAAAAATCCTAAAATTTAATACAAAAAATGCCATCGAAGGCATAAAAACTGCAATATATAGCCATAATACGAGCATTAGACTATAAACAAACCAAAAGCCCCAAATTTTCGATCTAAATTTTTCAGTTTACGAAAAACTTGAAAACCCAAAATTCTACCTTAAAACCAGATATATGCCATTGAAGGCATATCATCACTACAAATACTATCTACAACAACAATACAGACGAAAAAGAACAAAATCACACAAAAAATTGCAGGAAAAAGTTCGTAATCTCGAAAATCCTAAAATCAGTAGAACGAACCACCATTTAATCGACTACAAGCTTCAGAATAAACAACCACATGCTACAACTACATCAAAATGTTAAATACTTACAAGGATTGCAAGAAGCTTCAACAACTATCGGCCTAAATTACCCTAAAATCGTGCTAATTTTCAGTTTCAGATGAGAGAGAGGAGAGGCGAAGAAGAAGGTTAAAATGACCTAAATTTTAGGTTAAATTTTACTATTTATACTCTACACATGTCATTTTATATGTGAAAATTATTTTACACACAATTAATGGTGTGGCCGCGATTGTGCAACACGCACAGCTGAGTAGACTGACAAAGGGTTTAAAAAGTTATTTTTTAATGGGTTCAGGAGTTCAGATAACAAACATATAAGTAGAAGTGTCCAGCTTACAAAACTGACACAGTACAAGGGTTCAGAAAAGCATTTTGCCTATTTATTTTTGTAAGTTTAAGAAATTGATGTTTGAATTAAGATATATGTAACAAATAAAACAGAAAAGGGATAAAAATGTCTTTGTACTATTAAAATGGAACATTAGTCATTATGTCCTCCATCTACTTCTCGATAAACTGCCTTTATCATGAGTACAGTCAAGTGAAACAAAAATATTTATTTTATACCTATTTGCATTTGATGTGAAAGTTACTCGTTAAAAAGGTATATTTGTTCCATGCACTTGGATAATCATAAGAATATTTTTGTATCAAAAATTAAATAAATAATACTCTATTTTATTTTCAATAGTTTAAGGTGTCAATGACACACACATGGTTTACTTGGCTAATGGTAATAGCATTTTTGGGGTCGAAAGGCAAACCAAGAGCATAATTTGCTTTGTTATTGGATTAACTTCTTGTATTGAGCCTCTATCCATTATGATTATGAATCGAAAAGATAATTTTTAGAATAATGAGCACAAATATAGTTTAAAGTAGACCTCACAATTCACATTAAAATGAATTATAGGACTAATCATGTATGAAAATATTGAAAAACATTTTCTACCAAACATACCATTTACTCTTTTATCTACGTCCACATCTAGTTGTTAGGATTTTTCTCCCGATTTTCTTACGAAATTTAAATTTTACTTTTTCTTGTAAGGAAAATAAAAGTAACTATAAATACTTTTACTTTTTCTGAAAGAAAAATATAACACTTTTCCATATTTGGCTCACCTCTTTCTTGGAGGAAAGGTTTTGGACATCTATAAATAGAAGACCCTCTTCTCATACCACAACACATCTACATCCACAATGTATTCATCAAAGAGTCTGGTTTAGGGGGAGATTTCTCCCAATAGGTTTAATAATTTTTTTAATATTAGATTTTATATGTAGGCCAATTGGCCAAATCATATAATAATATTATATTTATAGTATTGTTTTCTTTTCATTTGAATTATCGTCTCAATAGCTTGCAATTAATAGCTTCCGCATGACGCCCTCTCAATTTCGAACCCAACAAGTGGTATCAGAGCTTACGGTTCAATGGTCCAATAGTGTGGTGAGACGAGATTAAACATGTTCAAAGCGGTTTCAAAATCAAACTGCAATAATTTGGACGATAATGAAGATTTTTGTCAAACTACATGTGGAGAACAAGTTTCAACCATATTTTCAACACTCCTGCTGCTGTATCTTTAAAAATAAAAATAAAATATTACTTTTAAACCAAGTTTTAACCATGATATTTTAAACCTTATTTTTAACTATGGTAAGCAGTAGTTATGAAGATTATATCAAGAACGAAGTTTGTGCACGTGATATGAAGAGAAGACGGATTAAGTGAAGAAAATCAAGCCAAAAAGGGGAGATTTGTTAGGATTTTTGCCCTGATTTTCTTACCAACTTTAAGTTTTACTTTTTATTGTAAGGAAAATAAAAGTAACCATAAATACTTTTACTTTTCCTGAAAGAAAAATATAAAACTTTTTCATATTTGGCTAACCTCTTTCTTGGAGGAAAGGTTTTGGACATCTATAAATAGAAGGCCCCCTTCTCATACCACAACACATCAACATCCACAATGTAGTCATCAAAGAGTCTGGTTTAGGGGGAGATTTCTCCCAATAGGTTTGATATTTTTTTTAATATTAGGTTTTATATGTAGGTTAATTGGCCAAATCATATAATAATATTATATTTTTAGTATTGTTTTCTTTTCGTCTGAATTATCGTCTTAATAGTTTGCAAATAATAGCTTCCGCATGACTCCCTCTCGATTTCGAACCCAATATATTGAAATTTACCTTCCTTCTATTTTGTGATTTTCATTAATAGTAGAATATTTTTATTTTTTCTTTTTTAGTCTAAGAATATTTTACATTATTTATTTTCTTTTGAGTCTAGGATTTATTAATTAAAGAATATTTAATATTATATCTATAAGAAAAATATCATATTTTTCTTATTTATTTTATTTAGTGTCTTATAAGTAGAGATGTACTCTTTTATTTGAATCAAGAAAAAAGAATCAATAAAGAGTTTTCATTCAGTTTCTGTTCAATTTTCTTTCTTGTCTCTTTCATTCCATAACAGTGGTATTAGAGCCTTCATCGATCCTCATGGATCTGGGAACTTATTGAAGAAAAGAAATTTTCAACCACTTTTAATCCATACTTATTTTCAACCTATTTTTAATCTTACTTTTATTTTTAACGTAAGACTATTTTTAACCCTCACTTTTATTTTTAACGTAGGGTTATTTTTAATCAATTTTTAACCCATATAATTTTAAATCTTGTTTCAATCCAGACAATCAATACTCTCTCTTTCAATGCCCCACAAACCTTCAAGCACATCTCTCAGCCAATCTCCGCTTTGAAAGAATTTAAAGATCTCCCTATCATCTCTCCTGTTGTATTGATAAGTGCTCTTCAAGTATAAGAGAAAAGAAGAACCTACAGAGAAGAAAAAGTTGTTGAAGATATTTTTTACGTGAACCATCAAAAAAGAAAAGTTGATTATCCACCTTACAAATATTGTAAAAAGAAAATACACTTTAAAAATTTTGCTGGTGGAAATTTGATACATTATGTGGAAGTTGCAAACAAAAGGGTCATACCACAAAAGTATGCAAGTTCAAACACACCCAAGACAATTCAAAAGCACCACTTGTGGAAGAAGAACCTGAACACGAGCAAGACCAACTTTATTAGATTATTGCAACAAAATCAAGAAAAAAAATGCATTTTTCAAGAATAATTCAGTGTTCAAACTCAAATTGGATACACCAACTTGAGTTTGAGGGGGAATGTTGAGATTTACCTTTCTTCTATTTTGTCATTTTCATTAATGATAGAATATTTTTATTTTTTTCTTTTTAATCTAAGAATATTTTACATTATTTATTTTCTTTTAAATTTAGGATTTATTAATTAAAAAATATTTAGTCTTATAACTATAAGTGATATTTTTCTTTTTTATTTTATTTATTCTTATAAATAGAGATGTACTCTTCAATTTGAATTAAAAAAAAAAATCAATCAAAAGTTTTCATTCAGTTTCTGTTAAATTTTTTTTTTTTGTTGTTGTCTCTTTCATTCTATAACACCAGTTACCCATCTATGATCAAATGGATCCCTTCAATTTCATTGCAGATGGGAACATAAGTACTCTAATTAAAAATAAGTACAACTAATTCCTACCAGTTATCGATTAACTAGCACTCTTTTACATTACTAACTCCCTTTCTAAATAACTGTTGTTTTTGGTTTGAGCACAATCGTTTATAAACTACTTATTTCTGAAAAATTAAAGATAATTTTATTATTTTATTTCTAATTAAATTGTACCTCTTTTGAAGTTGACATTAATTATTATATTTAAACTCAAGGCATATTATAAGGGAGATTATTTGTCATGGATTGGTTCAAATTGTTGAGCCGGGTTTAGGTTGTAAAAAAGTTAGGTGAATTTATTTTTGTGATGTGACAATTATTTGATTTATGTGGCAATTAAAAAAAAAAAAAGGGGGGGCTTGTAAATTTTCAGCTAATCATTTAACATTCAGAGGGGTATATTTGCTCCTAAACTTTAACAACGAGGGCATCAGTAGACCAAACTTGTAACGGAGGGTATATTTAAACCTTTTCGTAAAGTTTAGGGGCATATTTAACCCTTTTCCCTATATTTATTAATTGAATGTAAATGTTAAGTGCCGATAAATTTTTACTTATTTATAAAGAGCTTTTAAAACAATAGAGATTGTCTTGTATTTTGAATCTTATACGATTAGTTTCTTAGCCAATAACTATATATCCTTACCATATGATTATGGGGTTTTCATGCAGTTTGCATCCTCCTCAACTAACTTTACAACCTATTATGAACACAAATATCATGTAACTTTATTTACTGGGGCTTAGAAAATAAAAAAAAATAAATTTATTCCCTTTTCTTAAAAAAAAAATTTAAATCTAAAATCTCATATATATGACTCGTAATGCTCAACTCACTTTATTAATCACTAGCTAAATCATATGTCCGTATATTTTTATATACTTTATTAGGTACTTTTCCCAAACTACATTGGGTCGGTGCTTTATAAGATTGCATTTGCATATCTATAAAGTGGGAATGTACATTTAATCTTATATTACTTCCCTTTCCCTTTCAATAAGAGATGCCTATTCATCCCAAAGACATGAAACACGGTCCACAGCCCAAACCATGCACGCTTTAAACGAGAAACTATTCTCCACAGCGTTTGTTGCTTTGACTATACTGGGATCTTCACTCGTTAATTAAGGGTACTGTCTTTGGTCTGGATTTTCTAAGTTTTTTCATGTTTTGAAAATATTTTATTTAGAAAAATCACTTCTTAAAAATATTTAAAAAATGATTTTTCTAGGGAAAATAAGAAAAATAAGTTATACAAATGATATTTTAGATTGATTGTATTCTCCCCACCTCCAATATAAGCACTCCCCTTCACATTGCTTACACTAACACTGAATGATTCACAACGCATGATTCAAGCAATGAAAAAATTCTTAAATGACTATTTGAGTGTGTAAGAATGATATTGAATAGAGTTCTTTCCTAATATTGAAATTAGTCATGATAATATTATTTTTTGATGATTATTTAATATCTTGTATTAATAAATAACGTATATTGGAATATAAGTAATATTAAATATAATGTATAAAAATAATAATTAATAATATATATATAATATACATATATTAAAAACTCTATATAACAAAAAAGTTAATATATATATATATATATATATATATATATATTATTTTCTTTAATATCTACCCCACATCGAACCAAGCTTTTCACTGACGGTACAATTAATGGCAAATTGCAAAGTGACCCAATTAAAAAACTCAAAGACCACTAGCATTTTTTATGCTATTGTCATCATTATATTTCACTTTGCGGCAAAGACATAGCAAGCAAGGTGAGCACTTTAGTGGGTGAGATCAATTAGTACTTCTATTTATTTATTTATTTATTTGTTTGTTTATTCTTTCTGTTCTATCCAAACTTTTTATTTGTTTATTCTTTCTGTTCTATCCAAACTTTTTATTTGTTTATTCTTTCTCTTCTATCCAAGCTTTTTAGGAGTATTTGTTTCTCCCATTGGCGGCTTTCACTTGAAACACTTACATATTATATGAACGTCCAATGGATGATCGTAAACGACTAACGTAATACTGTATTCAAATAGTCCCTCTACATTATGCCAAAAAGTTTATCATGTGTCATATAGGAGTAATTTATATAATTGTATATAATTGAGTTTTTTGGGGGGTCACAATAAAGATATATATGGACTCAAATCTCACATTTTTTGATCCACGAACTTTGAATTCAATGGGTTATGACATAGAAAAGAGCTTCAAACAATTAGTACAGTTGTGCAAAAGTCACAAAATATTCTTTTTCATATTATGTTGTGCTTTAAACTTTTATATTAAATCCAAATAAATGATTGTTTATATAATTTAAAAGATACTATTTTTCTTAAGTTACCTCCATTTAATTAAGGGTTTTGTAGTGAATATTATATCTCTTACTCTTTAGAAATATGTGAACTTTTCAAGAGATGCGTTTGAATTAAAATACCATATAATATGAACTAAAATAATATTGTCATGGGACTCAGACGTTAATTTTTTATATAAATAAAAGGTGAAAGCGCTATACGAACTTATTAAGCCCCATTTGTGAAATATCATGATATATAGAGAGAGAGGGGGAAGGGTGTGGGGCGACGATTAATTTCTCACAATCAGTTTCAATTAAGTGAATTAGAAATTAATCATATGAAGTTTCAAATTGGAAAATTAATATAACATAAACATTAGGTAATCTCTTTAGTTTCATATTGTCATAGGATTCAACTTTGCCAGAAGCGGATATATTTAGGTTCATCTCCATCCAATAATTTGATGTAGATTATAGCTTGTGTGTAAATAAAAAAAAATATACAAAAATTAATTAGTAGATATATGAACTCATAATTTATACTAAATATTAAACTCATAAAATTAATTTGAAGGATTGAGTTACTTCATATCTATATGACTATATATCAATGTCAACAAGTAATTATCTTGTAAAATTAATCAAAATACATACAAATTAACGTGAACGCTACAAAAACATATATTCCTTGTATTTCACATGGGATAATAAGTTGATAATAAGTAGAAAACAAAGGGAAGATGAGGAAACGTAAGAATATTGAATATTGAGTCAGCAAATCCGCGGTAGTTTATAGTTGAATGAGATAATCGTGTATGACAACTATATTATGCAATATGGAAGAGCTGTATGTATGATAGAGAAAGGTGCATTTTACTTTAATGAAACATTACTCTATATATGAATTAAAACACGAAAAGTAAAGAATCCATTTTTAAACTACGTCACGGAAAGTGCAAATAGAAAATTCAGTGTAGGGATAACGGGGGACACCAATTATATATACTAGTATATAATACGACCCACGCGCGTGTATCTTACTTCAATGGATTTAATTTTATAAAATTATTTTGATATTATAAAAAAAAAAAAAGTATGTGATGATTAATAAATAAACTGATGATTTTATAAATGCGACAAAACATTTAAATGAAAAATTTATATATTCGTACAAACTCATATAAAAATATTAAAAAACACTTTAAACTAAATTAAGAAAAACTACAAAGACTATAGATCCATAAAAAAAAAAAAAATCTTAAATAACTTTTCGAACTTTCCGATATCACATTATGTCGTTAGAAAGTGCTAGAAGACGACAAATCAATATTTTTACTATTATAAAGTGAAATAATATGCTATGGAAAGAATTACCTAAAGTATCCCTATTATATACTTTCAAATTTTTGAATTGTTTTTTTAATTATTCTCACGCATCTCTTAAGTAATAAATTTTTAAAAAATGTGTATTGCGTAGGAGGAAAGCCAAACCAGAAGCCAAGCTAGATGAAGAACCACTATAGCTTCCACAACTACTCTTCTCCTTAAATTTCTTCACTATTTTGATAGCAAGATTGCTCTGAGCAATTGATACACCAAGCATCATATCCCTCCACAAGGAACTTTACTTAGGTGTTTCAAACTGCATCTTATTAGCTGGTTACCGCATGTCCATGTTAGCATATCTTTCGTTGTTATATAATAATGCTTTAATATGTTTCTGTTGGAATTGAGACTAAAATCAAATTGAAAACAATAAATATAATTAGCGTTCATTCATAACTTAATAACTTAAATAGAAAAAGAGTTCCTAATCAAGCCAAGCAAAAGATAAACAAAAGGAATTTAACTCCTACATTAAAGTTAATTTGATTATGGTATATACAAGAACAAAATATGATAATAATGAACGCAAGAAGACAATTGAAATCAAAATCAAAAAAAGAGAAAAAAGTATATCCAGATCATCAATAGGATTATAACTGATCGTAACAAAAACAACAGATAGTAATAACACACAAACTACCAAAAAATACAATAATCAAGATATTAGAATAATACAATTAATTCTAATCTTACACAAAAATTTCATAAAGTCCGATCAAATGTTTATTTACAACCTATAAACTACGCAATAAAATGAATATAGAGAAATTAGGATAAGGAGATCAAACTTAACATTTACGTAAAAATTTCTTAAAAAAATTATGATTTGCGATCCCTTATAGAAATTTCACGCCATTGGAACATTCCATCAGTAAAACCACAAGCACTGAGATTTAGTGATCCCAATATAGTGTCCATATGACAATTTATATTTTGTAAGACTAAATATTTATTTCGATTTAAATTTAATTTGACATATTAGTGTGCCCTTTTTATAACAAAGAACGTCGGCACTTTCATGTTACCTTGTATCACATATTTTAGGACTCCTAATTTAAGAAAAAATCCTATCATATATAAAATTTCTATCAGTTATTTTGAAGTCCTGGTCCCATGTATTTAAGGAGTTAATATTAATATTAAATATATAACAATTGAAAGAAAAGAGCTGAAAAGACGATTTTGTCTAAAGTTTGGTCTGTTAATGAAGGGCAAAAAGTTCGATTCACTTTTCTAATGTCTTTACCCTTTTAATATATTATGTATATATATGTACATATATTATAGATTATAGATATAGATCAGTTGAATTCGGCAATTATCCATTTTCTCATATTTTTATTTCTCCGAATTCTTATTTGAATAAAGAAAATATGTCATAATTTTAAAAAGAATGATTAAAATTAATTAATTAAAATAAGATCTGAATTATAGTCAGAGTAAAAAATATTTCCCATGTTTGCTTCAATTTTTTTCTCCTTTTCCCAAGTTTGTTACTATCAGTTTTTCTTAACAGATTTTTATTTATTTATTTTAAATATATGTAGCAAATGAGAAAATAACAGATATCCAATGTCTAGTGGAACAATTTCCTGCTCAAGTAGACTCACTCCGTCCATATGTCAGCTTGTCATCTACCTGTTTGCTTTGTGATTTTACTATATTATTTCTAATTAATTTTAGATGACATTTAAGTATTAAAAAATTAATAATATTTAATAAAAAAAATAAAATAGATATTTATGACAAGTCTGCTTCAATCGTAATTTTAGTATATCACTCCTAATTAATTATTAGAGGTCATCTAAATATTGAAAAATTAATAATATTTAATTAAAAAGATAAAATAGACATAAAATAATAAATTACTTCAATAATATTTTGAATTAATTTGATATCTTATATGAGGTTCACTTGGACTTTTTTCATAAGTATTTTTATAACATCACTTCTAATTAGTTATTAATGAGTAAGACATGTATACCTTGCTGCTTCAATCGTGATATTTGATTGACATCAAAATTATATCAGTGTTGCTTGAATTGGAGTAGAAGAAAAATTATTATAAATCATAGTAAATTAAGACTTAAATTATTTTTAAAATATAATTGACTATCAATGCCACAAAAATTTGAACATGAAGAGTATTATAAATTAGCTAACAACTTAAAATAATAAATTACAATGTCAAAAAGGTATTATAAATTACAATAGTTAACGACTTAAAATATCTAAAAAATAATTAATCTGTTATATATTCAAAAAAATATATTATTTATAAATTACATAAAAAATGCTATAAATTATCATAGTTAACAACTTAAAATATCTAAAAAAATAATTAATTTGTTATATATTTCAAAAAAAAAAAAACCTAAAAAATATATATTAATCACAATAATTAACAACTGAAAAATTTTTAAAATATAAAATATTTGATTGACTTTCGAAATCTTATGGGTGTCATATTAACAACTTAAATTGTCAACTAAATAAATGAAAGTTTTAATTAACTACCAAAATTACACATATCATGGAATTTTTAAAGATCAACATTGGGTCTATGCGTAGCACAGCTAAGCCACCTATCCATTTGAGTCAGTATATGATATTTAAAGTTGTAGAAAATAATATTTGTAAAATAAAAAAAATCTATCCAATGTCGATATTTCTGTGCCATTGGTTGAAAATTGATTTATCATTTTTTTTTTCTTTTTAAAAGGAATCAAACGGCAGCATAAAACTTGAATTTCACAGAATCAATCGCCTGAGTGAAAGTGGCATAAATAACATCATTACCCTATCTACACTCGGTCCCAAAAAGTGCTTCACTTAATACTACTGAAATGAAAACGAGCAGTGGTAGAGCCAAACACAAGAAGATGTCAAGAAGATTCAATCAAAATATGTGTATAATATAATTTCATTTTATATATAAAGTAACTTTTTCCATAATTTCGCCCATATGGAAATGAGCACCAATAATCAAAAGGTTAGAATAAATGAGCTAGTTCTCATTATACATGCTATTGTATGGGTGAATCTTACTGCTTCCTTCCTTTGAAAAAGAATTATTTAGTTTGATTTAATACAAAATTTTTAAAAATAAAATAAAATTTAAATAGTATAATCTTTTAAAAAACTTAAATATATCAAAATGATATTTAATCTTGTAATCTTAAATATTTTATGTAAAAATTTGAAATTAAAATATTATTAAAAAATAAAAAAAATTATAAACGAATTAAAAGGAAAAATAAGTGTTTTTGAAAAATGAATAGAGTAGTAGCTAGTTAGTCCGATTCTCCACTTCCTAATCCTATCTCACATTCCTCTTCTCTTATTGCATTTTTTTTTTTTTTTTTGGGAAAAGAGAAGCATGCACCCTGCCTATTAGAAGCACTTAAATTAGTAGGGCCATCCCATGTAAAGCTGCCTGAATGACGACAAGACAACATAGTTACAAAATGAAAATTGTATAACTGACCAAATGGTTATTAAAGAAGCTGACTACGCGTCACACGGTCAGAGAGAACCTTACACAACAAATACTACGTAAGCATTTTCAACAAACTGAAGCCGATGTTTACGTGTACAGCATAGTAGTACTATGTATTATAGTCAACAAAAACTCTGTAAAATCAGAAAATTTGAGCTACAGTGTGGAAAGACAAAAGGAACGACGTACTAATTTAGCTTATGAGAATAGACCGCCGACCAATCATTTCATGAATTTGACCAAATTACATTAAATTAAGCAAACATCCTAGCTATTGAATTAAGTATGAATAGATTTGCGTTTGTCTTCTACATGAGCATGCTATAAATACATAATGTGGAGGAATAGTCATGCATGGGCGCCTCTTATCAGTGTCAAAACGATTGGATTATAATGGATTGAATTAGAATTTGGATTATAAAACTCTAACTATTTTTTATAAAATTTTAATTTTTACCTACATTCTTTTTCAATTAAAAAATCTTTATTATAATTATAGATCACATGTCAAACCAAAAAAATTAGTACTAAGAATTTTTAAATTTGGATACATATCAACTTCAATTTTTAAATGGACTGAAAGTTGGAAAGGGGATGAGGGTGGGGGGTCAAAATGGGCGAGCCAACATTTAGGTGGATTTATAACTCGCTCAAACTTAAACGAATTGGATGAATTATGTCTTTATAGGCTAATTTTACCATACTTTTACACGTGCATGGTGGTTAGTAGAATGGGCTCGTCAGTAGGATAAGAGCGGATTTGATATCAGACGCCTAAAAACATGAAAAAAAAAAAAAGGATAATTACATAAATTTCAACATGAGAGGTCATTAATACATAAAATCTCATACCATTTAAAAAATTACAGAAAAATTCAGAAATTGAAAACTGTTCTTGATATATATCTAACACAGGCAACTCCACCATTGTCGTCCAAAATCATGAGATTTCATCTTTCAAAATCTCTCCCAAAAAATTTTGCTGACTATCTTCCATCATAATCTCCTTTTGCATGATATTTGCCCATTCTCTCCCACCCCATTTTTCCATTTCGATTTCAACTGAAAGTAAAGTTGGATTAGCAAAAGCATTTTCATTTGGAATCTACTTTATAATCTTTCGGTTCTTGAAATTACTTTGAATAGAAGGAAGTTTTCTTAGCTATAACTGAAATGAGAAAATTTTACTTTTGTTGAGCTATTGAAGAGATTGAATTACATACAAAAAATAGTCAGATAAAATCGTTTCTGAGTATAGTTCACGGGTTTTTCTCTTTTATGCTATGGGATGTGAAAAATTGACACATGATTCTTGATCGACGCATTTATTTTTTTGAATTTGATATACAATTTCACGATGGAAGGATGGTAAAAAGTGGAGGAGTTGTTGGTGTATTTTATTGATTTTCAATGGAGGTTGAGAGAATTAATGCGTAATGATGTTAATGGATATTTTGTAAGGTGGAAATGTGAAGATGGAGAAGAAGATTAATTCATTAAAATAATTCATGATACATACGAATGCATCACTGTGATATGTATTATAGTAAAAATAATGTATTTATTTGTTCATAATATATGTATGTATACTTGCATGCCGATGTATCATGGCCTGCTAAATCATATGTAATATGAAGTTTAGTGTCTGCTCATGAAACATGTGAATTTATCTTTGTGCATGCTATCATAGTAATAAAAAATATATTATTTATTCGTGATGCATATGAATGCATCTACATGCTCATGTAATAAATTTATTATTTTTTTTATATATCTAGTAGGTTAGTACGTGTTTATGATACATATGAATATCTATGCACACAGCTGCATTATTTTTTATATCAAAGTCCATCAAATTTTATGTATCAAAGTTACTTTATCAAAATAGATTAATGTATCAATCACAAGTATCAAGCATACATGCATCAGACATATGTATCAGATAAACGTATTTGATACATATCAAGAACTTGTGTTTTCTTCCCATAATTTAAGGATGATACATATATCTGAAGTCTAATATATGAAATATATGTATCATACATATGTATTAGAGATTCCCTCTCATGATTTACTTCCCAAATTGTAAATTACAAATGATAAGATATGATGAAGAGTTTTAAAATTTGAATGTTCTCCTATTGTGGATATTTCGGAGATTCCCTGTCATTGTATACTCCCCTAAATAAATGCAATTTGGTTACTTCTTTATTTAACTAACTGATTAGGTTAAAATATATCATAGACGATATGTATCAAGGCTTAAAATATGTATCGCAAAACAAGATTTATGATATTTTATGTAATTGACAAAATCATGATAAAATATGTTAGCAGCTCCTTACACTATTAGCAGCTCCTTGACTTATGAGATTAAACCTCGTGTTTAAAAAAGAAGAAATTGTGTGGTTTACCTATAGCAGTAGTTTGAGAAATTACAGAATATAGTGATAGATTGAATTTTTATAGTAGATATGCGCGAAAACATTTATTATCCGTGCAGATATAATCAGGCAAAGATATTGTATACGTGTAAATACACTTATTATGTGTGTAGATACAATATATTTCATAATTATTATGTGAGCAGATACAATATATTTTGTTAAAGATATTTTATACACATGAATAGTGTATATTTTACTATTATTACGCACGTGAATTTGCTCTATAGATATTGTGTACGTGCATATACACTTTTTGTATGTGGGAATATGTAGTGTATTTCACTATTGACTCAGAAGAGATTTAAGTTTCAATGGTCAGATTTTTGTGAGAAGAGTTTTCAGGAGTTGAAGACTCGACTAACCACAACCCTAGTTTTGACGTTACCAGACGGTTCAGATGGATTTGTTGTGTATTGTGATACTTCAAGAGTTGGTTTGGGGTATGTTTTTATACAGGGGGTAAAGTTGTGGCCTATGCCTCTAGTCAGCTTAAGCCCCATGAAAAGAATTATCCTACCCATGATCTTGAGTTAGCAGTTGTTATGTTTGCCTTAAAGTTTTGGAGGCACCATTTGTATGGGGTGCATGGTGATATGTTCACAGATCACAAAAGCTTGTAGTATGTATCTCGCAGAAGGATTTGAATCTGCGTCAGAGGAGATGGTTAACATTGCTGAAAGATTATGATATGAGTGTTCTGTATCATCCGGGCAAAGCCAATGTTGTGGCAGATGCCCTAAGTAGATTGTATATGGGTAGTGTTGCTCATGTTAAGGGTGATAAGAAAAAGTTAGTTAGAGAAGTTCATCAGCTTGCCAGGTTAGGTGTTCATTTGGTTGATTTAGCTGAGGGTAGTGTTGGGTTCGGAATAGTTCAGAATCTTCTTTGGTTGATGAAGTGAAAGAAAAACAAGATAGGGATCCTAGTCTGGTGAAATTGAAGGAGTCAGTCAGAGGTTAGAAAGTAGAGGTTTTCTCCCAAGGGGGAGATGGTGTACCATGTTGCCAAGGTAGACTGTGTGCGTCGTGTGTTGATGAGTTGGAGACAATGAATTCTTACAGAAGCCCATGGTGTGCATTACTCGATTCATCCAGGGGCCACAAAAATGTACCGCGATCTGCGGAAAATCTATTGGTGGAGTGAGATGAAGAGGGATATTGCAGACTACTTGTCAGTAGGTTAAGATTGAACATCAAAATCTTAGTGGGTTTATGTAGGAGTTCAGTTTTCCCACTTGGAAGTGGGAGGAAGTGAACATGGATTTTGTGATGGGTTTTCCTCGTACTCGTCAACAATATGATTCGATTTAGGTCATTGTAGACAGGATGACCAAATCTGCCAATTTCTTGCCAGTCCATATATCTTATTCAGTCGAGGACTATGCCAAGCTCTATATTAGAGAGTTGATTTGGTTGCACGATATTCCATAGTCCATCATTTCAGACAAAGGTACTCAATTCACCTCTCACTTTTGGAAAACTTTTCAGAAGGGTCTTGGTACCTAAGTTCACCTCAGTATAGCCTTCCACCTCAAACAGATAGTCAGGCAGAGAGGACCATTCAGACCTTTGAGGACATGTTAAGGGCGTGTGTAGTTGACTTTAGAGGCAGTTGGGATGACCACTAGCCTTTGATTAAATTTGTGTATAATAACAACTATCATTTCAGTATTCAGATGGCTCCCTTTGAGGATCTATATGAAAGGAGATATAGATCTTCGATTGGTTGGTTTAAAGCAGGATAGTCTACTTTGGTAGGGCTTGACTTGGTGTTTGATGCTTCAGAGAAAGTACAGTTGATTAGGGAGAGGCTTAAGGCAGCCCAGAGATGACGAAAATCGTATGCAGATATGAGAAGAAAAGATCTTGAGTTTAAGATCGGTGATTTTATATATCTAAAGATCTCTCTCATGAAGAAATTAAAGAGGTTTAGTAAGAAGGGGAAACTTAGTCCCCAATATGTTGGTCCTTACAGAGTTTTGAGCCATTTCGAAAAGGTGGCTTATGAGTTTGAGTTGTCTGCAGACTTAGCATCAGTGCACCCAGCCTTCCATATCTCCTTGTTGAAGAAGTGCATTGGAGACCCAGCAGTTATCGTTCCTTTAGAAAGCGTAGATATTCAGAATAACCTTTCTTACGAAGAAATTCCAGTCGAGATCCTTGATTGACAAATTCGTAGACTAAGAAACAAAGAAGTTCCCCTTGTTAAAGTTCTTTGGCAGAATCAATCCATTGAGGGAGCCACTTGGGAAGCAGAAGCAGAGATGCGGACCAAGTACCCTCATCTTTTCTCCGCAAACTTAGATTCATCTTAAGGTAATAATTTTATTAGAATTTCTCATTCCCATGCTCAGTTTTAGTTGCATATTATTCTCATGTCAGTCATGCATTTGCAGAACCAATCCAGTATATGCCATGCTTCAGATTCAGTCATGTAATCATATTTTTACCACATATATTCAACATGTAATCTCAGTTTGTTAGTGTTTTCATCTTAACCAGTCTCATTCGAGGACGAATGTTTCCAAGGGGGAGATAATGTAATACTCCAAAAGTCCAAACCAATGTTAACGCCATGTTTTAAGCTCATGCATAGTACATTGTGGTTCTTTGATAGTTTTATGAGTTGTTTTGATATGTACTAAGGTCTCAAATAACTCTCAGCTGTTAGACGAATCAAAATATTCCTTACCGATTGAGTTTTCGATAGGAATGTTGCTTTCGTCAACTTCAAATGAGCATATCTTCTGTTCTAATTAGAATTTTCCTGCTCAAGGCCCACCAACCTGTAGAAAATTAAATTACCAATTTAGCCCAAATTCGATACTCGGGTGAGAAGTTATGACACTTTTAGAGAAAGCAGTAGCTCAATACGAGTAGTACTGCATTGCGGTGACCCCAAAAAGGACGTTCGTCCTTTTTCAGTGTGTCACCACAATTACTAGCACGTCGCTCTAAGGGGCCATTTCACAATTGTTTATTTTGCAGTAAGGCACCGCGATGGCATCGCGCCAAGGTTCCAGTTCGCATTTATCCATTTCTAAAGGCGCAACGCGATGGCACCGCATCGCGTCGTTGAAAAAAATAGGGATTGTCAACTTTCCAGTGGCTCGACGCGATTGCACCGCGTCGCACTGGGTGTCAAAATTGGGATTTTCAGTTTTCACGATTTAAATTTCAGGGACTGTTTGATCTTTTTCCATAACCCCAAATTCGTTCAAAAACAGGATTTAAGTCCCAATAAAACATTATTTGCTCATTATTTCACAAATTACTCAATCTTTCAAGATCAATAACCCTAGCCTTCAAAGTTCAAGATCAAAACTCAAGAATTCACCATCAATTCTCCCAATTTCATCAACCCAGGTATGCTAAGTGTTTAACTATGGGTTTCTTTCACCCATGGAGCCCAAGTATCCAATTTTTAATTCAAAGTTCTGGTCTTTACAAGTTATTATGATTTTAAATTGTGATTTTAACCATGAATTCCCATGAATTGTAATTCTACACCATGTTTCCATGAAATTATCATTGTTATTCAACCCCACACGTGTTAATGATGTTATTCACTGATTTAATTCATAATTAATAATGTTGATGTTGAAATCATGCTATTACTACAATCTTTAAACTATTCTCATGCTTAGCTTGAACTAGGAAAATCAAGTGTTTGATGAAATGCCTACAAGAATGAACTTTTGATATAAATATTTTCATGCTATGTCCTTAAAGTTTTAGTACTATTTTACTATTAATGCTATCGAATCCTGGGAGTTATGAATACCCAAAATCATAGCTGTTTATTTAATCTCAGTATTACCAGAATAATTTCAGAATATGTTATGAGCATTAGCAGTTCAGTCAGTTATCAAAATCAGTTAATTTTAGTATAGTTTAGTATTCCAAGTCAGTTTAGTTGGAGTAGGATTTAACACCTAGCGAACCCAGGGACGGGGGCTCACTTGCCAGTTGAGGGTGTGACCTTTAGTAGCAGTCCCCGCGTTCCATAATTACGTAGCCAACGTAGGTTGAGATGTAACCTGCCAGTTGGGGGTTGATCTCAAACAAGTACCTGCCAGTTGAGGATAACCCTTAGTCCTTCGGGACAACACTTTAATAGACCCACACAACCACTGTTAGTACCCGTGGCACGATACTAATACCCTTCCAACTGGGATCACAAGTTGGTCCCCAACTTGCTCATTGGGGCATGTTGGTAAAATGATAGCTCCCACAGTCTCAGTCCAGTAATCAGCTCAGTAATTGGTCAATTTTAGTTTGCTTGACCATAGCATACAGATATCAGATATTCAGTTATCATATTTCAGTATTTCAGTTTACAGATTATCTTCAGAACAATTTTATGCTTGGTCATGCATCCATTAGTATTCACATATTACACGCATCTTCAGCATTTACAGATCTCATGCGTTCTATTCAGTATTTCATGCTAATTATTCAGTCAGTTATTATTTATGCATATGATACCATGCATATCAGCCTACCACATTTAGCATACCAGTATATTCAAATTACTGATCGCATACTCTTTTTTTACACTATGATGTATCATATCATAGGTTCGAACGCTCAGTTTCCAGATCGCATATAGACCTTTCAGATTATCAGCCATAACAGTGGTGAATCCTCATATTTCGAGAACAAGCTATATTTACTTTCATGATTTCAGTTCAGCAGTTAGTTGGAGTTAGTTAAGGCCTGTCCCATAAACTCTTATTCAGTTAGTAGAGGCTTTCCAAACTAGTATAGTCAGTCAGTCAATTTTATTATTATTTTATTAGTTTCAGACAGTTGTTTCCAGCAGTTATTTCCAGATTCATGATCCAGTATTGTTTTCAGTTATTTAAAACCTTATGGCTTATCAGTTGTTCTTCCACACATGCATTTTGTTGTTATTATTTAGTGCTCACAACAGGTACCAGTTCATGGATTAGCTTGTGGTCCCTCGAGACTGTAAGCACCGTGTGGCCGCCCAGGATGTACTCTCGGGGTGTTACAATTATGCACACAGATACAATGTATTCAACTATGTTTTGAAGCCGAAATACAATTATATTTCATAATTAAACAAAATCTCACTATTTTGTTTTTACAAATGTGGGAGTCATTTACAATTTTTTTCCTTTATCAACTTTAGTTGAATTGATTTGGTATGAACTTTTGATGCGAGTTGGTATTTACCGGCACTTCATTTAAGATTTTTTTTTAAAATGTATGATTTAAAATATGTCATTGATATCTATGTGACTACATGTCTATATCATCTCATTAAGAGTACAAAAATAATTTAAAGTGAAATAATTCTAATTATATTTGTATTTGAGCATGATCTCGAATTAGCTTCACAAAATATGTTGTCACTTATCAGTGTGTCGGTCTTCTCGTTACACACCATGTTCACATGCATATTATCTTGATGTATCTCAATATTTTTTGACTGATTTCTAATGAGACATGTATCACTGCTGCATAAACTAGATTAACATTCACACTTCATTAGTTAGTATCTAAACTTGTCAGATTGGTGATAGTAACGGCTGTAGGCGTCGATTGGAGATGGTGGTACCATGGGTAGTAGCTAATTAAGTGATGGTGGTGTGACAATAGTGATTGATCGCAATGACAGATGATAATTGTGGTGGATGATAGTGATAGCAAATGGTGATGGTGAATGATGCCATTGATTGAGAATATATAGTGGTGACCGATAGTGATGATTGTCAATAGTGATTGTTGGTTGTTACAGTAATGATAATTGATGGTGATGATTGTAAAATGTTTAAGCTCTACCCAATCTATTCAAGGTATTGCCCACTTTCTCTCAGCCTCTAGTGGCTTATTTGGTTGGTGGTATTCCTACATGCGCCTCCTTGCCCGTTACTTGAGTACCCAAACGTCACCTTAGGCTGTTATCGTGACGCCTTTGTTACGAAGTTTATCATGGTCTAGATTTTTGGATTCATACCGTCAGTGAAAGTTTCTCAAACTCAATTAATATTAGCATGATATCCTGACCACTTAGGTTTGATTTATTTTGTCATAAAATAAAGTTGATTTCGTGAATTTATTAATTAGTACACCGAATACCTCAGAGTGGATAGCGACAGTGACAGTTGACTATAGTGTTTCCAAACGATGGTTATTGTGGCTGAGAATGACAGTAGCCGGTGATGATAATTTATAAGGGTACGCAATAACGATAACTATGAATAAATGAAATTGTTGAACTTACATGTTTGTAAAATTAAATCATTAAATAGACTTTTCAGTGGTATTAAGATTTGGTTATAAATCAAACTCATTAAGTAATTGTAATGTGAAAAAAACATAACCCTCAATTGAACGTGTATGATTCAAACCTAAAAAATAAATAAACTTAATAACTAAAATCTAAATTATCAATATTAACACCTTTATTAAGTGAAAACAGATGAAACCTTAAATAAGAAAGTACCAATTTCTCATCTCGAAATGGGGTATTTGTAAACTAGGCCCCAAATGTCTCCACCAGTTAAGCAAAAGCCCAAACCAAACGACCACTAAATGTTAAAAGCCCACAAACCAACACGAGAGTCCACACCCACTACTCAATTGAACCTCCCCGCACTCAATCCTTCTCTCCCTCCCACAAGGGTTTTTAAGATTAGGTACAATTTCATTCCTTCAATTGTCTGCCGCATTGGCTAGGGTTTTCAAAGCTTCCATTCTCTCTCTCTTCACATAATCTTTTACATCATTCTAAATGGATTCTAATCAATAGTTCTTTTTATGTATGCATTAAATCTTTGCTAAAGCTTGAAGCTTTGTATCGCTCCGTATATTCACCAAAAAAGATTCCAAAAATAAAAATAAAAATGGCGACGTTGAACCCATTTGACCTTCTGGATGGTGATGCCGAGGACCCAAGTTTGTTCATTGCTGTTAAGCAGATAAAGCAGATTCCTCCTGTTGCGTCTGTTAACAAGAAAGGTCCTGCTCAACAAGCTAAGCCTGCTGCTGCTGCTAAACTGCCTTCCAAGCCCCTGCCTCCATCCGAGGCTGGTAATTTTTTTTTTTTTTTTTAAATTCCGTTTTCTATGTGTTACGTGTGTGTATATATCTCTATTCATATATTACTCGAAGTACGCTCAAGCTGGTCTAGACACTATGGTTATAAAGAAATATATGTGTATTCATTTAGAATAATTGTAAAATTAATTTAGTTACTTTTGCTCGCTAAGCGTGTTTTGTTTTTTTTGGCGTTTATGTTTTACGCATGCTTTTTTTTTTCGGCATTTTTTGTTTTATGCATGTTTTGCTTTTTGGAGTTTTTGTTTTTTGCTGATAGCCACAGGGATCTGGCTACGATGTAAATGTGTAGTCCTTATTCAATTGGCGTTGGACAAGTGTTTTGAGAGGTTATTTTGTTTTCTCCGATACAATGTCCTTATGTCATTATGCTCAAACCAGATGTTTTCAACTTTTTCCTGTCTTTGAGTGAATCCTCCACTGTTACGTACTCGGCTAATGGTTTAGAAAGATAATATACAGTAATGAAGGCCGGTTATATATAACTCATATTAAAGACATATGATAAAGAAATACTGCAATGAAGAGGCTATGCTAAAAATAATGAAGAAATCAAACAGTAGCAACAATGGTGAAAAAACAGTAGCAATTCACAAAACTATGATAACAGAAGCAAAAGGTGATAAAAAACAGCAGGTAGTAAAAAATCCAAGAATAAGGTGGTAGTGGAGTAATACTACAATACTGATAAGGGAAACTAAACAGCGCTCGACTACCTACTAACCTTCTACTCTATTCCTTGATGAAAGATTCATGGAAAGAAAGGAAGAGTTCAGATGGAGAAAGGTTATAGAAACGCACTCAAAAAGTAGGGAATAAACTCGACAATTTTTATAATGTACCCCTACTGATACACACAAAACTCTTGTGGCTCTCTAAGGAATATTTGCTTGGTAGTGCTCTTGGTTGCCCTTGTACCTAACAGAATTCATAGGAGCTCTTACCTGTTGGTATATGGGACCATATAGTTTGGGTAGTCTTCTGGAAAGTGTATGCCCCCCACCCTCACCCCCACCCCCGCCCCGCACGTTGTTAGTGTTGTGCCTAGATGTGTTTAACCCATTAGCCGAGTTCACTGCATTAACTTATGGAGTAGGCTTCTTATATCAACTATTGTATTGTCTTCTGGCTTGTCTTGAGAAGTCTGTGAATGTATATTTTCTTGTTGTTGCTTAGTGTGAGGTTGTATGTTCAGCCAATAAACTATATTCCTATCCCAAATTATTTGGGACTCCATTTCATTCTAATAGTAAATAATTTTTCTTTTAATGCAAATTAAGTGTCTCTAATCCCACATCTGCCTCTACACAACAATTTAGCGTCCAACTAGAATACTCTTGCAAATAATGCAAGTGTATCTAAAATAACTCTTAAGCTTGTTGGTTGGATATGAACCCTTTCGCTCTGTTATGTTATATATGTTCTTGGCTAAATTCTCCTTATCCAAAGACGTTTTGGTAAATTTGAGTCAGCTCATCTCTTGTGATTTCGAGCTGCCTTGTGCCCCTGTCCAATTGCATCTCTTCTATCATCAAATTGTTGCAACTGAGTAGTAGTTTCTTCAATGTTTTATGTATGATTTGTTTGTTATTTTGATGGTATGGTAGTGTATTTTTAGTAGATGGAAAATTGAGTGTTTAGCTGGTTAGTTATTAACAGTAAGTTAATTGACTGGTGTTTTCCTGTTGTGGTTGTACTTGATAAGGGAAATGTATATTCCTGTGGCCTTAATGTTCTCTTTCTCTCCTCCTGGATATTGTTATGTGGTCTGATTTTCATGCTGATATTCTCTCATTAAGATGTATCGTATTGTTGAAAACAATGCCAGGTTTTTTGTCACCATTTGTCATCTGTTATGCCCCATTTTCATTACACCTAAGTTTTTCAATTGAAATTCTTTCCATTTTTTATTTGTCTGTTGATATTTGAGCAGTGAGGGAAGCTAGGAATGATGGCCAGCGTGGAGGAGGTCGTGGGGGACCACGTGGAGGATTGCGTGGACGCGGTCGTGGTTTTAACCAAGAATTTGTTGATGGTGAGAATACTTTTGGAAGCACTAATGGGTTCTCCGGAGGCTACAGAGCTTCTGAAGATGGAGAGTCAGGGAAACCCTCCGAGAGGAGAGGTGGATATGGAGGACCTCGCGGGGGGGTTCGTGGTGGTCGCCGTGGTGGTTTTAGCAATGGAGATGATGCTGTAGATGGTGAACGCCCCAGGAGGGTGTTTGAGCGCCGAAGTGGAACTGGACGTGGGTAAGTCATTTAAAGGAGCTCACATTACTTTTTTTATGGGTGGGTGGGTGAGGGGCCTCTGATTCTCTCTGATGTGCTTATTTAGCTGGTGTGAGCTTGAATGTTTCAAGTGTTTATGTACTGATTGTCTTATTGTATAGGTATGAATTTAAACGAGAAGGTGCAGGTCGTGGGAATTGGGGAGCTCCCACTGATGAGCTGGCACCGTGAGTCCTTTCAGCTAAATTTCTTTCTTTATTCATCATGTTTGTTGTTTCTTATATAGTTTTAAGAATTTTGTTATTGCTTTTGAGTTCAGGGAGAACAAACCTGTTAACATAGAAGAAAAGATTGTTGATGCCGAGAAACAAGATGGGCAAGCTGATGATGCAGATGCGAATAAGGACTCTCCGATGGTTGAGCCACAAGAGAAGGAACCTGAGGAGAAGGTTGCTTTCCGTATTTTCTGATGGACTGTTTTCCACTTGTTTATATGGTCTACTTCTTCTGATGCAAATTAGTCTGTATCAGTGCATCATCTTTATCTTGGTGACTTGCTGGTTCTTCTATAACAAGTTATATGATTCTGTAATGGACATTGCATGCAATCATTTTCTGAACAGCTTGAAATTTTAATAGTAAACTATGTTGAATTTTTGCATTTTAACTTACATTCGATTTCAATACATAAGTTTGCCTTGCACTTGTTCATGTTGCTTACAGATCGTTTATTTGCATGATCCTATTGTCTTGTACTTGTATATGTATTGCCATTTGTTAACAACATACTTGTTTGATATGTAGGAAATGACCCTAGAAGAGTATGAGAAGGTAATGGAAGAGAAGAGGAAAGCCTTATTGGCTCTAAAGCCCGAGGAAAGAAAGGTCAATTTGGACAAAGAGTTTGCATCAATGCAACTTTTATCAAATAAGAAGAATGACGACGAGGTCTTCATTAAGTTGGTGAGATGTCTGACATATGCTCCTATTTAGTTGCTTTAATGTGCTATTAGGTACTTGATTATGCTCTATTAGTATGTTAATAATCTTGCTTGGAAAATTTTCCCCAGGGTGCTGAGAAGGATAAGCATAAGGAGGCAGTGGAAAAAGCCAAGAAGGTACTTTTACGTTTTTAGCACCTTGAAACATCTAATTTGGTTTGCAGCAGCTGGCAGCAGGTTTTGTTGTATATTGCATCTTTTAGGGAGTTGTGACGCCTTATTATCCTACTGCTATATTGAGTCTGATGTTTTTTATTTCTCAACCTATTCCACTTTTCCTTCTGTCTCCCTTCCCATTGTTGTGGGAATACAATGTGAAGGGTGAGGGAAGGAAGCTTTATGCATGCCCATGTAAGCAAGAGGATTAGCCCCCCTCCCTGGAAAACATTTTGTTGTGAATCTTAATGATGTCATAGTTTCTCACTAATTGCTATAGCAAATGTAGTCAGAAAAAGAGTTAGTAGAAAGTTACCTAGTTGCGCTTGCACTAGCTAAAGATCCTAAATCCACATCTTTACCAACTTTACTGGCTCATTTACGAGTGACTTTGCATCAAGCAACTCAGCTGACCTTTCAATCTACTTTGAAATAGTATGAAGATTCCAGTTGGGTCAAAGCTACCAAGTTCAAAAAAAATTTAAAAAATCCAGTTGGTCATGTAATCTATTTGTTCTAGCTTCTGCTGTTGTTGTTGCAGAGCTTTGGTGATTATGTTGCAGATTTAGTCGATTTCTCAAGTCGAAGCTGTTTCTGATGTGCATGTGTTCTTTTCCGAACTGATACTTTTTAGTCTCTTGTAAAGTTTTTCCCAAGTTGAGGAAGTTCATTTATGTTTTCCTAATTTGTGATTCCTAGACCCTAGTTTCAATATTTTCCAAGTACCATTTCTTTTGCTTGGTGGGCTAGTGATGCTGGGGCATGTATATTTTAATATGGGGTTTATCTTAAGGTTAGTCTTCTCCGAAGACCTGATGCAATAGGCCAACCAAACATCTATAGGTCCTAAAGAGCCCTGATAGTGTGTACTTCAGTTGAATTTTCTACCATCATATATATAAGTAGGTACAGAAGTTGCTGAAACAGATGGAGGTTTTAAATGCTGAAAACTTTTTTATATATTATGTTTTGTAGTGACAATTGTTTCAATTCAATCTTTTGTAGACTAAAAGCATCAATGAATTTCTGAAGCCTGCCGATGGAGAAAGTTACTATCGCTCAGGTGGCCGTGGAAGAGGAGTACGTGGTCGTGGAAGAGGTGGTAACGGTGGAAACAACGGTTTTGAAGCACCATTTGTTAAAGCACCATCCATTGAAGATGTAGGGCAGTTTCCTTCCTTGGGCGCCGCCAAGTAAGGAAGCAGAACTTGCCATCTGGGTTTGTGTCAAATTATGCCGCAATTATCATGTATGGGCTCTGATGGCAGAGTATCTCCAGGAATCTGTTCCTGTATAATCATCCGAAACCTTTATAGTTCTTATTAGTGTAAAATTCAAATGACTTTCTGTGGTTTTATGCCCTTGAGTATTTATTTGCTTTGTGCATGAATGCCATTTCCTCCTTATAGGCATTAGGGTTACTATTAAATTTTTCGTTTTAGTTAAGCGAGGTCAGATTCTGATCTGGAGTTTTTCCCCGTTAAAACAATTTTGTTCCTTTTGCAAGCATTGTTTTGTTCTTGTTCAAAGCAGCACTTCCTAGTTTATCCTCTTTTATCTTATTCTCAAATGCCTAGATGTCGTTGACTAGAATACAAATCTGAACTGTGGAAATAGCCTTTTGTGAAAATGCAAGGTAAGGCGGCTGTGTATCGTACTGGTTTGGCCTGCCTTTGGGTTCCTTGCATAGCTGGAGCTTTAATGCATCAATTGGTGGGCTGATGTCTCTTTTTTTCCACCGGTGTTCGGTACCCGCATTGGATGCACTGCACCACAACCCATGGTGGTGTGCTGCCGTCCTTGCTATGGTGAAATTATATTCTTTCACTGTAATATTTTCTTCCTAAAATTTTGGTTTCCCCCTGTTGTAATTAAATGATCCTGAGCCAAGGTTGACGTCTTGTGTTCTTGATCTGGTGTAAGCCTCCACTTTGGTTGAATGTGCTGTGGCTAATTTGGGCAAATGCATTACTCCGCTAAGCTATTTAAAGAACATGAGCTACTCTAT
The DNA here is from genome assembly GCF_002878395.1 of Capsicum annuum. NCBI lineage: Eukaryota > Viridiplantae > Streptophyta > Magnoliopsida > Solanales > Solanaceae > Capsicum > Capsicum annuum. Next base: position 179,906,014 of record NC_061116.1, read on the forward strand.
ATGATCACGCTCCCCAAAAAGAATGTATATTATTAACACACTAGTCTGGGCCGTTCTTGGTGAAAATAAGGTCTTGAGTTGGTTGAAGTTTTTTGGAAAATACTCTAGGGAAAATGATTTCCCTGGTGGTAGTGAAAAAAATAAGTTTCACAATTGGCTTTTCACATTAGTTGCTTCAAATACACCTCATCTTTGCCCCCTATCCCCACTTCTCATAATGTTCATATAGATTATATACAAATGCTTTTAGAATAATAACCTTTGTTTATCAAATATGAAACTAAGAAATTTATCATTATTCAAGAAAATATTTTTTTACATCGATGGTACCTTACCAATACAGAGGTGAATTTATAATATGATTGGAACCTAAAGCTCTGACAACCCACACGAGTAAGAATTTTTAGAAACCATCTCTTACTATTATAGAATTTTTAGAACCCATCTCTTACTACTATAAAATTAATATATATACATATATATATATATATCAAAATATGATATGCTTTTACGTGCAGTGCACTGCTTGATGTTGGGTTTTAAGGGGGGGGGGGGGGGGGAGTATTTATGCTTTTTCTCATCTAAATGATTGGATTCAAAGAAAAATAAAATACATCATTGCACAACATACCTCATTTGTTTCTAATTTTATACAATAATTAGAAAGGGAGGGAAGGGCGGGGAAATGAGGTGGTGGGGAGTGTCGGAGAATATGGAAGGAGGGTGGTTTTGAAGAAATGAAAGGAGTGGGGTCTTGAAGAAGAAGATGAAAAGGGGTCGGGGTGTTTTTATTTATTATTTTTATTTTATTATATATAATTAAATTATATATAATAATTTAAAAATTATTAAAATATTCCAACAAGGAGCTAAAGTATGCAGGCAATACATTCATTTCACATTTTCTTACAAAATTATCTATTTGTCACGTTGGGGCTTAGTAATTAATTAAGTTGAATGCACTGAGAAGTTAAAGTAAAAGATATCCCGTCTTAATTAATACTAGTGGCATATCGCCCGCGCTACACGTAGACCCAATATTTATCTTTTTATTTTAATCTATGCGATACATTTTACTTTTTAATTTATTTAAAAAAAAAGATTATTTTTATACTTTTAGAAATAATTTATTTTTATATATATATTTTTAATAAATATTTTATAATTACACAAAATTTAAGGTTTAATTATATCACGAATTTTAAAATAGCATTTTATTTTTCTACTCCATACTTAATCAAATGGTGTCATATTTATTGAAACAAAAAAATAGTAAAAAAAAATAAAATTTAATTTTTTTGTTTTCGTATTTTATGTTTCGTTTATTTGTACCGAATAAAATTTAAAATTTTGATCATTCAGAACTTAGCTGTTAACTAAGTGAAGAAAATTTTAGGATTAAAGTGATGAAATTTAGTAAAAGTGAGGCTAATTAAACAACTTCAATGACTCCCCAGATGGAAGAATATAGGACAACTTTTCAAATCTATGGGTTCACCTTGTTGAAATTTTTGTACGAGTGCCACGTTAGCAAAAAGACACTGGACAGAGGTGGTGTTTGATAATGGAGAAAGGAAGAGGAAAATAAGAGGAAAAGGAGTGGTGAACAACACGACAACAATGACGGTATGAAGAGAGGACAAGAATGAAGATAAAGAAG
>NC_061116.1:179910673-179929885 GCF_002878395.1 Capsicum annuum
ATTGTGACTTAGTACATAAGAGAATGAACAAAGGCGTCCTTTATTTTAAGTTAGTTATTGTAGAAAATAATACTTCGTCATAATTTGTTGTATTAATTATTGCACATACAACAACAACATATCCAGTGTATTCCCTCAAAGTGGGGTCTGAAGGGGAGAGGGGGAAGGTAAAGTATACGTAGTCCATATTACTACCTCATTTGAAGTACAGAGGTTGTTTCTGATAAACCCCCGACTCAGGACATATAATATTATTACAAACAAAAAATATAAAAGCAAACAACAAAAAGGGATATATACCGCTAGATAATAGAGGAAACAAGATACCCACAAGGTAATACTATATATTAACTATTCAAAAATCATAGACATCACCAAAATATTACGAACAAGAGACTACAAGAAACTACAGATACAGATACAAACATAGCACTTTTTCTTACTATTACGGACGTACTCCTACCTACTAATCACTATAAAAAAAACAGCATTTAGCAACTATCATATTTGATTGCTATTTTATGTAAATCCGTCGCTAAACAAAAATAGCGATGGAATAGCGAAGAATTTGAGTTTGTTGCTATATTGCTCGTTGCTAACCTCTTAGCGACGAAAAAAAGATTTTCGTCGCAAAACTTGTGACCGATTAGCGACGAAATTTATTAGTTGATGTTATCGACGGAATATTACGTTGCTATACCGTTGCTATTTCCAAAATTTATTTTTATCGTGGCTAAATTTACTACAGAATATTTTGTCGCTGATTCGTTGCAACATAGTTTGGTCGACTGAGAAGACGTTTTTAGCGATCAAATTTATCCATCGCTAAAGTTTTTTCACTATCAACGACAAAAGTTAGTCACTAATTTTTTGTCTCTAATAATTATGTAAGAAAATTATTGAAACGCATAAATTATTGAATAATTAAAATAACCAATATTCATATAGATAGCAAAATGCACAATAACTGTGTCTAAACATCCACAAGTTCAAATATTTTGTCAAAATAAACTAATGTCAAACCCACATCCATCAAAATTAGTATTTGTTACTACACAATTGTTTTGTACTTTCACACAAAATAGTCTATCAAAAAACAATGCAACGATGAAGGGCTACGAATACTATGAAGCTACGAATTAACGTCATCATCATTAGTAGGAGGAGGATCAAGCACGACCCCTTCTTGTGCCCTAATACCACCAACATGCTCAATCCGGTTGAACTGTAGCTCTGCATTTCTTTATATTAGAAATGAAATACTTGTAGCATAGTGCAACCTTCTTCAACCATTGTTGCTTCACCACAATTTCACTAACGGAAGAATCCCAATAGAAATTCTTCTGAAATACATTTTAAAGAAATATCATTATTCACTTTAATTTGTATAGAAACTGCATACACAACCAGAATGCATATCCAGATATTCAAATAAGAGAAGAATATATCTAGAAGATGTAAATTTGGACTTAGGTGGAGAAGTCGGGAATGCTCAGCAACAAAAGATTTTTCATCACATTATGTGTATGGACGTGCAAATGTAATTCACTTAGAGTTGGATCTCGACCTATTGTAATAGCCTATACAAACGAATAATAGTCAACACTTTAAATAGCAGTAACCTGCCTTAAATAGCAGCTGGATATACAGTAACCTGCCAACACTTTAAGCATTAACTTGTATTTTTTAGTTTTCTACTCTTTCATATTTTTTAGGACTAGCAGTTTTAGGAAGTAAAGAAATTACAGTACAATTAATATAATTCATGAAATTTATACTTACAAGTTTCTTTCGGTGCTCTCCAATTTGCTAAAAAAAAACAAAGAGATGGCATAACCTTCTGCCAACAAAGACCAACATCTAATTATTACACAGAAACAACAGACATTCAAAACAGACCCTTGGATGGACTATGAAGACAAACACAAGAAAAAGTTTGACAATGCCGAAGGCATCAGTAATACCCTTAAATCTAAGCACGTATAATAAATTACGGTTTAATTTACTGTTCTTAAAAGCATTAAATGACGGCTGAAATTTCCTCTAACCCTTCTCTATTAGGCTATGAACATTAAACCCCTAGAGGTTGCTGTAAATATCAGGGGAACTGATTCTTCCTCCAACGTTTGACTTTTCCTATTAACAACTTTTGCACTCATATTTCCGCCATAACTCTTGAGTCATCAATCTAACTTTTCAAGGAGAGTTTTCAACTTGTAATCGGATTTGCATTACCCTATGGCTTTAAATTTAATGTTAGAAAGCCAGAAAGATAAGAATCTTGAAAAATGTAGATTGAAGATGCTTTGAACACCAAAAGTGCATATATGTCTTTACGAATTAATCAACTAACTTTTCCAAAAGCTCTTTTGTTATGGAGAGCTTTAAAAATCATTTTACTAGGATCACAATGTCAATTTTCAGACAACATAGCTATCAAACGCACCAAGGTCCAGATCTTAAAAATAGACTGCAAGCCATGATTGATCAGCTATCCATTTTCTTCACTTGCTATTTGAAGATAATATTTCTTTTATGTGATGGTAATAGACCAATGAAACAAGGAGAAATAAAATGGGGATAGAGTATTTAATATTGGCCTTTTATCCACATATTTTCATAAATATCTTTCTATTAGAATTGGCAAATACCCTTGATATAGAAAGTGATAGTGAGAGTAGCATGCTAGCGGTTACGACAGGAAAGCATGCAGTTATGTACTTTGGTCTTTCTATTAAATCCAAATCGGGTAAGTCTAAATGGATCCCAGAATAACCTAGATTATAAGCTGTAGAAATTTTTGGAGTAAAACAGTGTACCTTTAGTTCACAGCAGAAATCGATTCTTGTTTTTGAACGGATCTGTCCAAGTTCACTTCGTCTCTCTTGGAAACGAAATTATTTCACAAACTAAATGCTTTTAATTGGTGTTGTTTTAAAATTCAAGCCCAATTTTTTTTTTGTTTCTCATACTCGTTAGACAAAGAGGAAAAATCATCTTATAGGGGTGATTTGGGGCGGGAACAGTTCAGGTCGGGTCGGGTCAGTACACATAGGTGACCTATACCCGTAATCCAACATCTCCCCACTTCACACATGGTGGGCATGACCTGAGCCACTACGACATCAACAATCACCAATTCATACGTTAAATAGTTTGTGCGACCTGTGAGCATTACGAGCTTTACCTATAAGGTTTTACAAGCTATACTTAGGAATCCAATCACATGTGGAAATAATTCTCTACTAATATGAGGATACTAATACTCACAATACCCCAGAATTATTTACTACTTCAGTAGTTACTTATTGGATCCCTCATCTTCTTAAAGAGGTGAACTCGAGTTCATGATTAACCTTATATACACAATTACACTTGACTCTTATATGGTTAGTGTAATAGCCGGCTTGTGTAAACAAGTTAAAATATTCATTTTAATCGTATTCCCTTTCCACTGAATCTATCTGTTCTAATCAACTGCTATCTTAGACATGCACCGCATTGTCGAATCTCTCATGGCTATCAGTAACATGCTAAAATAGCAACACCGATCGAAAATTCAAGAAACAGTTAAAGGTCTCAGGGTTTTTCAATAAAAAGTTAAAATAACTTTTAGGGTCTCACACAATGAAAAAACAGGGATTCATTCTTTCATTAATCCCATTGGTTGCCAAGCACACGTGGTATGAAACATGTGTTATGATGTTATCACCTTATATTGGTGTGTGTCTCATTCTCTTAATCATTCAACATCATACAGATCTAGGTATAGACACCTCTAAATGTCTAACCTGAGTTTCTTTCTTTAATAATCCCCAAATTCATATTCTTAGAGAAACTCACATCTGGCTTTACAAAATAAGTCATTATCTTTTGGTGGAACCTTTCTCTTCACGTTCCTTGATGTAAGAGGAGATTGCTCGTGTGAGAGAGCCAACCTCGCGACTTGTTCGACACACTGTATTAATAAAACACATTTTTGCATGTATATAAGATTGAATATAGATTCAAGATTCTTATATTGATAATAATATAATCAAGTCATCTACAATACATAAATATAATCATATCCTACGTAGTCCCAGAGCCATAACCTGTTTCTCAAACAAGTCTCTAGATATCGCCTTAGTAAAGGGATCAGCTATCATTTCTCGTGTAGGAATGTATTGTAAAATTATTTCTCCATATGCTACTATATCTCTTATAAAGTTGTACTTAATATCAATGTGCTTGGCCTTGCTGTGATATTTAGGATCCTTCGTATATGCGATAGACGCTTGACTGTCACAATATAAAATCATGGGACCCTTAGAATTCTTTGCGAAGTTCAAATGCTCAAAGAATCTCTTCAACCAAACAACTTCTTGTACTGCAGATGCACAAGCCACAAATTTTGATTCCATAGTTGAAAGGGCTGTGCAAGTTTGTTTCTTGCCTTTCCACGAAATTGCACCACCATTTAGCAAGAAAGCATAATCGGAAGTTGATTTTCTATTATACCGGTCACCAACCCAATCAACATCTGTATAACCTCTTATGGATAAATCGGATCCACTATAGCATAGTGAATAATCAGCAGTACTCTTCAGGTATTGAAAAATTCTCTTTACTGCTTTCCAATGATCTCTTCCAGGATTGGATTGATACCTGCTAACCATACCTATGACATAACAAATGTCTGGGTGAGTACACATCATAGCGTACATCAAACTCACAACTGCACTGGAATATGGTATACGAGACATGTCTTATTTTTCTTTTTCAGTCTTTGAACTCATATCAAGGCTTAAAGTTTCACCTCTTGCTATAGGAGTATCTATGGATTTGCAACTATTCATTCAAAAACGTTCCAAAATTTTCATTATGTATGTTTCTTGAGATAAACTCAAAATTTTCTTGGAATGGTCTCTTTGAATTTTAACACCCAATATATAGTATTCTTCACCCATATCTTTCATGTCAAATGAATTTGAAAGCCATGACTTAAACATTTTTTACATACTCCAAATTATTTCCAGCTAATAAAATATCATCCACGTAAAGCAAAAGAATCACAAACATTTCATTGGACTTTTTCACATAGATGCAACGGTCTTCATCGATCATGGTGAAATCAAATGAAATCACTTCCTTATAAAATCTCAGGTACCACTGCCTTGAAGACTGCTTAAAGCCATATATAGATCTGTTTAATTTACAAACCTTCTTTTCTTGGCCTTTAACAACAAAACCTACAGGTTGTTCCATGTGGATTTCCTCTTTTAGTTCTCCATTGAGAAAAACGGTCTTCACGTCCATTTGATGTAATTCAAAATCTAAACGTGTAACTATAGCTAAAACAATCGAATTGAGGTAAATTTCACAACTGGCGAAAAAGTTTCCTCATAATCTATTCCAGCTTCTTGAGTAAAACCTTTTGCCACCAATCGTGCTTTATGCCTTTCTATTGACCCATCTGATTTGCGTTTGACTTTAAGAATCCATTTGTTCCCAATAGCTTTACGTCCAGAAGGAAGGTCAACTATATCCCAGACTTTATTGGTTTTCATGGACTCTAATTCTTCTTTCATCATTTTTATCCATTTATCTTTTTCAGCACTCGATAAAGCCTCAATCACAGAATTAGGTTAATCCAATTTTGTAGGAGATACCAGAAAAACATAATCCTCAATCTCATAAGATAGTTTAGGCATACTTTTTCTGGTACTCTTACGTAATTGAAGTTCAAATTCCTCAATTGTATTTTGGGATTCACAACTCCCACTTGGACCAGGAATCATTTCTTGAACAATAGAATTACCAAGCATATCCTGTGACATTATTTGATCATCTGAATTCAACATTTCGTAAAGAGGCTCATTTTCTTTTATTTCATTCCTTTTTGAAAAATTATTTTCCAAAAATGTGACATCTCGTGATTCAATTTCAGTAGTACTTCCATCTTCCAATTCACCAATGAACACATATCCTTTGGAGTGTTCAGAGTATCTTATAAAGATATATTTCTTTCCTTTTGGACTTAGTTTTCAAACTTACCAAAATAATCTTTAATATATGCAGCACAACCCCAAGGTCGTAGATCATTAAAACTTGGTTTATTACTAGTCCATAGTTCATAAGGAGTAGAAGATACTGATTTAGAAGGCACTTTATTCAATATGTAGGCCCCAGTTAATAACGCATCTCCCCAAAAAGAGATTGGTAAATTTGCCTGCGTCATCATGGACCTTGTCATATCCAACAATGTTTTATTCCTCCTTTCGGCTATACCATTTTGTTGAGGTGTATAAGGACTAGTCAATTGTCTTTTAATGCCTTTTTCAATACACAGTTCTTCAAACTGTTTTGATAGATATTTCACGTCCTCTATCGGTTCTTAGTGCCTTTATACTTTTGTCTAATTGATTCTCAACTTCATTCATATATCTTTTGAAATATTCAAGTGCTTCTGATTTATGAGATATCAAATAGACATAACCAAAACACGTGAAATCATCAATGAATGTAATGAAATATGAAGCACCAGTCCTTGTCCTCACATTCATTGGACCACAGATATCTGAATGGATTAATTGCAATAGGAATTCAACTCTTTTAGCCTTCCCAAATGGTTTACGTGTAATCTTTCCAGCAAGATAATTTTCATAAGTTGACATTTCAATTTTGGAGAAAGAACTTAGATGTCTTTTCTTTGCCAATCTATTCATCCGATCTTGCCCTATATAGCCCAATCTAGCATGCCATGTAATTATATCAAGATCATTATTACTAGAATAACATGACATTACACAACGGTCAACATAATAGTCATAGGTTGAAGGATTACAATCTAAAAAAATAAAGCAGTCATAGCGATGTCCAATACCATAAAAAATATTATCTAGAGTAATTCTTACACAATTACGACTAAAGAACAAATTAAAACGAACATCTAAGAGAACAAACATAGACACTAAGTTTTGTCGAATTTCTGGAACATATAGGACGTCATGCAACATTAAAGACCGGCCTTCACGCAAATCTACTTTGCAAGTGCCAATCCTTTTGACTTCAAGTCTTGCATTATTTTCTACATAGATCCACCTTGGTCCAGGTGAAACTCGACAAAAATCCACAAACGCTTCTCGATCTCGACTCACATGGTCGGTGGCTCCTGAGTCTATAATCCACATAGGATAAGATTTAATTAATAAAATAGTGCTAGAAACATATGTAGCACTTAGAGATGCATTTAGAAATGCTACCTTTTTCCCTTCAGGATATTCACGAGCAAAATGCCCCAGATTTTGAGATTGTAGCACTTCATCTTGCTCTTGTCTTTCTTCTTGAAATTTTTTTTCTTCTTCTTAAAGTTTGGCTTGTTCTTTTTCTCAGCGGGTCCTTCTTCGGTCTCTTTACCTTTCCCGTCCTTTTTCCACTTCTTCTTACGCTTGAATCTTGAAGAATCCTTACCACTTGATTCAGCCATAAAGGCATTAGAAGCAGCTTTAGCAGCACCAAACCACTCATCTTCAAGTTCAATGTGACGTGCAACATCAGAAAAAGTTTTGATGCTGTCATTGTGGGTTAAGTTGATCTTCAGGTGTTCCCAACTATTGGGAAGAGATCGGATTACTGCCTGAACCTGCTGCTCATCCGAGAGAACATGACCAACACTTTTTAGTTGAGCTATCATATTCAACATCACCCTAAGGTGTTGTTTGATGTTCTGATCATGACGCTTCTTGTAAGTGTAAAAGTTGATAGTCAGCTGTCTTAGGTGAGTAATAGAAGTACCTCCATATGTTCCTAGAAAGTGTGCCCAAATGGCATTGGCAGTAGAAAATTCCTCACATTCATGTATGAGGTCATCAAACACAGAACTTACTATGATTCCACGTGCAATGGAATCAGCCTTTTTCCAAGCCTTATAAGCTTTAAGGTCTCTCCCGTGTTGTGCAGCATTTTCCTCTTCTGGTAGACTTAAGACATGGTTAATACCTTCGAGAGCATTTTTCTCTTCTAGTACATACCACATCTTACGACTCCAAATGTCGTAGTTGTCTCCATTAAGTTTTTCTCCTTTGTTCAAGTCAGCAATTATGCTTTTAGATGCCATGTCTGTTATTAAGAGACAATTACGCAAGTATATTATCAATTATGCGTACAAATTACACATTCAGGTAAATCATTTCACATAAAGGTTTTGTGTTTAGTGTAAAGTCGAAAGGACACTAAAGAATTCAATCATCATTTACTAACTAAACATTTAACCAAAATTAAAAATTAATTTCTTAATGTGCATTAGAATGATAGCTTTTAATTAAGTCGTTTAAAACTCAAACAAATGAATGAAATTCATATAAAAGTATATAAACAACTTAATATATATATATATATATATATATATATATATATATATATATATAATATAAAGTTTATAATTAACTTCATATTACAAGTCAATCTAAAAATAAAAGTCATTCCACAAATATTTAAGACGACTTATGTACATCCAAAAAGGCTCGCTAGGCCAAATCTCGTGGTAAACATCAATTAATCTCTCGCCCCAAGGGTCACAGAGAGAATTTTCTAAAATAGCTAATGCTTCCCAATCCGAGATTTCTACATACTTTTCTAGTTCTACACGTTTCATCTCAAATAGATGTATAAAACAAGCAATACTAATGTTAGGAGACATCTTGAAAGACTTGAATTCTTTCAGCTTCTTCTCTTTTTCCCTTCGTATAGCCCTTTCATTTCGTAATAGATTTTGTGTCATCCTGGGGACACCATTTCGTATGATCTCTCGACCTCGAAAACATGCCCTTCGACAACGTGCTCTTTCACTTTGTCTCTTTGCTCGACATCCTGAACTCCCACTTGGAGTGATTCAAGTTTGTCCCCGTTCAACCATTTATGAAATAGGAACCAAGAAACATCAAGAATGGTAGAACCACTCAATGTAACCTCTTATGTTACATTTTTACCGCAGAAGGCAAAATCTGTTATAGAATTAAAATTATGGACTAATTAGGAAAAGAATAATATGAAGCCTAATTCTAAAAGTTTTTATTATACTGAAATAACAGTGTACATGCACTTTTTTCTTTTTGAAGAATAAAAATAGCAATATACTTATTAATTTATTCAAAAGGTGAGCAATATGCCTTTATTCTCCTTCTCCCTTATTAATAATTAAAATAAAAGGCATAATGAATATATATAATGAATATATACATACTGAAATAATGAATATGCCTTTAATATGTACATGATGCCCAAAAATAATTAATTAAAAAAAAAACTTTACAACATCTCATTACAACCTTTTCTTTCATTATAAAATATGTTGTACTACTATTAGTAGTACTTGTACTACACAAGTACCAAATATCATATAGCAATAAAACAACAAATAAAAAAAAGAAGATAACATTCATCATCTTCTCTCTCGAATAACATTCGGTGTTTTCTTTTATTTTTTCTTCCATCATATAATAATAATCATGTCTGGTCAGATATATAAAATCTTTGACGCGTCTGACTGAATCAGCGTTTGAATGAATCAGTAGTGCGTCCAACCGGAGTTGTGGTGGCGCATCTGACCAGAGCAGCGTCTGATCGGAGACCAAATTATTTTACAGGTACGTTCTAATTCGGTCAACAAAATTTCTAACATGTAAGTACTAACTCGATTTTGTATTTTTAGACTTAAAATCAAGATTATACATGTGAAATTAGGGCAATTTAAACTCTGTCTCTGATACCATTGTAGAAATTTTCGGAATAAAATAGTGTACCTTTAGTTCGCAGTGGAAATTGATTCTTGTTTCTAAACAGATCTGCCCAAGTTCACTTCGTCTCTTTTGGAAACGAAATTGTTTCACAAACTAAATACTCTTAATTGGTGGTGTTTTAGAATTCAAGTCCAATCTTTTTTTTTGTTTCTCATATCCGTCAGACAAAGAGGAAAAATCATCTTATAGGGGTGATTTGGGGCGGGAACAGTTACAACTATTCCCCCTTTTTTATTTGAGTTAAGATTATCTTAATCTTATTATTCTGACTGAGAAACGGGTCGAATCGGGTCAGGTCAATTCGGGTTGGGTCGGGTCGGGTCGGGTCAGTCCACATGGGTGATCCATACCAGTAATCCAACAAAGGCACAACAAAATGTCACTAACTTTTCTTTTGATAAGTTGTCATCAACTACCAAAGCATCATGGTATTTATTATGTCAAAACGCCTTAAGAACACGAATATACACTGTATCAACATGAAATACTGCTGATGCCATCCATAAAGTCTGGGACTCCAAGCAATGGAGAAATGCAAGAAAAAAAAGCTATCTAAAAGCATGAACCAAACCTACAACTTCACTGAATAAACAAATGAATTCAAAAGGAAAATATGTAGGAGGAACCATAAAACTTATGTATATTTATCGTGCTTTCCTCTTTACCAATATGCAGTGTACTCAATATACCCATACAAAAGGATTATGGGAACTCATAGGAGGCTTAGAACAAGTTTATCCCCAGAAAAATGAGAAATTTTTTAGTACATCTGCATCCCCACCTCAATCCTTCGAAGGAAGGTAGTTTTCAATATGTGTGTTTTTGGGTGTAGTGTCCATGTAATGGGAGAGAATATTATCAAATACATGACATAATTTTGTGGTAGGCAAAGAAGATAAGCTTTTCACAATATTCAAAAATAAAATTTTCAGCCAGCAGCTCTCCCAGGAAAAAATATACAAGGATATCACTGAATCAAAAAATTGAAAAAAGCACACATAACTAGCCAATGAGGTAGCTCCCCATAGAGCTCACTAAGTACAAATATGCATAGAGCTCTTATTGAACAAGGAAAATATATCAATCTGAAAATATTATCCATTCCTATATTAGACAATACACATAACTTACATATAGGGGTGGCAAATTGGAGGATTGCATTGGATTTGGACGGGTTAAATATGGATCGAGCAAAAATAGTTTGGATTGCAATCCGCCCATATAAATATAGGTAAACATAAATTTGGTCAAATATGGGTAAAAATGGTCCAACCCACTTTAACTCCTAAAGTCAAAAACATAAAACTTCTATATTATATCAACTTGACTTTTTTTTTTTATTTTTTTTAGTTTTTTCTTTTTAATTTTTTTCTCTCTCTCCTTCATATGTAGCCTCTAGTTTTATTTTTTTCATTTATTTTTCTCTCTCTCTTCTATCTCTACCCATTGCTTCTCTTTTTTTTTTCTTTTTTTTCTTTTCCCTTTTAGTCTCCTTTTTTTTCTATTTTTTATTATGTTTTGTTTTTACTTCTTTCTCATTTTTTTCATTGTATTTTATGTTTTATATTTTTTTTATTTTCGAAAAATATGGTTAAGTCGAGTACAAAGTATGGATGATGATTGAAATATCATAACCACTCAGTATATTTGTATTTGCCATCATTGTTTTTTCTTTTCTACTTTTTCATTATTTTTTTATTTTTAATTTTTTTTTATATTTTTTTCTTCAATTCTTTCTTTACATTTTTTTCTCTCTTCTATCTCTAACTTTTACCTCTCTCTCTTTTTTTTTTTTCTATTTTTTTATGATAGCGAAAATATCCTAAGTGCATATTGATTTATATTCGTCCAACATTTATAATTTGTGTAAGTACACTCAAGTAGACTCCACCTAATGGATAGATACAAAGATAGTATCCTGAAAGATCTTGGGATTACATTCATCAAACCAAATATCTTTAGCAGTCGCAAATTGATATACAAATACTAATGACACATTTGCATTGAATGATACATTGTATATTTATATATTTTAGTCTCGAGAAAATGCAATTAATTCATACACTTATTTGTATATAAATACAAATGATAAATTGTACATATTGATAACTAAACTATTCAAATACAAATAATAAAATTATTTGAAATATATAGTACATACAAATAAATTTAAAGTAAAAAAAATTATAAAATATAAAATGCAATGAAAAAAAGATGAGGAAAAAGATATAAAAAAAAAATAAAAATGACAAAAATGATGAACCAAGAATGAAAAGGGGAAAAACGAAATACAAAAAAAAAAGAATACGAAGAAAAAAGAAATAAAATTAAAAAAAAATTGATGAAATAGAAGAAAGAAAAAAGTTTAAGAAATGAGTAAAAAATAAGTGGAAAAAATAAAAAAATAAAAAAGGAAAAAAAGTAAATTAAGGTAAAAAGGAAAGAAAAAATAGTAAATTAAAGGAAAAAGAAAAAAAAACAAAAAAAAAACTGGAAAAGAAAAAAAAACAAAGAGAAATAAAAGATAGAAAAAAATAATAATAAAGGAGTGAGACTATGTATTATATTTAATTGATAAGAAATGTTATAAATTGTATAGGCTAAATGGAATAATTAGAAGTTTAAATTAATTAACCCATGTAGGTCTCAAGCGAATTTGAATGATGAAATAAGAATGAAAAAGGGAAAAACGAAAAAAATACAAAGAGAAAAAAATAGATGAAAAAATGAGAAAGAAAAAAAGAAATTATAAGAAACGAGTAAAAAAATGAAAAAGCAAAAAAGTAAATTAAAGACAAAAAGAAAGTAAAAACAAAAAAAAAAGAAGAAAAGAAACTAAAAAGGATTTTTTTTAAAAAATTTTAAGCATACGTGGGTGGTCTTTGTGTTTAAATGGATACCCATATTTTACGCATTTTATTCATATTTGTATGAGCTTTTAAAATGAGTTAAAGTTCATATTTATCTATTTGAAATATGAGTAATCCAATTCAATAAATATAGATTAAATGAACTCTTTTTATAAATATAAGCTGAAATTGCAAACCCTAATTATATAAAAAGCTGACCTCCAAATCAGAAAATAATGTCCTCATCTCTCGTAGTACCGCTTTTCAAAGAAATTTCTTCAGCAGCCTTCTCCTCTTTGTTGAAGTTTGTTTTGAAGAAAGAAAATTCTATATCAGAAATTTTCTTTGGTTAGGAGGAGGTTGAGAGTTATAAATAAACTTCATGTCCTTCATTGTTTAATACACACAAAAATATTCTTTTCCTTGTTTACTATTTAAGAGGTTTAGAGATAATTCTCTTGGAGATCTCTTTGAGAATAATATTTGGGAGGAGGTTGAGAGTTATAAATAAACTTCATGTCCTTGATTGTTTAATACACACAAAAATATTCTTCCTTTTTTACTAGAGGTTTAGAGATAATTCTGTTGGAGATCTCTTTGAGAATAGTATTTTAGAAAATGAGGGTGTGTTAGAAAAATATTGTGTATTGTATGGTGTAATAATTTTTATATAGTGAATATTTTTCTGGGAGGCCCGCGATTTTTCTCCAATTGAAAAGTTTTACACGTTAAATCTTTGTGTTATTATTTTTTTTAATTTCTGTGTTATTTTTTACTTGAAAGCGATCCGAAAGAGACTGGGTAAAATAGTCCCATGTAGCCTGGCAGCGGCCGCCTGTTTCTCTACCTCCCTCTTCTTGTTCAGAAGGAAAAAGTCTTCCCTTTCCAATTCATCAAGCTCCCTCTCTTGATGTAAGTATCTGTATTCTCCAACGAGGCTTCACAACATTCTCCAAGGCATTGACCCTCCGATTTGTGGTTTTGATTGCCTCATCAAGAGTCAAGAATGATGTTTGCAGCAACACAAGCTCAACAAGCAATTC
This sequence comes from Capsicum annuum, assembly GCF_002878395.1. Taxonomy (NCBI): domain Eukaryota; kingdom Viridiplantae; phylum Streptophyta; class Magnoliopsida; order Solanales; family Solanaceae; genus Capsicum; species Capsicum annuum. Next base: position 179,924,345 of record NC_061116.1, read on the forward strand.
AATAGATTTCACAAAGCATGGCCTCTTGTTGCTCCAACAAGGCAAGCTTTAATAACTCCAAGCATCGTAACTGTGGGGATATTGCAAGAAGTTAAACTAATTAAATGAAATTCTCTTGCAGGAATAATGCTAGAAGTTAAAGGATCAAGTGTTGGAGTACTTGCCTCTGGACCGAAGACCTTGAGGCACGACGCAACAACCATTTATTCATCTGGTTGGATCCATATGCATGTTTGAAATAGGTATTATGGGTATGGTTGCCCAAGATTACATTACTTTTTTGTTGAATATATCATGTAAGATATTGTAAGTAGAGTATTTGGAATGAATGAAAACCATATTTTTTTGAGAAGCTACATTATGACAATCTCATACCCAACTTTTTATTGATGTATAAACCAAACTAAAACTCTTAAGTTGTTATAACTTAGACAAGGTCTGAAACTTCCCAGATTCCTAAATTTATCGTCCATACAAATCCTATTTCCCACTCCTATAATATCATTGTGCTATGCCCCGTTCATCGCAACACATAACCTGTATACAATTTTAAACAGGCAAATCTTAATATATCTTCAGAAAGTACCTGTGTATTCTCCAGTACTAGAGAGATACAAATCTCACTATATAATAGTATTACTATAAGAAGAATCACTATGGGTTAAAGAATTCTAAAGCATAAATATTCAGCTTTATTTCTCCACGTTATGAAATGCACAAAATCTCATGATACACCCTTTCAGAAGATCAAAAATCTTTACATACAAGACTCCCCTTTTCCATTAGAATCACCAACACCCTTGACAAAAAAGCTAAAATTTGGTACAAACTGTAAATTGAAAAATGGGTCTTGCTATGCTCGCGACAAAAATGATTTTTTCATTGCTGATCCGTCGCTATTCAATGACGGAATATGATCGGTCGGTAAATTTCGTCGCTAAATGCTATTTTTTTTTTTTTATAGTGAACCTTCTACGCTAATTTGTGTCCTCCACACCTTCCTATCAAGAGTCATATACTTCGTAAGTTGTAAATGCTCCATGTCATGTCTAATCACTTTCCTTAAATATTTTTCCGCCTACCACTTCCACCTAAAACCATCCATAACTAGTCTCTCACACCTGCATACTCGAGCAATGAAATCTTCTGAAACGCAGCAGGTGTTTAGGTTTCTGTATGTCCTTAGTCTCTGTTATGAAACAATTTTGGCACCTTTAACCATTTTTCTTCGTTAATTTGTCGCACTGTTTGCACATTCTTACTATTTCTTTTGAAAAAAAAAAAAAACTGAAAAAGAATCGAGTGTAATCATCATTTTTAGTTTCTTTTGTTCCTAATTTTTTTCTAGAATTTAGGGTTCAAACTGTTATTAAAATAAATTCAATTGCTATGTTTTAAATAATTTATTTTTCTTTTATACATTTCATACTTATAGACGGTTTGATATGATCACACGTGCAACGTAGAATATTAACTATTGTTTATAGAAAAATAAATATTTTATATAAAAGAAAAAAATTATTAGAAGAAGTTTGATATATGTAGAGTACTATATCTCAAGAAAGATTGTATTGATTGCATTATTAATTAAGAAAATTATTAGAAGAAATTAATTATATAATTTTAAAAATAGATCTTATAATTTATTTTTTTTTGGAAAAAAGGACATCATATATCCATTGGACCAAAGAAATTCCACCAAAATGAGGAAATTACATGCTGTAGCCCAATAGTGGGTGACTTTGAATTTTTGACTCCAATAAGAAAAATCTTTAAAAATTAGCCTTCCTTCCCTTTTTAGTATAGTACAAGTATAATTTTGCCCTTTACACCTCAAATATTTTTAAACTTTTCATACTCATTTGTCTCTCAAATTCTATTTTTATTTTTATTGTTTTCACTTTTTTTATTTTTTCTTTAATTTTATTTTCATGTTTTAATTCATTTGTCTCAACTTTTTTTTTTCTTTTTTCTCAAACATTATCTATTTCTTTAATTTTTTCTTTTCTTTTTTAATTCATTTGTCTCAACCTTTATTTTTCTTTTATTTTTGGTTTTTTGTCATTTCTCTTTTTTTCCCTCATTTTTCTCAAATTTTATTTTTATTTTTTTCCTCTAATTTTTATTTTTCTCAATTTTTTTTAATTCTTTACTTTTTTCTTAATCTTTATTTTTTTCTTGCCTTTGTTTTTCTCAATCTTTTTTTTATTTCTCTATTTTATTTGGTCATTTTTTTTCTCAACTTTTATTATATTTTGCTAATAAATAAAAAATTGAATAATCCGTAAATGGATCTTTTTTTTTTTGACATCAAAGCAAATTTAAGGGCATGAATTGTTGTTAGAAAGTTCATTGAGATAAGTTTTGCCTCTGAGACAAAAATTGTAGAACAACTCATAAATCAAGGCAAAATGTGGTAGTGTCAAATCTTGCTTGTGGAGCATAACTTGTTGTTTGAAAATCCTTGAGTTAAGTCATGCTTCTAAGACAAGAGTTATAAAACATCTCATAAATAAAAAAACAATGTGGTAGTGTTAACACTTGTTCATTGGGCGTAACTTGTTCTTTTGGGAGGTTCTTGGATGGAGTTTTGTCTTAGAGGCAAGACTAATAGAACATCACATAAATCAAGACACAATATGATAGTGTCAACTCTTGTCCACGGAGCGTAACTTATTGGCTAAGTTTTACCTCTAAGGCAAAAGTTATAAAATATCTCATAAATCAATACATGATGTGGTAGTATCAACTCTATCCCATGGCCCATGCGGCGTAACTTGTTATTTGAGAGTTCATGGACTGATTTGAGCTTCTAATGCAAGAGTTATAGAGCATTTCACAAATCAAAACATAATGCGGTAATAACAACTCGTACCCACGGAGCATAACTTGTTGTTTCAAAATTCTTGATTTATAAAACTTCTCATAAATCAAGACAATATAGTAGTGTCAAATCTTATCCGTGGAAAGTAACTTGTTGTTTAAAAGTTCTTGGGCTAAGTCTTGTCTCTAAAGCAAGAGTTATAGAGCATCTCATAAATCAAAACATAATGTGATAGTGTCAACTCTTACCCATGGGACATAACTTGTTATTTGAAAGTCCTTGGATTAAGTCTTCTCTCTAATGCAGAAGTTATAGAATATCTCATAAATCAAAACACAATGTGGTAATGTCAATTCTTGCCCATGGGGCACAAATTGTTACTTCAAAGTCCTTGGTCTAAGTCTTACCTCTGATGGAAGAGTTATAAAATATCTCATAAATCAATATACAATGTGGTGGTGTCAACTCTTGCCCGTGGGACATAACTTATTGTTTGATGGTCCTTAGACTGAGTCTTACCTCTAAGACAAGAGTTATAGAGCATTTCATAAGTAAAAATTACAATGTGTTAGTGTTGACTCTTGCCCAATATACATAACTTGTTTGAAAATTCTTGGGATAAGTCGTGCCTCTAAGGCAAGAGTTGTAGAATATCTCATAAATGAAGACATAACGTGGTAGTATCAACTCTTGCCCATGGGGCATAATTTATTATTTGAAAGTACCTGAGCTAAGTCTTGCCTATAAAACAAGAGCTGAAGAACATCTCATAAATGAAGACATAATGTGATAGTGTCAACTCTTGCCCGTGGAGAATAATTTGTAGTTTGAAAGTCCTTGAGCTAAATCTTATCTCTAAGGCAATAGTTGTAGAACATCTCATAAATGAAAACATAACGTGGTAGTGTCAAATCTTGCCCGTGGGGCATAATTTGTTGTTTGAAAGTCCTTGAGCTAAGTCTTGCCTCTAAGCTAATAGTTGTATAATATCTCATAAATGAAAACATAACGTCGTAGAGTCAACTCTTTCCTGTGGGGCATAATTTATAGTTTGAAAGTCTATGAGCTAAGTTTTACCTCTAAGGCAATAGTTGTAGCACATCTCATAAATAAAAATATAATGTGGTAGAGTTAACTGTTGCCCGTGGGGCATAATTTATTGTTTGAAAGTCCTTGAGCTAAGTCTTGCCTCTAAGGCAATAGTTGTAGAACATCTCATAAATGAAAACATAACGTGGTAGAGTCAACTCTTTCTCGTGGGACATAATTTGTTGTTTGAAAGTCATTGAGCTAAGTCTTGCCTCTAAGACAATAGTTGTAGAACATCTCATAAATGAAAACATAACGTGGTAGAGTCAACTTTTACCCGTGGGGCATAATTTGTTGTTTGAAAGTCCCTGAGCTATGTCTTGCCTCTAAGGTAAGAGTTATAAAACATCTCATAAATCAAAATATAATGTGGTAGTGTCAACTCTTGCCCATGAAACATAACTTGTTGCTTGAAAGTCATAAGTCTTGCCTCTACAATGTGGTAGTGTCAACTCTTGCATATGAAACGTAGCTTGTTGTTTAAAAGTCATAAATCTTGTCTTTATAATGTGATAGTGTCAACTCTTGCTCATAAAATGTAACTGAATGGAAATAATTGAAGAAAAGAATAAAAATAATAAAAATTGCAGAAAAAAAGAAAATGAAGAAAAATATTAAAAAAATAAAAATCAAAGAAAATGTAGAAGTTGAGAGAGAATGAAAAAAATAAAGGTTGATAAAAATTAAAAAAATATTAAATAAAAATAAAGGTCGAGAAAAATTTTAAAATAAAAAATAAAAATCAAAGAAAAATAAAAAAGTATATTTTTTTATAAAAGTAGATGTTGAGAGGTGTAAAGAAAAAAAGTAAGGGTTGAGAAAAACTAAAAAGAACAAAAAAAAAAAAAGAGGAAAGAAAAAATAAAAAATCAAAGTAAAATAAAAAATATGAAAAAAGAAATTGAGAGGAAAAAAATAAGGGTTGAGAAAAATCAAAAATAAAAAGAGAAAAGAAAAAATAAAAATTAAAAAGAGAAAAAAAAAGTTGAAAGACATAAATATGGAATTGGTATCCATTATGAGGATATTTATGTAATACTCTATTGGTCAGGGACAATTTCATCCAAAAAAATATTAGTTAATAGGTAAAGAATATTTTAAGGAAACTTTTTTATTTGGGGCTAAAATTTGAAAGTCATCCCAATTTGAGTCTATTCCTGAGATTTACCCCACCAAAATGACCATTTTCAAAGTAATGTCATGGGATAGCCGCTCGGCTAAAATAATTTCACCCATTGGCTATTTTTAGAAAACTGTATAGAACGTGTATAGAACTATATAGTTATTGTATATAATACATATCTATAAAAGATATGTATAGAAACTGATAAGATGTGTATAGAAACCGTGTAGTTGTTGTATATAATATGTATATGTATATAATATGTATATAGATTATATCATTGCTATATAGAATATGTAGCTGGATAATTGTTGTAGCTAAAAGTTGTATATGATGTATATAGGAATTGTATAATTATTATATAGAATATGTATTTGTATATGATTTGTGTAAAAATTATATTATTGTTGTGTAGAATATGTGTATATATGTATAAGATATTTATATAAATCGTATAATTGTTTTAATATATATATATATATATATATATATATATATATATATA
>NC_061116.1:179929985-179946637 GCF_002878395.1 Capsicum annuum
ATATATATAGAGAGAGAGAGAGAGAGAGAGAGAGAGAGAGAGAGAACGAGAGATGTGTGTGTGATATCAAAGATATATGTATGTGCTATCAAACAATACAGAAACTGTACAATTATCATATAGAATGTATTTGTATATGATTAGTATAAAAATTATATCATTATTGTATATAATAGAGAAAATGGTCTATTATCCCTCCAACTTTTAGCCGAAATCCCAACTACACACTTATACTTTGCGGGGTCCTATGACTGTCCCCCTGAATTATTTTAAAGTGAAAATATTACCCCCCTGAACGCTGACATGGAAAGAGAGTGTGTTTCACTCTCTTTAAAGAGAGTGAGAACGATTTTTTTTAATACTTCTTTATTTTCTTTATTCATTTTCAATTATTCTTTTTCTTTTCATTTTCTTTCTTTCTTCTTCTTCTTCTTCTTCTTCTTCTTCTTCTTCTTCTTCTTCTTACAAACAATGACATCCAAGAACTCATCAATGACATCAAAAATTAATTCATCATTTTCCTCATCTCCAAACACAAAATCGATTGATTTCGACTTTAAATTCGTCGAAAATTTCAAGATGGGTATTGTTCATTGTTTCCAACTTCAAGGTTGTCGAAATTTTAAAATCGATATTGTCCATTATTTACGACTTCAAAGTCGTCGTAAATTTTAAAATAAGTATTGTCCATTGCTTCCGACTTGAAGGTCGCTGAAAATTTTAAAATTCTCTATTGTTTCCGACTTTAAGGTTATTGTAAATTTTCAATTCGGTATTGTTCATTGTTTCCGTCTTCAAGGTCGTCGAAATTTTTAAAATTGATATTCTTCGTTGTTTCAGGATTTAAGATCGTCGAAAATTTAAAAATTAATATTGTTCATTGATTTTCACTTCAAGATTGTCGAAAATTTTAAATTCAATGTTGTTTATTATTTTCGACTTCAAGATCATTGAAAATTTTAAAATCGATATTGTTCATTATTTTTGACTTCAAGGTCGTCGTAAATTTTAAAATGAGTATTGTCCATTATTTTCGACTTCAAGGTCATCAAAATTTTTAAAATTCTATATTATTTCCGATTTTAAGGTGATCGAAAATTTTAAATTCGGTATTGTTCATTGTTTCCGGCTTCAAGGTCGTTGAAAATCTTGAAATTGGTATTATTCGCTGTTTCCGGATTTAAGATCGTCGGAAATTTAATAATTGATATGGTCATTGTTTCCCTCTTTAAGGTTGTCGAACATTTTAAAATTCAATATTGTTTATTATTTTCGACTTCATCACACAGTTCATAATCAAAGAATCGACAACACACAGTTCATAATCAAAGAATCGACAACAAACTAGCATGAGCAATTATTCACCGACAACAAAGATCAAACAACACACAAACATGCAATCTCAACATTGCACATCACTCCTCATTTTTTCATTGACAGAAAACACACAGCTGACCCGATACATATACAAATTTACACACACATAAGAGACCAAAAACACACACAAACTTACTTCACTTGAATTGAAAAACATCAACCCTTACACACGCAACACACATTTCTTAAATTTCAAGAAATTAAAAAATCAGCACCAAATCAGGTGGGTATTCACAAAATAAATCAGGTGGGTATTCGCAGGAAATTATGAAAAATTAGCACAAAAAATCTTGTACAATCATAAATTCAAGATCAATTTTCATAGTTGATAGATTAAAAAAAAATAAAAGAAAAAGAAAAAAGATTGACAAATGGGTATTCTTTGATTTCTGAAATTGATGAAAATGATAGAAAGAGAAAGTAAAGAAAATTTAACGAGTTCATTTTGGCTTTTGAGATTGAAGAAAAGAAGATGAAGAGAAAGGGGAAAAATGGATTGAGATTGAAGAAAAGAAGATGAAGAGAAAGGGGAAAAATGAATTGAGATTAAAATAATTAAAGTAAAATAATTAACTTTTTTGATAAAAAATTTATAAAATAATGTGGCAATGACATGGCATAACGTGCAGCTCATTGGCTGAAATAATATCTGAGCATGAGCTTTTAGGGGTGTAAATATTTCAGTTTAAAATAGCTCAAGGGGTCATAGGATCCCTGCAAAGTATAAGTGTGTAGTTGGAATTTGGGATAAAGGTTGGGGGACTTTTGGTCATTTTCTCTATATAATATAAAAATAATATTGATATCATTGTTGTGTGTGTATATATATATATATATATATATATATATATATATATATATATATAAGATATGTATATAAATTGTATAATTATTTTATAATATGTATGTGTGTGTACACACATACACACACACATATATATATATAGAGAGATGTGTGTGTGTGTGTTTGAGATATCAAAGATATATGTATCTGCTATCAAACATGCATCGAAGACAGTAGGTTGATTGTTGTTGATCAACCATTTTTGTTGCAAAAGAAAAGGAAGGAGAGTATCAATTAATGGAGGGTATAAATGCGGGTGAAGGAAAACTGAGAGCGAAATAGATTAGAAATAAGGGAGAAAAGGATGGGTGATACGACATGTGTGAGGAGGTGGAGATGTTTGAGATACATGCAAGCACACATGGGAGTAATATTTCTAGATGTTGTCAAATTTACTTTTGGAGTATTTCATGGTTGATATTTTTCCAACACCACCAATAATATGTGTCAATTACATGAAATTATTTTATGAAGTTAAAGGTAAATTTATCCATATTCTTTTCTTAAAAAACTATGGATAGCAAAATTTAAAAAATAATAAGAAGAAAATAAGATAAGCAACGAAGGCAACCAAAAAGGCCAAAAGGAGGAAAATGAAATTGTATGGCTATTCAGTGGCAATTTTGTGCATCGAAGTGCTATTTCTGTACTTATCCCTTTTTTTTCCTTAAAAACTTAATCCCTTCATTTGAATTTGGTGATGAGCCACTAATTTGCTTAGCCGCCTTTATCAAACAAAAACAAGGAGCTAAAGTATGAGGCAACACATTCATTTCATATTTTCTCTAGAAAATTATTTAATTGTTATGTTGGTGCTTGGTAATTAATTAAGTTGAATGCACTGAGAAGTTAAAGGTAAAAGATATCCCCTCTTAATTAATATGAACAAAGGTGTCCTTTATTTTAAGTTAGTTATTGTAGAAAATGATACTCCATCATATTTGTTGTATTAATGATAGCACATACAACAACAAAAACATACCCTGTGTATTTCCACAAAGTGATGTTTGAGGGAGGAGGGAGGTAAAGTTTACGTAGTGCATACCACTACCTCATATGAAGTAGAGATGCTGTTTTCAATGTACCCTCAGCTCAGGACAAATAACATTATAACAAAGAAAAAACATAAAAGCAAACAATTAAAATGGATATCACACCGCTAGATAGTAAAGAAAACTAAACACCAACAAGGTAATACTATAAACTAACTATTCAAAAATCATAGACATCACCAGACACCACGAACAAGGTACTACAAGAAACTACAAACACAGATACAAACAAAGCACTTTTCCTTACTATAACCGACGTACTCCTACCTACTAACTCTCTACCCTAATTTGTGCCCTACACACATTCCTATCAAGGGTCATATTCTCCGTAAGCTGTAACTACTCCATGTCATGCCTAGTAATTTCCCTTTAATATTTCTTCGACCTACCAGTACCCTGCCTAAAACCATACATAATCAGTCCCTCACACCTCCGTACTGGAGCATCCGTGCCCTTCCTTATCATATTTCCGAACCATCACAACCTTAATTCTTGCATCTTGTCCTCCACCAAACACTCCCACATTCTCCTGACCAATCTCATTTATAACCCTATCCCTCCTAGTAAGTTCACACATCCACCGCAACATCCTCATCTTCGCCATTTTTAACTTTTGAATATAAAAGTTCCTAACTGGAACACACTTTGCTCCATACAACATAGCCGATCAGACTGCCATATGTAGAATTTACCTTTAAGCTTAGTCTATTTCAACCACCCTGTACCAATATGATGCGTGATATCCTCCTAAAACTTACTATTCCGCTGAATCATAAACCCAAGATACATGAAACTCTTTCTTTTTTGAATGACATGAGCATCCAGATTTACTACCACATCATCCTTATGCGACAAATCACTAAATTTACATTCCAAATACTCTATCTTGATCCTGTTCAGCCTAAATTCTTTGGACTCAAGGGTCTATCTCCAAACCTCCAACTGATCATTAACTTCTCTCTAAGTCTCATCAATCAGTACAACATCATCAGCAACAAATATATACTAAGGCACCTCCTAATGAATACTCCACATCAAAACATCCATCACCAAGGCAAATAAAAATAGGCTAAAAGTCAATCTCTGGTGCAACCCTGTCAAAATAGAAAAGTGTTCCGAATTTCCTTCTACCGTCCTCACATGAGTCTTCGCATCATCGATCATGTACTAAATCGACCTAGTATACCCCCACAAAATCTCTCTCGAGACTTTGTCATACGCCTTCTGAAGATTAATGAACACTATCTGCAAGTTCTTCCTTCTCTTTTTAAACTGCTCCACCAAATCTTCTCACGAGGTGAATGACCTTAGTAGTCGAATGACTTGGTATGGAATTGAACTAATTCTCAAAAATAGTTACGATCCTCAGCCCCAACTTTACCACCCTTTTTCAAACCTTCATAGTATGACTCACCAACTTGATACTCCTATAGTTGTTACAACTCTGAATATCCTTTTTATTCTCATATAAAGGAATTATCATACTCCATCTCCAAACTTCAGGCATCTGTGACACCCTAAAAATGTTGTTAAACAAACTTGTCAACCACTCTAAACCTGTCCTGCCAATCTCTTCCAGAAATCCACCGAAATCTCATCTGACCCAGTTGCCCAACCCCTCTACATCCTATGAATAGTACCTTTAACCTATTAAACATTGATACATGATGTGCTACAAAAATATAGTACTTTCGATACTTAAAACGAGGAAAATATGCAGGTTCTGAGGCTATTTTGTTAGATATGATTCGTTTTGGATATGTTTTGCAAGAAATCGTGTTTTGGATATTAAGTTCATAAAAAAGGCAAAGAAGGTGTTTTCGGCTACTTTTTGGAGCAATTATGGATATTCAGGATGTTTTCCAGCTTATTCGTGATCAATATATGTTCGAAAAGTGAAAAGGAGCTGAAAAGATGACTCCCGACACCTACCAAGGCAACCTACGAACCACATGTAGGACCTACAGACCGCAGGCGGACAAATTAGGTGCCATAGGTTGAAATCTCGAGAGCTAGGCTACAAGAGTTGCACCTGTGGCCTGCACATGCACCCTGTGTCAGACCGTAGGTGGCCACCGACCCAGTTTTCTTCTATTTCGTTCGGGCTTTGGTTTTTGGGTTTTCTCATGTACTATAAATACCCTTTATGTACTTTTTAGTTAGAGTTACACACTTTCGATATTCACAAACATATTTTAATTCCAAGATCCAATTTTAATCTTGGGATTATCTTGTATTGACTTCAGTTGATTAATTCAGTTACGGTTGTGGGTTTTTACACTTCTTTTTATTGTGATTTCATATATGCTTTCAACTATGAATGTTGTTGATTTCTTCATAATCATGAGTAGCTAAAACCCATAGCTAGGGTTGTGGAAACCCTGACAGATTGACGAAGTAGGGGAAGTACAATTATTGATCTGAACCAATACCCATGGCATGCATTGCTTTATCTTCACTATAATAAATTTCTTAGTGATGGCCAACGTTGATATATCACCTATATTATTGCTACTTACTCCAAAAGAAGAGTAGTGACTAGGAAAAAATAAAGACAACAGTAATTTGAAGTTAATTGTCGATCCATGCTAATCATGGAATATAGTGAATGACCATTAACTTTCATCTAATAACTAGAGACTCAAAAAGTAATAGTTAACTAGGATCAATAAGGGTTAGTAAGGCGATATACTGAAACTCAAAATGTAACACCCCACATTTTTGGGCTAGAATTTGAACCATTGTTTCTACGTGTATAAACTTGAATGCAATTGTTTTCTTTTTAAATATAAGTGTCATGATCATTATCTTAGTGTGAAAATTTTCTTTGAGGGGAATAATGTTTGTAGTAAACACTTAGAGTGAAGTAGAGTTAAGAACTTTCATTATCGACTAAATTTTGGAATTCGATTCTAGCAGGGTCAACTTTGGATGAATATAACTTCTAGAATATGAGTAATTTTGAGGCTCAAGACCCATCAAATCATAGATAAATGTGTCCTCTTTCCAACGCATTCGATCTCTCATTAATCTGATACCCAAGCAAAAAGTTATAAGCATTTTTGTGAGGAGGCAGTAAGCGTCTGCGATAGCAGCGAGACACGGAGCTTATTGCAGAGATTACCCTCTGCGACCCACTGATGTTTTAAATTCATCAATTTTTGGATTTGTTGACTTGGCATAAGGGGTATTAAATCCTTTCACTTATAAACGAACCCTAAACACTATATTAACCTATTTCTATCTATTTTACGATATAACATCGATTATTTTACCTCTCTAAAATTCCCATATCATCTTTTCTTAAGCAAGAGAAGAGAAACTACCTAGGGTTGAGGATTTTAAGCTCCAAGGGTCAAATTACTCTACATTTTCATCATTACAAGGTATGTGGGACTATCCTAAATCTCATGTTCTCACTTATTTTACATGAAATATATGTTATTTTTAGATTGTTCTACTTACCAATACTTTCCAAGTAGTGACCCCTCATATTTCAGGTTCGGCGGTATAGTCCTATGGTCCATCACATCAGGTTAACATTTGGGACCTGACAGAATTGGTGATCCATCCATCTTTCAGAAGTCATTTACATATATGTTGAGTCTTTCAGTTTATGGTCTGGCCGGGGGCCTTGTCCCGACCTAGATAGTTAGTATTCAGTGGAGGCTTCTGGATGAGTTTTGGTTATTGTAATGTCATAATAGTATTGACATAATTTAATTTCATTCTCTTTGTTCAATTCTACCATCCAACCCTTCTCCTCCATTTACTTTTCTTGTTCCTCTCGTTGACTACAATTGTCAAGATCCACAAACCACGTGTTCCCTTGGGATTTGACCCCAACCTAGTTGGGTTACTATATTTTGACAGCGACCGTATCATCATCTGATAGGAGCTGTTGTTTAGACGTCATAAAAAATTTAGCGCTGCTGCAGAGGAGTATGGTGTTGATTTGTAAATTAAAGGCATTGCAGTCTTCATTTTTTTTATTCTTAGTTAGGCATACGTCGGTGTATGCGTAGCTCACAGAGTAGAGGAAATGCCTTACTCCCATGAAATTTAAATTTTGAGAGGATCCTACAGACACCTAGTAGGATGTCGGAGTCAAAAAGAGATGATTTGCTTCCCCCACCTTCCGAAGGAGTACAAGATATAGTTGATTGACAGACCGGTCATTTTTTGGCTCAAGCAGAGAATGAGAGGAGGGTAGTTGAAGAAGCTCAATTCATAGCTTGGGAGGTAGAGTTAGCTGAGCAGAGACAGAAAGCAGACCACCGACCAATACTCAATGAAAATTAGAATAGAAACAGAAGAGACCGGCCTTAAGTTATCCCTACATATCAGTATGTTCAGCCGTATGAAGACGATGAAAAAGATCTGGGATATAGTGAACCGACAGAGACTGGATCTATCGTTTCTTCTATTTTGCCCCCTAATGTCAAGTTCAATATTTTTAGTGCTGCGACTCCTGTACTTAAAGGGCATGTTTGTAGGGTTGGCTGCAGACGACGCAATTATATATCTGGAAAATTTTATTGGAATCTGCACTTCATATACCATACCTAGGGTAGATCAGGAGGCACTGAGACTGAAGGTGTTTCCCTTTTTGCTTACGGAAGAAGAATCATTATGCCTAGAGGAACTTCCAAGAGGGTCTATCACTACATGAAGCGAGTTATGTTGACAGTTCTAAAACAAATTCTTTCCTCCATCCAGGGGATTGCAGCTCAAGGATGAGATTTATAACTTCAGGCAACTGCAATCAGAATTTACGTATGAGGCATTGTTCAGTTTCAAGAAGAAGTTTAGTATGGTGCCCACCCACATGATTTCAGGGACAAGCCTGTTGGAGATCTTCTATAGAGCCCTGCCTATCAGTTTCATAGCAATGGCAGACACTATCTCCAGAAGATCCTTAATAAGATTATGATAGGAGATGTCTTTGTGTATTATAAATCAGATCTTATTAACTAACCAAAGGTGGCAAACTCGGAAGGTTGAAAGAGGTTCTGACATTTATGCCATTGGAGATTCAGGCGAGCGGAGAGTAGTTAAGGATGCTGTAGCTCATGAGATTTCACTATTAAGGACATACATTAGTGAGTTGGCCAAGCAGTTTACAACAATAAATTCTGAAAAGGTTAATACAATTAGGGTGCAAGGTGCAACTTCTAGGAGGCATGAATCTGAGTTTGTGGAGGAGGCAAAGTATGTGGATCATCAGTTGGCAGGTTTTCGAGCCCAAGGGCAAGGGAATCAAGGTCGAAACTATGAGGATAAAGATAGACACATTCCTCCTGAAAGGTGAGATACCAAATTGAGAAGAAAAGAGATATTGGCTAAGCTGATGAACGGCCAAGAGAGTCAAGAGGCTTGCCTTAAAGAACTTAAGGACAATGTTTTAGGATTGTCCCCAAAGGTTGAGTCATATGCAACTGCTGTCAGGCAGCTGAAGCAGCAGTATTAGCAAATCTCTGTTACTTTAGCTGAGAGACAATCAGGAATACTTCCTAGAGACAATATGTCGTATCCTTCAACACTGGTTTATTACCTGGTTATTAACACGATGAGTTATTCTCCACCTGCCGAACAATTTTTTTTTTCTACTAATGAGCCACAAAAGGAATATATTGATGTAGATGAGTCACCTCAATCTAAATTTAAACAACTGACTTGTAGTGATAATGATTTTGGAAGTGATGATGATGAAGACTAGGTGGCAGGAGAGCTTCAAGATCTAATAGCACAAGTTTTTATGCACATCAATATAAAAGAAGGGAGACCCAGGTGCAGTTACCATTCCAAGTTCTATTGGCCTTATGACATTTGTCAGGCTCTATGAATACGCGAGCAGGAATAAATATAATGCCACTGGTGATATACAAGGTAATGGGGTTAAGAGAACTCAAGATTATATCTGCAAGGTTGTTGATGGATGATTCATCTGTTAAAGAGCCAGTGGGTATTGTGCGCAATATAGAAGTAAAGGTGGCATCATTCGATTATTCAGAAGATTTCATGATTTTAGATTGTGAAGGGGATGCTCACTCTCCAATCATATTGGCGAGACCTTTTCTATCCAATGGCTGGGTATTAATTGATATTGACCTAGAAGAGATCACTTTCAAATGGAATGATAAGCAGAAAGTGTTGAGTACATGCATGATAGTTTAACAACCTGATTATATAAGAGTGGTAGCAGTGATTGATGCAGTAGATGATGATGGGGTTGCAATGGATATACCTATTGAGGAAGGATTAGGGGTAGAAACATTAACAATAGTGATTATGAACTTCGAGAGTGATCGGATAAATGACTATGATGAGATGATTAGTACATTACATGGAGTGTGTCTTTACAAATATGCCCCTAAGAAGCTAGATTTTGACTTTTAGAAAAGAACCACACCGCCTGCAAGACCATAGATTGAAGAATAACTGGTATTGGAATTGAAAGCCCTTCCACCTTATTTGCAGTATGCGTTCTTGGGGGCTAACAATTCTTTACCGGTAATTATCAAAACAGATCTGGTAGGAGCACAGGTGGAAACTTTGATATCGGTATTATGAAAGTTTAAAAGAGCTATAGAGTGGACTATTGCAGACATTGTGGGGATTCCACCAGGCATATGCACATACAAGATACAGCTTGAGTCGGACAAGATGCAAAAATAGTTTTTCCTATTACAGACAACAAGTAGGTGAGCCTGATTCATCACATGCCAAAGAAAGAAAGAATCACAATGGTTCCAAATTAGAAGGATAAATTAGAACCAATAAGGCAAGTTACTGGGTGGAGAGTATGCATGGACTCCAGAAAACTAAATGAGTGGACATAAAAGGACCACTTCCCGACGTCGTTCATGGATCAGATGTTGGATAGATTAGCAAGCAGGGGTTGGTACTATTTTCTTAACGGGCATTCGTGCTACAATTAAATCATGATTTCCCCTGAAGACCAAGAAAAGACTATATTTACTTGCCCCTATGGAACCTTTGCATTCAAGTGGATACCATTCGAATTGTGTAATGCACCGGCCACCTTTCAGAGATGTATGATGTCCAAATTCTAAAACATGATGGAAGATACTATTGAAGTATTCATGGATGACTTATCAGTGGCTGTGGACTTATTTGATGGTTTCTTAGCCTATTTGGCCAGTGTACTGTAGAGATGTGAAGAGTGCAACTTGGTACTAAACTGGGAAAAATGCCACTTTATGGTGAAATAAGAAATAGTTCTAGGGCACAATATCTCTATTCATAGTATTGAGGTGGACAAAACAAAGATTGAGGTGATTGAGAAGTTATTGTTGTCAATATAAGTTAGAGGCATATAAAGATTTCTAGGTCAGGTAGGTTTTCATAAAAGGTTCATCAAGGGCTTCTCTAAAATTACAAGTCCTCTTTGCAAGCTTTTAGAGAAGGAGGCGAAATTTGTGTTCGATGATAATTGTCTAAAGACTTTCAAATGCCTAAAGGACGATAGATTTCAGCACCTATCATTGTGTCTCCTGATTAGTATGCATCTTTTAAGGTAGTGTGTGATGTGAGTGGAGTGGCCTTGAGAGTTGTTCTTGGCCAAAGAAGAGAAAAGATACTTTATCCCATCTAGTGAGTTAGCAAAACTTTAAACCCCACACAAAAAAATTGTACAATTACAGAGCAGGAGCTACTTGCGGTGATTTTTGCTTTTGAAAATTTTTTGTCTTATGTGATTGGGACTAAGGTTATAGTGCACACCGGCCATGTAGTCTTGAGGTACTTGATGGAAAAGAAGAATGCCATAGCCATATTGATTCGTTGGGTTGTTTTGCTGCAAGAGTTTAATTTTAAAGTTAAGGATCAAAATGGGAAAAAAATAAAGTTGCATACCACTTATCCAGACTTGAGGAGGAGACTATACAGAACCTAGGGGATAATCTTAAGATTGATGATATTTTTCTTGATGAGCAAGTTTTGGCAATATCTCATGATTTGATTTCCTAGTTTGCTGATTTTGGCAACTTTCTGGCAAACAACCTTATCCCAGAAGATCTATCCTTCTAGTAGTGACAGAGATTTATGTACGGGGTAAGGAAATACTTTTGGGATGAGTCATATTTGATCAAGGTTTGCGTTGATGGTGTGGTTCAAAGATGCATTTCAGAGATGGAGATGATGAGCATTCTAAAAGCTTGTCATTATTCGCCAATTGGGGGTCACCACAGTGGCACATGCATAACCCATAAAATTCTACAGTGTGGGTTCTAATAGCCTTTAATTTACAAAGATACTCATGATTTTTCAAAAGCCTGTCACCAGTGCTAGCATCAAGGCAACATTTCATGGTGCTGGGAACTCCCCATGACACCCATTCTGGAGTTAAAGTTGTTTAACGTGTGGGAAATTAATTTCATATTCCTGTTTTTAAGTTCCTATGGCATGAGGTACATTCTGGTAGCAGTTGACTATGTATCAAAGTAGGTGAAGGCGGTTGCTCTTCAAGACAATGAAGGTTAGAGTGTCACTATCTTTTTGAAGAGGACTATCTTTTCTAGATTTGGCACTCCACGTGTTATTATAGTAATGGTGGGTAATACTTTTACAACCGCTTGTTCAAAGCACTACTTGATAGATATGGGGTAAGAAATAAGGTGGCAACATCTTACCATTCTCAGATGAGTAGGCAAGTGGAAGTCTCCAATAGAGAAATAAAGTCCATATTAGTGAAGACTGTGAATGCCAACAGGACTGACTGGTCTAGAAAGTTAAATAATGCATTGTGGGCCTACCAATAGCCTATAAGACCCCCATAAATGCCTCTTTATATCAACTTATGTATGTCAAAGCATTCCACTTATCAGTTGATCTTGAGCATAAGACACTATAGGTGGTAAAAATGCTAAATTTTAAGTGGCGTGATGCCACAAACTTGAGGTTGAGTAAGGTGAAGGAGTTGGATGAATTCCGACTCCATGCTTATGAGAGCTCGTCCATATACAAAGAAAGAATGAAGTTGTACCATGACAAGAAGATTGAGAAGAGTATATTCAAACCCAGTAATTTGGTCTTGTTGTACAATTCAAGACTACGCTTGTTTTCTGGCAAGCTGAATTGGACCATTCACTGTGGTTAAGGTATTCCCATATGGTGCTATTGAGGTAAAGCATGATGGTGATTTCCTATTTAAAGTGAACGGGAAGCAAGTGAAACACTACATGGAAAACCTAGAAGAAGTAAGAGTTTGTGCTAAAATGGACCTTGCGGAAGTCTGAGTAACCATGAAAACTGAGTTGTGCCGCGATAGTAAATTAGGCACTTTTTGGGAGGCAACCCAAGGTATTTTATTGTTTATATTTGTGTTCATAATTGATGTCAAATCTTCGCACCTATGGAGCCGCAGGTAAGTTTCTAACACTCTTATTTTGTAGAGGTTTGATGCATTGGGGACAATGCATGATTTTAAGTTGGGGGAGGGATGGATTATTTGCGGGTTTTGATGTCCTCTTAGGATTTTTGTTGCTATGCCTCTTTTTTTTGGAGTCTTGTTCCTAGTAGAGCCAGCATTTTTAGGTGTATTGAATTTTGTTTCATGATGTTTTGTGGGAAATTAGGAGATTTTTAAGTTATGAGGGCAGTTGTCATGTTTTTGACTAATTTCTAATCCCCCTTAAAAAAATTTATGTTTTAAAACTATGTGAATTTATATATTTGTGAATATTATGGATCTTGTTATGAAATTAAGATTAGGAACATGATAATCACTTGCTAACAATTGCATAAATTGGATAAGTAGTAGTCGGTGATGTTGACTCTGTGCTATGTGCGAGTAAGATATTACCAGTTTCCTTTGTGTGTTGAATTCAGAACTTGCTAGGTTAGTCTTGCCTAGGTTGAAGGATAGTCCGTTAGGAAAGAATCATAGGCCGTATTTGATATTAGTCCACTTTTAGCCTAGCCCTACATGACCTTTCATGTGTGAATTATATCTCTTGATCCCAATTTTGAGCCTGAATGCCTATTTTTCTTGTTTCACCATTTACCTTCCCATTTATCTTACAATGAACCTATTTTGACCTTGTTCCTCCTTGGAAATTGTGCACCTCAACTCAGGCAAAATGCTTAAGTTGATGGTGGCTATCATAGAGGTGTGTAGCGTAAAATGAGTATGAAAAAAGGTAAAATAAGAGAAAAAGTTAGTAGGGTTGGGTGTGGTAGAAAGAAAAAGAAAAAGAAAAAAAAGGAAAAGGAAAAGGAAAAGGAAAAGGAAAAGGAAAAGGAAAAGAAAAAGAAAAAGAAAAGAAAAAATGTGAAAAGAGAAAAAGAAAGAATCAAAGACCACACCCAACCTGAATGTGCAATAAAAGAGAGAAATAAGGGCGAAAATAAACGAAAATGGGTTAATAAGTGAGACCCCAAGGTTGGTGTAGTGCCAAAGAGGCTTAATCACTTTGAAAGTTCATATGTACTATATCAGCCCCTAAGCCTACATTACAAGCTGAGAAAAGTCTTATAGTGATCCTAACGTGACTATCTGAATGCTAAGGTAAGAAAAATAAGGGCAAACATATGATATTTGACATGCATTGATTGGAAATTCTCTTCTGAGTGCGAGTGTCTCTTGACTGTCCCTGCATTAACATGCATGATTTCATATTAGTGAATGAGGCATCCTTGTTGTGAGGGAACTTGACTCATATTGCCAACTATTTGCTTGTTTGGATAGTGTAATTTGTATATATGAGTGGTTTCCTGTTGCTAATGTAATTGTCATACCTTGATCCTATTATGTCACATTGTTGTGCTTCATGTTCATACAAAGTTGGTTTTGAAAGGTGAGATTGGACAAAGTGTTGTGTTTTGAGATTTAAGTGTTGATTGCGTGCCTCGAATAACTTAGTTTTTCCTAGTTAAGCGTCGTTTTTGTTTTATTGTATTTTGTTGCTGGAGGACATGCAATCATTCTAAGTTGAGGATGTTAATGTGCTATAGAAATATGACACTTTCAACGATTAAAATTAGGAAAATATGCAGGCTTTTGAGGTTATTTTGTTATATATAATCCGTTTTGGATATGTTTTGCAGAAAATCATATTTCAGATGCTAAGTTCGTGAAAAAGGGTATTTTTGGCCAGTTTTTGGAGCATATTTGGGATATTTTCTAGATTGTTCGTGATCAAATCATGTTCAAGAAGTGAAAAAAAGCTGAAAATATGACTCCTGGCACCTATCAAGGAAACCTACGGACTGCATGTAGGACTTACAGACCGCAGGTGGACAAAGAAGGTGCCAGAGGTCGAAATCCCGAGAGCTAGGCTGCGGGAGTTGCACCTGTGGCTTGAACATGTGCCCTGTGTGATGACCACAGGTACTACATGCACCTTGTGTCAAACCACGGGTACAGAGAGCAGGTGGCCACCAACTCAATTTTCTCCTATTTCATTCGGGCTTTGGTTTTAGGGTTTCCTCATGTACTATAAATACCCTTTATGTATTTTTTAGTCAGAGTTACATACTTTTGATATTCACAAACATATTTTGATTCCAAGATATGATTTTAATCTTGGGAATATCTTATATTGACTTTAGTTGATTAATTCAGTTACGGTTGTGGGCTTTTACACTTCTTCTTATTGTGATTTCATCTATGCTTTCAACTATGAATGTTGTTGATTTCTTCACAATCATAAGCAGCTAAAATCCATAGCTAGGGTTGTGGAAACCCTGATGGATTGGTGAAGTAGGGAATGCGCAATTGTTGATCTGACCCAATACCCATGGTATGCATTGCTTTATCTTCACTATAATAGATTTCTTAGCGGTGGCCAACGTTAAGATCCTACCTAGATTATTGCTACTTACTCCAAAAGAGGAGTAGTGACTAGGAAAAGATAAAAACAACAGTAATTTGAAGTTAATTATCTTTCCATGCTAACCATGGAATATAGTGAATGACCGGTAACTTTTATTTAATAACTAGAGACTCAAAAGGTAATAGTTAGCTGAGATCAAGATAAGGATTAGTAAGGCGACATCCTGAGACTCAAAAGGTAAAAGGTAAGATACTTCTACTCTTCTTAAAGACTGTAGAAGGTACATAACTTATCAATTCTGCATGTAAGGTATGGTTCAACATATCTTGGTAAGCCTACGAAGTTGAGAAGCCAGAGGAAACAATCCTAGTGTTCACCACTACTGATCACAACCGAAGTTGATACTTGCTCTTTGTTTAATTCTGCCATCCAAATCCTCCCCCAATTTACTTTTCTTGTTCTTCCCGTTGACTACAACTGCCGAGATTTGCAAATCACGTTGGGTTACTATATTTTGACAGCAATTGTATCATCATTAGATAGGAGGTGTTGTTTGGACGTCATCAATACACCTACAATAATTGTAATTGTGACACCTCTCTGAATGCTCCAAGTCCTCCAACACAAAACTTTTGTCCCCCTCATCATTCAAAAGTTCATGAAAATAGGATTTCTAATGCCTCCGAATATGGGTATCCTCCACCAACACTTTTCCATCCTCCATCTTAATGCACTTTACCTGGTCAAGGTTGCGGACCCACCGCTCTCTAGCCTTGACAGCTTATACAACTTTTTATCTTCATTTTTCTCCTCTAAAGTCACATACAAGCTCTCAAAATCTACTATTTTAGCCACTGTAACTGCTAACTTAGCCTCTCTTCTAGCTAACTTATACTCCTCCCAATTTCTCCATTTCTACTCGTCGTCCTTGCTCTCCACCAACTTTGCATAAGCCATCTTCTTAGTCTCCACCTTCTGTTTGACTTCTTCATTCCACCATCTGTCCCTTCCGTGCTTGTTAGATCAGCCTCTTAAGACACTCAACACCTCTCTAGTTGTCTTCCTAATGCAATTGTCAGTCGTCTCTGATATACTATCCACATCCCCACTACTCTCCCACGCCTCCATTATCGTCAACTTCTCCTCAATCTCCAATGTATTAGCCAAATTCAAGCTATCTGACTTAATCCTAAGGGTGTTAAGTGGGCCGGGCCGGGTTAGCCCAGAACTAGCCCGTTTAAATTATTCGGGTTGTGGGCCGGGCTGGGCTGAGGTCAACAGTAAACTTTTTAAAAACAACCCTAACCCGGCCCACTTAACCCAACCTGATCAAACCCGATTAAAAATCCAGTCAAACTCGGTCAAAATAAAAATAATTTTTTTTTAATATACACTAGATATACCCACCTATAAATATTTTAAATATGTTAAACAATATATACACTATGTATATAGTATATACTACATTAGAATTTAAAAAATATATACACATATACACAATTACACATATATACACACCATTCAATGTATATTGCTACTTTAAAGTTTAAATAAAATATACTACAATATATATACATTACA
>NC_061116.1:179946737-179971116 GCF_002878395.1 Capsicum annuum
TACAATATATATATATATATATATATATATATATATATATATATATTAATTTATAAAATATATACACATGTATACGTTAAATATACACGTCTATAGAAGATATATACATACATATACACACCATTCAATGTATATGTACTACTTTAAATAAACTATACTACAATATATATACATTACAATATATATATATAGTTATATATAGTTATATACTAATTTATAAAACATATACACATGTATACGTTAAATATACACGTCTATAGAAGATATATACACACATATATGCACCATTCAATATATATGTACTACTTTAAATAAAATATACTACAATATATATACATTACAATACATTACCAAGTCCATCACCAGGAGTTTATGTTGGGTCGATAGATTCTCGTTAGGTATGACTTTACAATCTTTACATAACATTTTATCTCCCTTCCTAAGGAGCAAAAAGTCTATCTAAGTCTTGACCACTGAACTATGAATGGTAATAAGGTGCTCCTTCTTCTTCGTAAAGCTCGAATTCACTACCTACAACCCAAAGACCTTAGCAAAATTCAGAAGTGAAGCTCCTCCTTCGTTCTTTTTCCTGAAACTGAAACCTCTATACATATCATAATAACCTTTCGATAAAGACTCAATATACCCATTGAAATCCCCTCCTATGAAAAACTTCTCAGTGCTCGGTACATCTCGCACTACCTCATCCAAAACCTCTCAAAAATTCCTTTTCTCCTCCTTGTCCAAGTCCGCTTGTGAAGTGTAGGCACTAATAATATTCAATATAGATCTTTTAATGACCAATTTAATCGACATCAACCTAGCGCCAATCCACTTAACCTCTACCACCTGCCTCCTAAGCTCTTCATCTACTAAGATGTCAACCATATTCCTATTCCTCACGCTATCAGAGTGCCACAAAATATACCCATCCATATTCCACGCCTTAGAACCTACCCATTTGGTATCCTAAACACAAGCTATACTAATCTTCCTCCTCCTAAGAATCTTCACAAGCTCTGTGGTCCCTATGTTCCAAGAGCCAATTCTCAACCTAAAGGCTCTCTCATCCCACTTAACCCTACTATCCCTTACCCCAACCCTGAACTCAACCTTACCCCCACACCAGACCCAGACCCCGACCTCACCCTTGACCCTGATCTTGACCCCAATCCCGACCTATGACATGACCCTAGTCTACCGTCAACCACCACAGTCACTACTCAATAAAAGAAGAAATAATAAGGCGTGCAAATAGGTAAGACTAAAAACAAATAGATAAGACTAACACTCAATGATAATGATTGCACATAAAGTAACAAAATTGTAACTTGGCATCGAGTTTTGATGTATTAAGTCTCTCTTTGAAAAATAAAGATCCCTTTACAATATGTATTTGACTTCAAAAATCAGTTTGCGATGGAGATTTCGATTAAGAAATATGTTTACCTCGAAAGTAGTTTGTGACACAAATTTTAATTAAGAAATTATGTTGACCGAGGGAAGGTGTGAAGTATCTATCGAGCTTCGTGGTTTTAACACGATTATTTTATTGACTTGTATTTACATAAATGGAAAAAACCACGAGAACATTTGAAGATTGAGCTTCTTTTCATTTTTCAATATTCGATTTTCAAAGCAAATATTCATTACTTCCTCCCTTTATCTTTATTTGTTTATTATTTACTAACTATAAATATCTATTTTAATTCTCTAGTTTAGAAACGAAATGATTTACCTACATTTTATGACAAAAAACAAACATACACTACACATTATCCTCCTAAGATTGTTTCAACAAATTGCCATTACACTTAAAAGCAGATGGGATCATTTTTTTGTCACATTCTAGAAAGCCAAAGTAAAGCTAAATTCAAATAACACAACAAGTTGGACCTTTCAAGTCAAAAGAACTGAAAAGTTAGATAAGATTTTTTTTTTTTTTTTTTTTTTTTTTTTTTTAGCTACAACAAATCAAGCTATCTCAGGAATTAAGCTATGTCATGACACGAGATTAAAATAGTGACCTTTCAAGGTCAGCGGAAGCTAAATGAATTTGGTGGCTTAACATCAAATTTTAATAGGAGGCTGATAAGTTGTATGCCATACGTGGATCTCGCGTGACGTATATATATTTTATGTACCTTTCATACGTCATACATGCATCCCATTCTCAATTAGTAAAAATATTTAGAATCACATAAACATTATCCTTAAACATGTGTGTGATAATATTATCATTGTGAATTACCTTCAACCTTAATTTAATATTTTTAAAGAAAAAAATCTAAACGATTAATTTTACTTTTAGTAACTATTGAACGTGGCCTAAAAAATTATTTTATTTTTTCCCCAAAATTTCTCTTCAAAGTTAACAATACATCAAAAAAAAAAAAATTAAAAATATAGAGTATATTTTACAAAAAAATGAGGTTTCCATACTTTATTTCTTCCTGTCTTTTTTTTTTCTTTTTTTTTTTTTTGCTCAAAAAAGTTTTCTCAGTTCGATGTTGCATTGATTGTGTTGTTACAAAAAAAAGAATGGCAAAATGATCTTAAGCCTAATTTGTTTCTAGGCAGAACACATACGTAGGTCCCTCAAATACGCACCATCTTTCACTTAGGCACCTCAAGTGGATATTGTTCCATTTTGACACCTCAAGTGGCCTTCAAGTGTGTCACTTTGACCCTTTTTGCGGAGTTAGCAAGGTGCGTGTGACACATGCATTGAAGGCACGTTTGGGTGGCATTTTCATAATTTTTATTTTTCTTCACTCTTCTTCTTCTTCTTCAATCCATTAACTTAGCACCATTTTTTTCCTTAATACATCCTTATGCTAAAATGGTCAAATAAAAAATCTTGCTTCTTTTATGAAAGACGAAATCAAAAAACAAGAATGATTAAATCAAGAAATAAGAATGCTTAATTATAAGAAATAAGAATGCTTAAGAAATAAAGCTAAATCAGTGAAGAAAAATTAAAATCAAATAAAATCAATTAAAAAAAATTAAAAATTGACTGGTGGGGTGGCAGGTGGGTGGGTGGGGTGGGAGGGCGGCGAGATAGGTGGACTGGTGGGGTGGGTGGACTGATGGGGTGGGTGGGGTGGGGTTGGTGGGTTGGTGGGTGGGTAGGGTGGGTGAAGAAGAAGGTTGGTGGGGTGGGTAGGTTAGGGGGAGGGGGTACTCTTTATTTAAATTAGTTATTTGTAAATTATTTGAGTATTTTTTATTTAAAATTAATTATTGGGGAAAAGGGTGATTATTTTTGAAAAAAAATTAATTAATGATTTAAAACTTAGTTTTTAGAAAAATGACACGTGTCGGCATATTATTTGTCACTTTCTACATCATCAGGCGCGTACGCACACAATATAAATTTGCTGATTCAGCAAAAGGTGTCAAAGTGACACACTTTATACCTACTTTAGGTGCCAAAATGAAACAATGTCCACTTGAGGTGCCTACGTGAAAAATGATGCATACTTAAGGGGGCTGCGTATGAGTTTTGCCTTGTTTTGATTGATTGGGGTAGCTTAATTTTAGTGGCACTTGTCATATTATATTGCGAGTGATGTTTTAGGTTTAGGCGTGATGTCTCTCCAGACGTACCAGACGTTTAGTTAATATGTTTCTTCTTATGCCATATTCAGTACAAAAGGACATTAACTTTACGGATGGTACGTGTCACGTTTAATTTGTTTGAGCGAATTCGAATGGACAGAATAGGTAAAATCCATCGTCAAACTCCTCAACTTGGCGTCATCTTTCACTTGACACCTCAAGTGGACATTGTTCCTTTTTGGCACCTCAAGCGGCCTTTAAGTGTGTCACTTTGGCACGTTTTTTTGAATCAGCAAAACAATATTATGCGCGTGTGCTACACTCTCCAATGAGGTGAAAAATGACGAATAAAATGTGGACTTGTGTCATTTTTATCCAAGTAATTTATAAATAATTAAATTAAATAAAAAATACCCCCAACCTATCCACCCCACTAGTCTTCTTCTTCAAGCACCCCCCCCCCCCCCCCCCCCCCACCATTCTTCTTCTTCAAACACCCCTCCCCCCACCTCTCCTCCACCCTGCCAGATTTCATCAAACATCCCACTCACCTCGCCACCCCCATCCCGCCAGTCTTCTTCCCCTCTTTATCTTCTTGAAAGACCCCGCACCCCCTACCCACTCCGCTAATTTTTTTCATCGATTTTGCTTCAATTTTTATTTTTTCTTCACTTATTTTACTTGGGTTTTAGATTTTCTTAATGAATTTAGCTTCCTTTTTTCAGATTTGCTTCATCTATTTTGCTTCAATTTTTAGTTTTTTTTTAATTGATTTTGTTTGATTTCAATTTTTCTTCACGAATTTAGCTTTATTTTATAATTTTTTCATCGATTTTGCTTCAATTTTAAATTTTTCTTCACTGATTTTTCTTGATTTTTGGATTTTCTTCATGAATTTAGCTTCATTTTTTTCGATTTGCTTCATCGATTCTGGTTTGATTTTTAATTTTGTTATTGATTTTGTTTGATTTCAATATTTCTTCATGGATTTAGCTTTATTTTTCAACTTTTTTCATTGATTTTGCTTCGATTTTTAATTTTATTCACTGATTTTTTTGATTTTTATGCTTCGATTTAATTTTTTTTTTATTGATTTTGTTTGATTTCAATTTTTCTTCATTTATTTAGCTTTATTTTTCAATTTCTCTTCATCAATTTTATTCAATTGTCATCTTTTCTTCATTGATATTGCTTGATTTTCTTATCTTCATAAATTCCTAAATGCGTATATAAATTTCTCTCAAAATTTTTATCGTCAAATAAATTTAAGATTGACAAAAATGATGGATAAAAATGTGAAAGAAGTATAAATTAATGAAGTGAATTAATATACTGTTTTTGACAAGACGAACTCATAAATGTGTATCTAATTTTTAAATATCTCTCAATAATTTTTACCATTAAATAAGTTTAAGATTGACAAAAATAATGGATTAAAATGAAGAAAAAGATATAAATTAATAGAGGTGAATTAATATATTGTTGGTGGACCAACTTGTGCGCCACATCAGCCATAAAAGGGTTGTAACCCGCCTTCATGAAGGTATAACACACGCACCTTATCAACTCAGTAAAAAATGCCAAAGTAACACACTTGTATGCTATTTGAGGTGTCAAAAAAAAATAATATTTACTTGAGGTGTTTAAGTGAAAGATGACATCAAATTAAGGGACCTGACGATAAATTTTGCGGACAAAATACGTACGAGTCCTTCCATGTAGTCATGTATATCATGATGACGACATCTATTCTTGGGTGACTGCAAACGCGACATGTCCTGAATGTCGCCGTGACTAAATAGACACCTCTGGCTTATGACATTTGTATTTTTCTTTATTTTTAGTTATAATATATAAATATGATGCTAAACTTGAAATTAAATTATAACATTGATCTTAAATTCTGACAGTGCACAAATATGACCTTTAACTATATAAAATCTTAACAAATAAACATTCATGTTTTGCAACTTAGGCATGTGTATCTCACTTGCGCCTACGTGAATTAATCAGCCAGTCATACGGTTTCACTTCATTAAAAAGGCTGATATGGAACTTAGACAGTGCACAAATATAACCTTTAACTATACAAAATCTGAACAAATAAACACTTATTATTATTATTATTATTATTATTATTATTATTATTCAACTACTTCTACATATTACGTACTACTATTGTTTCTATCAGTCTACTACTACTACGATTAATAATAATATTAATAATAATTATTAATAATCATAATATTTTAATAACAATTTCATCTTAATAACGTTTTATTAACGTTAATTTAATATACTATAATATTTTAATAAAATTTAATCTTAATAACGTTAATTTAATAACGTTTTAATAACGTTAATTTAATATATTACTACTACTGTCCTTAATAACATTTTATTAATAATATTTTAATAACGTTAATTTAATATACCACTACCGCCCTTAATAACATTTTATTAATAACGTTATTTTAATAACGTTTTGATAACGTTTTATTAAAACTATAATTTTTTTTAATTAGTGGTATAGTTTCATCTTTAATTTAATATTTAAATAAATTATATTTAGATATATTATATAACTTAAATTTGTCATCTGTTTTATAATATATATAGATACCCGCGTGATTTTTTCATATGAGGCTGACCCACCTAATTAAGAAATCTTCAATATTGCTCTTTTTCCGCAATGACAAAAGAAATTAGATGCCATTTTTCATCAATGAGCTGAAAATAATGAAAATAATAATACAGAAAAGTCATTTAAACGTATAAAAAGGAATTAGTAAGGGCATAATAGTCATTTTATTATTTTTTTATTGTTGGGATGCTCAAATTCTAGGCCAGACCCGCTCATATTTGCGTGCACACATGCTTTTTGCAAAATAGGATCGGTGTGTTTATTTGTTCAGGTTTTGTATAGTTAAAGGTCATATTTGTGCACTATCAAAGTTTAAAGACAATGTTATAATTTGGTATCAAGTTTAGGATCATATTTATGTATTATGGCTTATTTCTATTGTAATAACTCTATTTCCATGTATAATTTTCTTTTTATTATGATACTTTTTATTTTATTTGCATGTAGAATTAATGAATTTGATTGTGTATTTCGGGGATAAAAGCTCTTCGGAATTGTTAAGTGATATCATACGATTGCTATATTTCATGTACAATTGGTATATCTAACATAAAATTTTTCAGTGAATGTATAATATCTATTTAAATAAGTATAATTCTTGTATAAATATTATTTATTTATACACCTTTTATGCATTTGTGTAAAAATATATATACAACATTCATGCAAATCATTATGCAATTGGGTTCCTCCTATAATAATAGTGTTATACCGTCTGTGCATTCTGTATTTTATACGTGCATTTCGTGCGCCTTACATACATTTCGTGCGTCATACGCCACACATATCAAAATTTGAAGTTGTTCTAGTTTACTGCTTCTATTTATTCTCATTTGGTCTTGTAGGAATTATAGATTGTTTTAGTATATGATATGAATTTGTTGAAATGTTAAGGAGTGTCTGTTAGTCTATCTTATTGGGATTAACTGATAGTTCTTGAGAGTATCAAACTGTATGGAAACCAAAATATTGTCGTTGTCGTGACTATAGCCATCTTGTGGCTTGAGATAATCACGATGTTCTATTATGCCTTTGTTATTTAAATGGTACTTCTAATGCAACTATTTATTTGATATTGTATTATATTACAAAGATCATCTAGACTTTTTATACTGGTATTCCTCTCGTTACACATTAAAGCTAAGCTCAAATCTGATGATTATTTATGTGGTTCAGAGTATTATGTCTTTTAGTTGTTCATATATTTTTAACTGAACGAACCAATTTTAGTATAGATGTTTTATTCTGAAGTGTGACTTTCTAATATAAATCTAAATTATTCAAACATCAGAACCTGTATAGAATATTGAAAATATCGAAAACAGAAATTCACCCGATTTTCTTAGGTAAAGTTTATTTGATCTAACTTCAATTGATGTACACTTTTCTTAGGAAATATATCCTTAACATTTAATATCACAATTTCAATGTAGCACATTCCAATTAACAATATTTACCTATCTATAGAATGGTTTAGAAAGATATAGGTCCTTATTTATCGCAAGACTTCATTGCTCGGGAGTTTGGCGGAATGTCCATAACACATAAACAAAGCAATGCTCAACAAATATATTCAAATCACTTATCATTACATAATTAACATAATTCACTAATCATCTTGCAACTCAATTATTAGGACAATTGCAAATATACTATAATTAGTAATTAAGGACTGATCTTTCATTTTGATGTCAATGTCACTAATGATCTCGAAGGAAGCTAATGACTCAAAACATTATTGGAGCTGAGTATCCAGGAAAAATACTTGCAATATTTGCATCAATACCACAAATATTTATTTTTAAACTGAAAATATAAATAATACTACTCAATAAGGGCTCATATGAGGTACTATTTTTAAAATGCTTATAATAAATTAAATAAAAAATATATTAAAAGGGCAGATTAGTAGGATTATAATTTTTTCTGAGTAATGATAAACACGCGTCAAAAGAATTGTCACAAGAAAAATAAAAATAAGAGAGATAAACATAATATTGTAAACTAAAGAAAATTAGTGTTACAAAAGCCAAATCTCATAACCACGAGCATCCGTGATTTGGTTGGAGGCCGCCAACATATTTCACTCAATTTAAATATCTGAATTTTGACGGAATTTTCAGTTGAGCATATTGAATTTTGTGGGGATTCTATTACCCCATTAGATTTTTTTTTTCGTATTTTAATGACATATATTTGCCCACTTGGACACGTATAAATATATGAGTTTGGCGCGTGTATTACACGCGCCAATACACGTGTAAAAATGAGATTTGGTGCGTGTATTACACTCGCTAGCCGCTGTCACACCCCTTTCTTAACCAAAAATATTGATTTTAAGTTTGAAAGGGTTTTTAATTATCAAAGTGACAAAAGATGAAATTTCTTTCGAAAAGGATTATTTACATTTTTTATTCAGAGTCGCCACTTGGCATAATCCGGTGTGCCAAGTCACCTTTGAAAAATCCTTTTCAAAATGATTTGACTCTTTTAAACTAGTTTGCGAATAAAGATTCCAGCTAAGGAATTCTGTTGACCGAAAGGAAGGTGTTAGACACCCCTCAATCCCGTAGTTCGACCACGGTCGCTTGGTGGAGCGTATTGGCTAATTTAACATTACGAATGTATAAACCACACAAAAATACTTAAAAAAAATCAATCAAACACACAGAACAAAACAAATCCAAAATATAGTGTCCAGTCCAATTATACAGTTCAAAAATAGAAAAAATGCGAAAATATAAATCCTATTCTAAGCTAATCCTAAAACTATGCTCCAATGCCTTACCCGATGCCTCAGGCCTGGATCACGAACCTCCTTCGAAGACATAATATGTCGGAACATTCCCCGATAAATATATACATAAAACCTCGAGGCATTCCCCGGCCAAATGAATACACTTGAGTCAAGTACGATAAACTAGAA
Organism: Capsicum annuum; assembly: GCF_002878395.1. Classification (NCBI taxonomy): domain Eukaryota; kingdom Viridiplantae; phylum Streptophyta; class Magnoliopsida; order Solanales; family Solanaceae; genus Capsicum; species Capsicum annuum. Next base: position 179,955,872 of record NC_061116.1, read on the forward strand.
AATATTCAACACACACTCTACATTCAAATATTCAACAAAATACTATTCCTAATTTTGCCTACCCAAACCCACATTTGCCTATCCATTTTAGCCTATCATGATACTATCAAATCCGAGAAAATTACGATTATTTCAAATAAAACACTAATAGCAAATCAAAGCACCGCGATAATCACTTTTATCAATTTTTGATCCCCACCTCAAATGAACCCAAATCTTTTAATTATTCAATTCACCTATTCGATCAATCGATATCAACAACCAATATGAAATAGACCTTAACATCATTTTCAATTAAAATTTCTCCTTTTGACTAAGACCGTGATTGAAATCTCGAACCGAACCTCAACGAACGAACAAGTCCAGCTTCGATCTAACCCTTTTTTTTTAATTTTTACCAATCTGAACCAAAATCACCAAGAAACGGAAGATCCAAACCCGAATTCGTATCGAGACTGGCCTGTCTCATCCGTTTTTTATAGGTTTTTAGTGCTTCCCGATGGATTTCTATCCCCGAATAGTAACAACAATGGTGTGAGATCAGATTTTTTGAAATTTTGGTGGAGGTAAAGCCCGTCTCCGGTGAGAGGATTATTTTTTGGTGGGGTTTCGATCAGATTCGGAGCGGGCTTATTATTGTAGTGTCGCTGGAGCTCCAGCAAGCTCTGGGAGTAATGAAAATCGGAGAAAATGGGACAAGCTTCCAATAGTCGTGGTGTTTTCAGTGAACTCGTCGCCGAAACAGTGATAAACACAGTGATTTGCTTCTCTCTCAACTCTTCATTTTTGACTTCCTATTCCCAATCTACCCCTCCGTTCATCTCTTTCTTCTCTCACGCCATTTCTATTCTAAATCAAACTCCAATATTCACTATTTTTTCTCCCTCCCTCACTGATTTTTCCAAGTTTCGACTTGCTCTTCTATTCCGTTCCTCTCTCGCATCTAATTTCTCTCTCAGTTTCTTTTTGTGTGTGTATATGAGTATGTTAGTATGTGTGTGTGTAGCAGTGACGATGGAGGAGTGGTGTATATCTTGTGAGGTGTTTGTGTGTATGGTGTATTGAGAGTGAATTTCAGTGTGTGTGTATTCTATTAGTGGTGAATATACTGGTGGTCTTCTCCATTTATTTTGTTGCTGTGTTGATATCTTTCCCCCTATACCCGTATATGTGTATTATGAGATTAGGGTGGGGTAGTGGGGTACCGTAGGTGGGGTAAGGTAGGTGAGGTAGGGTAGTGAGGTGGTTGGGATAAAGTTTGTTAGGATAAGGGGATATTTTTTGGGATTGGGGTTTTTATTTGTTAGGATTTGTTGTATTTATTTTCTTATGGGGAAAGCATATAATGGGTGAGGGTACGTGGAAATATGAACTAAAAATGAATAAAATTCAACTTTAGGAGGGACAAAATTAGGTGTCTACAGCATGCCCCCTTTGAATGTAAACACGAAGTGTTTTCAGACAAAGAAGTAGAAAATGAGATAAAATTTTATCCCGACCATTATTCAAAAAGAATGAAACAAAAGGAAGGAGGGAAACCAAGTCTTGACATAGGACATCCTACCTACCCAAGTTATGAGGGAATCAATTCACCAGTATCTTAAAGGGTTGGAAAGAGAGGGACTGTATCGAGTTGGAGAGTCGAGTGAGGCCCTATCAAAGTTCCGGTCAGCGGATCTATCATTACATCAAAATAAAAATTACAAGTTAAAACATAAATAAAATTACAAAAATCCTATCTATGCATCTTTTTTTGGACTCTTGACTTGAGTTTCATCACCCTGTTCTTCAGGCGGACTCCTGATTTGCAATTTCATCACCTTGTTGCTTGACTTTCAATTTCTTCACTCTATTCTCCAGATGAACTCCTGACTTGTTATTTTTCAATTTGTTGACTTTCAATTTTTCACCTTATTGCTTGACTTTCAATTTCATCACCCTGTTCTTCTGGCGGGCTCCTGACTTGCTATTTTATCAATCTGTTGACTTTCAATTTCTTCACCCTGTTCTTCAGGCGGACTCTTGACTTTTAATTTCATCACTATGTTCTCTAGGTGAGCTCTTGACTTGCAATTTCATTACTCTGTTCTTCGTGCAAGCTCCCAACTTTTAATTTCATCACTTTATTCTTCAGGTGGGATCCTGACTTGCCATTTTATCACTCTGTTCTTTGGGCAAGCTCCCGACTTTCAATTTCATCACCCTGTTCTTCAGGCGGGCTCTTGACTTGCAATTTCATCAGTCTGTTCTTCAGGAGAGCTCCCGACTTTCAATTTTATCACCCTATTTTTTAGGCGAGCTCCTGACTTGTAATTCTCTCACTCTGTTTTCCGGGAGAGCTCTCGACTTTTAATTTCATCACCCGATTCTTCAGGCGGGATCCTTACTTGTAATTTTACTATCCTGTTCTTCAGGCAGGTTCCTGACTTTCAATTTCATCACTTTGTTCTTCAGGTGAGATTCCGACTTTTAATTTCATCACCCTGTTCTTCAGGTGGGCTCCTGACTTGCAATTTCATCACTCTATTCTTCGGACGAGCTTTCAACTTTCAATTTCATCACCCCATTCTTCAGGCGGGCTCCTGACTTATAATTCTCTCACTTTGTTCTCCGGGTGAACTCTCAGCTTTCAATTACATCACCTGTTCTTCAGGCGGGCTCCTGACTTGTAATTTTATCACCCTATTCTTCAGGCGGGTTCCTGAATTTTAATTTCATCACTCTGTACTTCAGTCGAGCTCCCAACTTTCAATTTCATCACCCTGTTCTTCAGGCGGGCTCCTGACTTGCAATTTCATCACTCTGTTCTTCAGGTGAGCTCCTGACTTTTAATTTCATCATCCTGTTCTTCAGGCGGGCTCCTGACTTGTAATTTCATCATTCTGTTCTTCAGGTGAGCTCCCGACTTTCAATTTCATCACCCTATTCTTTCCTAACTTATAATTCTCTTACTCTGTTCTCCGGGCAAGCTCCCGACTTTCAATTTCATCACCCTGTTCTTCAGGCGGGCTCTTGACTTGTAATTTTATCACCCTGTTCTTTAGGCGGGTTCCTGACTTTTAATTTTATCACTCTGTTCTTCGGGCGAGCTCCCGACTTTTAATTTCATCATCTTATTTTTCAGACGGGCTCCTGACTTGTAATTTCATCACTTTGTACTTCGGGCGAGCTCCCGACTTTCAATTTTATCACCTTGTTCTTCAGGCGGGCTCCTGACTTGTAATTCTCTTACTCTATTCTCCAGATGAGATCCCGACTTTTAATATCATCACCCTATTCTTCAAGCGGGCTCCTGACTTATAATTTTATCACCCTGTTCTTCAGGCGGATTCCTGAAACCACATCAAAGCAAGAAAAAAAATTATCCTAAACAAATGTTATGCTAAAGAATGATTTTTTTTCTGAAAGTTATGCCCCTTTTTTTCTGAGGGTCCTGAACATAAAGTAAATTCTCATTTTCCAAGAGGGTCCTGAACATAAAGTAAATTTCCATTTTTCAGGAGGGTCTTGAACATAAACTAAATTTTATTTTCCAGGAGGGTCCTGAACATAAGTAAATTCCCATTTTTCAGGAGGGTTCTGAACATAAAGTAAATTTTCATTTTTTAGGAGGGTCCTGAACATAAGTAAATTTCTCATTTTCCAAGAGGGTCATGAACATAAAGTAAATTCCCATTTTCTAGGAGGATCCTGAACATAAAGTTAATTTCCATTTTTCAGGAGGGCCCTGAACATAAGTAAATTCCCATTTTCCAGGAGGGTCCTGAATATAAAGTAAATTCTCATTTTTCAGAAGGGTCCTGAATATAAAATAAATTTTTATTTTTCAGGAGGGTCCTGAACATAAAGTAAATTCTCATTTTTCAGTAGGGCCCTGAACATAAGTAAATTTTCATTTTTCAGGAGGGTCCTGAACATAAAATAAATTCCCACGGATGTGATTTTCCAATAATTGCTGAATTAAGTGAAGCGAATTTTCCCTTGTTTCAACAAAGAAAATTTGTCACTTAAGAACTTATTGGTAGCTTACAGCATTTGGCTGTCCCGACACCTGCTCTAGTGTTCATTCCTTTCATTTTGTTTCAGATTGCTAGCACTTGCCCCTGCTTTATCACGTCATTGATCCCAACTCAGATTATTAAGAGCAACTCTGAAATAAACACAGTATCTCTATTTTGCCATGCTTCTCAGATAAACACTTTAAACCTTGGTATTTTCATGAGTTTACAGACTTTTCTATTGACAAAATTTTTGCATGTCTTATTTCAGCTCACAATCATGTCCCTTTCATGTGCTGGCCTTTTGTCTTTCTTTGTGCAATTGAAGAAACTGGTAGCCAGTTTTGAAATCTTTTTTCACTTGTTTTGACATGGACTTGGCCCAAAGACAAGAGAAAAAATGACAATGATTTGTTTTTTTTACTTGGATAAATGACTCAAGAAAATAAAAACACAAAGAAGAACGAAAAGACAATGAACATCCCCACTTGAAACAAAGAAACGAAAAATTATCTAAGAAAACAGTCAACTCTAATGATTATGCCATGCATCTTGGATTAATCTGCCTGATCTTTCCATCCACATTTTCTATCAATTGTTGTTGAGTTAATTTTCTTGGAACTGACTTGCTTCTCTAGGTCAATTACATTTAAGACCTCATTCGTCTAGTGGCGCCTTGAAGGGTTTTCGCCAACGAGTGTCACACCCCCTTTTAACTCCAAAAAGATTATAATTTAAGTTTCGAAAGGGTTTTATTATCAAAGTGACAAAAGATAAAAATTTGGTTCGAAAAGGGACTTTTTACATTTAAACTCAGAGTCCCCACTTGACATGATCCGGTGTGCCAAGTTACCTTTGAAAGATCATTTTCAAAATAATTTGACTCTTTAAACTGGTTTGCGAACAGATATTTCGGCTAAGGAATTCTATTGACCGAGGGGAAGGTGTTAGGCACCCCTCGGTACCGTGGTTTGACCACAGCCGCTTAGTGGAGCATATAGGCTAATTTGGCACTACAAAATGTATAAACCACACAGAAACAATCAAAACAAACAACAATCAAACAAATTTCAAAAAATATAATGTCCAGTTCAATTATACAATCCCAAAAAATAGAAAAATGCATAAATGTAAACATACACTAATCCTAAACTACGCTCCAATGCTTTACCCGATGCCTCGGGCCTTCATCATGAATCTCCTTTGCATACATAATACAGCGGGACATTCTCCGGATAAATCAATACAAATCCCTCAAGGCATTCCTCGGTTAAATGAATACATTTTCAAATTCAAGAACTAAAACCAAACCATTCAACACAAATTCCACGTTAAAACCTTCAACAAGAAAACACTTATTCTTAAATTTTGCCTACCTGAACCTACGTTTGCTTATTCGTTTCGACATATCAAAATTCTATCTTGTTCCAACAATATTTATGCTTATTCCGAGTTAAACAAAACAACAATAAACCAAAATTGATCTGTATTCACCCATTTTTATCAATTTCTCAATTCTGTCCCAAATTTTCTTTTAACACCAAATTTCCGCAATTCACGATTTATCATTTCAACAATCCACAATCACTTTTCAACTAATTTAAGCAACAAATCAATATCACCCAATATTCAATCACGTCTCACGTAAATCAAACATGTGTAGTGAAATAAAATGAGAAGAGATAGAGTTGGACCTTTCAATACGTTGATAATAATGTTTAAGAAAGCCCGAACTTGTGATCCCGAACAGAATACCTTGACTACGAACCAAATTCCAACTCGGTATTTGAGAAATGCAACCCAAAACAGACCACGACGAATCGACTGACCCAAATCCAAATACAGTACAAACGTTGACTTGTTTAGGAATCAATTTCGGATGGAGAACTGGTTACACTACTGCTGTTCACCTATTTTCAGCGAGTATTTCTTGGAAACTCGACGAAATCCAATGAGATTTTTGGGCTTTCGGCACGGCGGAGGTGGACTTGAAGAACCGTTGCTGATTTCGGTAAGAATCTCACCGGAAAAAACTCAAAATTGATCTCTTTTTCTCTCTTTTTCACTTGTTTTGCTTCGATTCACTCAACCTCTCTTCCCTCTCTGTTTCAATTTCTATTTTTTTCTCAGTCTCATCTCTTTCTGATCCCCCTCTCTCTAATTACTTGGTGTGGTACGTGTAGTAAGGTGAGTGTGTGTGTGTACGGTGTATGTGTGATAGTGTATCAATTGCGTGTATGTGTGTTTCCTGTGAGAGTCAAAGAAAGAAAAAAAATAGAGAGTGATTATCCTTGAAGAATGAAAAAATGGAAGTGGGTCTATTTTCCCCCTGAATTGGGTGTTTTGTGTTGATGGTCCTGTGATATGTGTGGGTCCCCTCCTTTTTGTATTGTTCTCTTTCTTTGTGAAGAAGAAATATGAGGAGTCACGTGAATGGGGTAGTGGGGGGTAGTGTATAGGGTAGGTGGGGTAGGGTGAGTTGGTTAGGATAAGATTTGTTAGAATAGATTAAAACAAGATAAAATTTGTTAGTGAATTTATTATGGGTTGTTATTTTTTGTATTTTTGTGGGATATAATTACATGGGTGAGGGTGTATGATAAAGTGAGGTAAAAATGGATGAATTGGGTTTTAGGAGGGACAAAATTAGGTGTCTACATCATGCCCCCTTTGAATGTAAACACGAAGTGTTTTCAGACAAAGAAATAGACAACGAGATAAAATTTTGTCCCGACTATTATTCAAAGAAAGAAATAGAAGGAAGAAGGACAATCGAGTTAGAGAGTCGAGTGAGGCCCCTTTGAGGTTTCAGTCCGCGGCTCTGTCATTACATCAAAAATGAAAATTACGAGTTAAAAACATAAATGAAATTACAAAAACTCTATATGTGCATCTTTTATTGACTCCTATCTCACTACTTCATCACCCTGTTCTTCAGCGGGCTCCTGACTTGCATTTTATTCAACTTGTTTCTTGCCTTTCAATTTTTTCACCCTGTTCTTTAGGCGGATTCCTGACTTGCCATTTTTCAACTGTCGACTTTCAATTTTCTTCCTCTTGTTACTTGTTTTTCAACTGCTTCACCTTGTTGCTTGAATTTCCATGTATTCACCCTGTTCTTTAGACGGGCTCCTGAAATCACATCAAAATAAAAAAAAAATTATCCCACACAAAGAAATGCATCTTTTATGAGTTAATTGAAATGATTGGACTAAAAGGAATGTCTTATAAGAATCAAAGGATGTGACTCGACTAAAAGGTACATCTTATGAAATCAAAGAAAATAACTCGACTAAAAGGTACGTCTTATAGGAATAAAGGGAATGCCTCGACTAAAAGGTACGTCTTCTAGGGGTCAAGGGGAATGACTCGACTAAAAGATACATCTTATAGGAATCACAGGGAATGACTCGACTAAAAGGTACGTCTTCTAGGGGTCAAGGGGAATGACTCGATTAAAAGGTACGTCTTATAGGAATCAAAGGGAATGACTCAACTAAAAGGTAAGTCTTATAGGAATCAAAGGTAATGACTCAACTAAAAGGTAAGTCTTATAGGAATCAAAGGAAATGATTCAACTAAAAGTTACGTCTTATAGGAATCAAAGAGGATGACTCGACTAAAAGGTACGTCTTTTAGGAATCAAAGGGAATGACTTGACTAAAAGGTACGTCTTCTAGGGGTCAAGGGGAATGAATCGACTAAAGGGTACGTCTTCTAGGAATCAAAAAGAATGACTCGACTAAAAGGTACGTCTTCTAGGGGTCAAGGGGAATGACTCGACTAAAAGGTACGTCTTCTAGGGGTCAAGGGGAATGACTCGACTAAAAGATACGTCTTATAGGAATCAAAGAGGATGACTCGACTAAAAGGTACGTCTTCTAGGAATCAAAGGGAATGACTCGACTAAAAGGTACGTCTTATAGGAATCAAAGGGAATAACTCGACTAAAAGGTACGTCTTCTAGGAGTGAAGGTTCAATTTAAGAAGTGTATCACCTAGCAAATGAAAACTGAAATCCCTGGACAAGAAAGTGTATCTCTGAGGGATATAGGATGTGAATTTTACCATGAATTGATTATCAAACCTGTGTAGCAACATTGCTTCCTGCATTTGTAAAAGTAAGGCATTGAAACCCTTGATGTTTATGCTTTGAAGTCCTTGCTTTGAATGTAATATGTTACCTGTTTCATCAAAGAAAACTTGTGAGTTTAAAACATGGTGGTTGTTTTGTGGCTTTAGCTTTCGCGGCGATCACTCTTGCCCTTGTCACATTTAACCTCGCTTCCAACCCTTAGCATATACCATTAACTTGCTGCTTCATTGACTTAAACTTAGATGATTAAGAGTGACTTTGAAACAAATACAGTATCTTTACTTTGTCATACTCCTTAGATAAACCCTTTGAACCTTGGTATTTCCATGAGTTCCCAGACTTGTCTGCTGGATAAAATTTTTGCATGCCTTATTTCGGCTCACAATCATGTCTCTTTCATGTGTTGGACTTTGTCTTGCTTTGTGCAATTAAAGAAGCTGGTAGCCAGTTTTGAAATTTTTTCTCACTTGTTTTGACAAGGACTTGACTCAAAGACAAGAAATGAAAAAAAGAATGACAATTTTTATTTGGATAATTGACTCAAGAAAGATTAAAAAAAAAAACGAGTAGAAAGAAAAGACAATGAATGTCCCCTTTTAAAATAAAGAAACGAAAAATTCATCTAAAAATGATAGTCAACACTAATGATTATGCCATGCATTTTGGATTAAGTAGCTTGATCTTTTCATCCAAACTTTCTACCCATTGTTGTTGAGTTAATGGCCTTAAAACTGAGTTGCTTCCTTAGGTTAATTGCATTTAAGGTTCCATTGGGCTAGTGGTGCCTTGAAGGGTTTTCGCCAACAAGCTTCTCTCATTTTTTTACTTAGCTCACCATTGCCTTATGGTGTCTGTAAGGGTTTTCCACTAATGAGACTCTCTTATCTTTGTTTTCCTTGACTCATAATCATCTTACGGTACCCGTGAGAGTTTTCACCTATAAGACTCTCTCATTTTTATCTCTCTCAACTTACCATCGTCTTACGGTGCCCGTGAGGGTTTTCACCAATAAGACTCTTTCATTTTTATTTTTCTCAATTTACCATCGCCTTATGGTGCCTGTGAGGGTTTGCACCGATAAGACTCTCATTTTTATTTCTCTTAACTTACTATCGCCTTATGGTGCCTTTAAGGGTTTTCACCAATAAGACTCTCTCCTTTTTTTATTTCTCTCTTGATTCCTTATGCTGAGGAAGACAAGTAGTTCCCAAATGCATCATCATATCCATTGCATGCTTAGCCATAACATCCTCAAAGATTGATCTGAAGGTCTTTCTTTTGTTGTAACTCGGCTTTTAGATAAGGTTAGAAAGAAGGATGGCATGAGGCTCAATCGACACTTGAAGTGCGGTAGAACTTACAACTTTTGGAATCGACTCAAGTAATGAGGATTAACTCATGCCCCAGTTTTTTTTTTGCCTGGGATATACTAAATTGTTTATTTGGTTAGACCGAGCACAGAGTAGGGCAGACTACGTATCTCATCCCCGAAAGAGGAGAATCAGGTCATGCGTAGTTCTGGCAGGTTGTTCTTTTGCTTGATTCTGACTTTTTCGTTTTCTCTTTTATTGACCCTTTTTCTCTTTGAAACTTTTTTGACTCTATTTTTCTTGACACTCTTCTCTTTACTTTCTTTTTGGACATATTTTGTCTTTTTTTTGAAATTTTTCTGACCTTTTTTTTGACACTTTTTCTTGGATGTTGCAGACTCTATCCTGATTCCAAAAGAGGGGTACGAAAGAAAATAGAAGGCTCAAATGGGGTAAATAAAATATGACACACTGTTTGGATAGCAGAATGAAATGCCTTCGTCATATCAATCCTTGAAAATGCAAGTATATATCATGCAATATAAAAGTGAGAGATGAAGATCATGTGTGACATTTTAACAACACAAACTTTAACTGAGCATGTATGCCACTTCTTTCTTCTACACTTGTCAAACATACGACTCTACCGTTGTTGTACATCTCTCACATTGAATGACTCATGATTTTATGGAGATGATTTTATTCCCATTTCTTTTGATATATGATTACACATTTCTTGTTTGACCTAATTGGGATATGCCTTTCGATTGATGACCAAGTTATCCTTGTGATTCTCAAAATAAATATCTTAGTTTTCAAAGAAGGCTTCAACTTGATCACAAAATGCGTCAGCACTCTACCTATTTTCTCAAATGCTCTCTTTTCCTAACTTTAAATCTCTGATTCAATGTTCATGCTTAAACTAGATTTTAAGATCTGGCTAAAAATTCCGTTAGCATATCATATCAATAGAGTCAACATAAAATGTATTGTGGAAAGAAAATAGACAAACTCATATTTAAAACACAAAGGAAAAAGGGACACTCTATTTAATTAAACTGAAAAATAGAAGGGTTTGAATATAGCAACAAATGGACAAAACAAGATAGATCCCGAACTACAACCCTAAAATAATTTGAATAACAGAAAATAAAACAAAACAAACTACCAGACCTCTTCCTAAGAAGGAGAGGGATGACTTATCAATTGCTTAGCTTGACATCTTAGCCACTGGTTTGCATATCAGCATGACTAGAGCTTTCCTCACTGTCAATGTTCTGCACCATAATTGATCTATCTTGAGTCATCTTTTCAATTTCTCTTTTCAAAGCCCGACAATCTTCAATACTACGACCCTGAACATCAGAATGATATGCATATCGTACACTAGGGTAAAACTTCTTGAATGTGGGTCAGGATTATACCCAAGGAGAGGAATGATCATGCCCCGTTGTACCAATTTTTGAAATAAGCTGGCATATGACTCTCTAATTAGTGTGAAGCTATTCCTTAATTTCTACCTCATTTCATTGTTTGGATTGGATCCAAAATCAGGCCTAGAAAGGCTTTGATAGATTTATGGAGTCGGAGGGTAACTCTGAGGAGTTGGTACGCGCCATTATGAGTAAGAAGGGAGTTGAACATATGGTTGTACGCAGTATACTAGATATGAAGGTGGGAAAATGGAGTATAATAGATTTTGGGAGGGATTATAGAGAGCTTGGGGATGAACTTGGGCTTGAGATTGACGGCAACGACGACGTCGTCTTCTTGGATGTGCCCGTTCTCCAACTACAATAGCAACTATATATTTCTCATTCTTCTTTCCTCTAGTTTCCTTTAATTGGTTAAAATATTGTCCCAAATATTTCACGGATTCCTCCTGTTCATCTTGCTCCTCGAATTTTGATATCTCAAGACTTAGAGGAGGGTTAACACTTGAATACATGCCCTAGTTTTTGTATGAAACATCTTCTTTACTGACAAGTCTTAGGGAACTTTTCACAATATTTCCTGCACTTTTCATTTTTTCAACCATTTTCTCTGGCTTTTCTGGCGCACTAGGCTTCTTGTTAAGAAATTTTGGTGGTCCAGTTAGCATAAAAGTAGGATCAAGAGTATAGCGATGATCACCAAGAGTATGGAACAAGGGTTCATTAGCAGCATGAGAAAGCACAACTGTTGGGTGGTTGGCCAATGTAGAAACCTCAGTAGGGGATTAAGCAACAAGATCACAGACGACATGTGGTGTTATGAATGTATCAGGCTTATACTGAGGAGCTCGAGGAAAAATGGTGAAAGTATTGTGATGCTTTTGGCTTGGAATAAATTCTGAGTATGTTGTGGTGCATCAACAACAGTAGGACACTGACTTTACGATTTTTGTGGAAAACTCGAGGTATTTGTAGGATCAATAGCAGAAAATAGAGGAAGAGGCAACCCACTGGCCTAAGCTTGATGTATTTCTATCATTTGTTGCCTTAGTCTCCTAATCTCTTGCTTTAAACTCTCATTTTCATAACTCTTTGTTTGATCCATGATGTCACTCTCTATATCTTTGTTGGATACAACTAACTCTTTGAATTTGGTGTGATGTGGAGGACCAGTCAGAATGCTACAAACCAACCACCTTAAACTGACTCAACAAAAACAACAAATGTGTTAGAGTTCAACACTTTTTCAAAACTCTTTTTCTCTTTTTCTTAGTTTGAAAATATCACCGAACCCAAGAAGGGCACCTACGTATCTCACTGTCGAGAGAGGAGAATCAGGTGGTAGTTCGTGAAGTCTTGCCAAAATGGCCAATTAAACTTTTTTTTTTCTTTTTCTTGAAACTTTAAGAAGAAAAGAAAATAACGATTTGTCAAAAGAATTGACGAAACTCTTTTTGAACTTTTCAACTTTAACATCTCTATACAAAAATGAAATCTATGATTACCGAAGAAAATCTTTTTGAGTTTCAATTTTGCATTTCGTACGAAAATAAAATTTGAAACTATTAAAGGAAAGTCTTTTGTAGTTTCCTTTAAAGATGTATATGGAATACCTACTCCAAATGAAGAGTGAAGAATTTTTTTTTGGATCTTTTGAAATAAGATCAACCAAAAATGAAACCTATGACTATTAAGGAAAATCTTTTAGAGTTTTCTTTTCGAGGCATATATGAAATACCTACTCTAAATAAAGAGTAAAGAAAATCTTTTTGAATTATTTAAATAAGATTCCCAAACCAACAATAGGCTGCCTACGTATCTCACTTCCAAGATAGGAGAATCAGGGGTGCGTAGTTTATCCAGATAGGACAATTAAGGGTTAAATAACCGACTGAACCCTGACTTGAGAGACGCGACCACAAACAAAAAATGAAAGGCATCAATAAAATCTTTTTGAGTTTTCAATTTGACACTTAACATAAAACTGACACCAACAACTACGAAAGAAAAATCTTTTTGGTATTTTCGTTATATGAAATGTACGAAACTTCTACCGTCTTTTTTTTGAAATTTCTTTTATAAAAAGCTCCTAAAAATCTTCTTTTTTTTAATTTTTAAATTATGAATGCATGCTAAAAGAGATAAAGGGAAAAGCTTTCGAGGTTTTGTTTTTGAGTAAATGCGTGAAAAAGGTAAGAAAATCTTTTTGAATTTTGGATTGTGAAAAATAAAAATCATAAAGAACTCTAAAAAACTACAAAACTCTGCTTTTTTCACTCTTTTTATTTTGTTCCTTCTCTTTTTTCAATAATTTCTCACCTTTACACTTTACTCCTAACACATGCTTTTGCCCAAACAGCCTATCAAATGATCCTGTTACCTTAAAAAATACAACATTTAGCAAGTAGGGATGCTTTAGAGGTGAGTCTCCTACAAAGAATCGAGTGGGTTCCATTAGATCTCAATATGATGCAAATAAACAAGACCTAAAAGCTGACCTACACTGGGATTCACTAACAAGGTTGTTCGGGGGAGCGTATGATCGATAGTGGTTGCTTTAGATTTCCACCCACTCCATACCATCCGACTTCTCCCCCTCCTAAGATAAGAGTGACTCAACTAGAGGTCGTGTACAGAACGTGCACTACGAACTTGTTGCAGAAAAATGACTCGGGTTATGCACATTGATATGGGTACGATCATGATCGAGGTCCAATGCGTCAAGACTCCAGCTCGAGGTTGCGCATCCAAGGAAAAAGCTTTGAAGTGTAGAGAACAAGTCCCACAAACTCCAAAACTGTTTACTGTTCATCCGTCCTTTGCAAGGGTTTTTTAGTCATTTGTAATAATTTAACCTAGGTATAAATAGATCCTCATTAGGTCATTTTTGGGGGATTTTTGGAGAATATATTTGTAGCCTCTTTGAGAGTCTTTAGCAAGGTGGAATCCTTGGACAAGGTGTCTCTGCCCAGACTATGAGTCGTGGTGACGACTCGTAACTAAACGTCATAAGACGTGACATGACTCGTAGTCACTAGTGATAGTTTTTCCTGTATTTTAATTAGCACTTGGGTTATTTCCCTCTTTTCCTAATTGTGACCCATTACATAAAAATACTTTAGGGTTTTATTATCACTCTAAAAGATATCAAAATACACTTCTCTTCTGTCGGCCAAGGCTATAAACTCGTTGAATACATCAGTGTAGTGTGCGTGAGGCCCAGAACATCTAAGGGCATCACAGACCTATTATTGCCTCAAACTTCCGTGGCCTAAAAGGCCAGAATCCTTGTGTTGATCATTTGCTTAGAAACGGAGATTGCTTGGAAATTTCGGTTCCGTTGAGGTCACGTAAGAGATAGGTTTAGGTTGTGTGTGATATTAAAGGTCCAAAAGTGGAATAAGCTTTTGGGTTGTTAATATTATACCATCCTTTTATCTATCTATCTATCTTTACTTTTTTGTAATCGTTTCTCTATATCTAGTGTAATTCGTTTGTGTTCTTGTCTTGTAACCGTGTGTTGCTGTTATAGCATCTTGTTCATCAAGTGTTGTTGCTATATTAGTGGGTTTTACTCTTAATATCACTTCCCTTCTTGTTCTTCTTACGAATTTGAGAGAGGTCATCAAAAGGGTCCATAGTTCTTGAACTAGTGGACTGATTTTGGTGTTTGTGTTGTTGTGTTCTTGGAGATTTTGGTATCATTTGGTATCAGAGCAAGGATGGTTGTTTTCCTACACTACCAATCTTGGGTTCTCTTGGATGAAAATTAAAAAAAAAAACAACTTAAAACTGAAAAAAATTCCAGAAAAGTGCAAATATATCCATTTTGTGTTCTTAGCCAAAAATTGTGTTGTTGTTATCTTGGCCAAGATTTGTTTGTTGTGTGTGTAGAACTTGTAGTCTTTTGTTTGTTTAGAGTATTTCTAGCGTTGGTTTCTTTCCCATCAACACTAAAAAGTGTTCAAATTTAAGATTGAACTTGAACTTATTGAAGTTGTTGATGTGAACAAGGTGTGGCTGAGTTGGATGTTGTTGTTACCTAAACCTTGGCCGATTTGATGGTTTTGTTGTAGTGCAGTTTGAAACTGAAATTGTTTTTGTTCTTGGAGTTGTTATTGTGTTCTTAAGGTTCTTCACCCTTTCATCATCTTGTTAATCCTTAAAGTGCAAACTAGATCTAAAAAGGTGAAAAACAAGCTTGTAGTAGTTGTTAGTGAAAGACTTGTCCCTATCACTTCAAAGACTTTTCATCTACTTTTCCTTGATTTAAGGACCTTGTTTCAAGGACAAAGTTCAAAGAAGTCAAGTTTTGCTTTTGAAATTTGAACAAAAAGGCTCTAAGACCACTTTTCCCTCCATTAACCAAATCCACCAATTCCAAATTGTATATTGATCAAGACTTGAA
>NC_061116.1:179971216-180090261 GCF_002878395.1 Capsicum annuum
CACCCTTTCATCATCTTGTTAATCCTTAAAGTGCAAACTAGATCTAAAAAGGTGAAAGACAAGCTTGTAGTAGTTGTTAGTGAAAGACTTGTCCCTATCACTTCAAAGACTTTTCATCTACTTTTCCTTGATTTAAGGACCTTGTTTCAAGGACAAAGTTCAAAGAAGTCAAGTTTTGCTTTTGAAATTTGAACAAAAAGGCTCTAAGACCACTTTTCCCTCCATTAACCAAATCCACCAATTCCAAATTGTATATTGATCAAGACTTGAAATTGGGAAATAAAATTTTGATAAAACTTGAGGCCAATAGTGGACTGCCACATCACTAAAGTACTATTTACACAACATTTTTGAGTTTAAATTTTAGATTTCTTAGTTTTATTTTATTATTTCCTAGTTTCGTTTGTTTGCTCGACACTAATTGACAACCTAGTAATACCCTACTAGCTTGTAAGTTAGTTTTGTGTACATTCTTCGTGTTAACATTGTTTGTTGTATGGTTCTCATTTTTGAGTCGTAGTATCTTTTTTGGTTCAAGTTCGTACATTACTTATTTGAGTTGTTTCAGACAAGAATCTACTCTGACCTCGAGCCACAATTGGGACCAAGTAACCTCATTGGAGTACAAGTGAGTTATCAACACTTGTAAGGCTAATAGAGTGAAAAATCCAAAGTGTGAAAGTGAGGGATTGTGGACTATTTTGTGATGAATTGTGGACTGATTTTTGCTAATCTTTAATGTGTTTGTTGTTTTTGTGTTGTTTGCTTAGTAGCTCTTGATGGGTACAATGGAGAATGAAGCTGAAATGCCTAGTTGGGTTAAATCCATCATGGCAAGGCTTGATGCCATAGATAGGCGAATAATGGACAGAATGGAAAGAAGATTGGAAGGGACAGAAGACTCTCTGTGCAAGAAGTTGGATAACTTGATGGAGCATCCAATACTTCCTAATTAAATTTCCATGAGTGGCCATGCTCCATGTGAGCTACAAGTTAATCAAACTAATTTTCGCACTCTAGTGAATGAGGATAATAGCCAACTAAGTGTGAATGATAATTTATCTTTAAGTAAGCCAAATGTGCCTTCATTTTGTGATGATAATGTACAAATTGAGATTGTGGATCCACTAGTTGATTCACCTAGTTTTGAAGCCATTGTGGAAAGTGGTAGTACATTTTCATATGGAAGTCATGAAGACCAACTTGTGTGTGAAAATGATGATGTTGAACATGTTGGCCGAATGACTAAGGATGACCCTCTAGTTGTTTTTGTTATTGACCATGATAGTATAGAGGGGACATTTGATCATTATTGTAGTAGTATTGGGGTAAGAAAGTGTATTCCCAACCCATGCCCATGGACACTCTACCCATTTGATTTCGGTGATCATTTGAAGTGTGGTGATGAGGATGTCTTTTGCAATGACTTGAATGTGCATGGAATGTATGGCTTTCCTCTCTCGGCTTTCAAGTGTAATTGTTGTTCCAAGAAGATTCTATGTTTTCCACTTGATAAAGCGATGCTTGTTCCTTGTTTCTTGTCACACTTATGTGGATAAACTAGTTGATTCTCCCTTGGTAGGGTATTCAGGTAAGAGGGATGTTTGGGTATATGTGAAGTTTGATCCACCTTGGCAAGATGCTATGATTGATTAAAATAATCCTAACCCTCATACCTTGAGGAATTTTTGTTTGCCTGTCCTTCCTATTGCTTTGCAAGGTTCGGATTTAAGGACGAATCCTTTCTAAAGAGGGGAGGATGATATGGGTATGATCATGATCGGGGTCCAATGCGTCAAGACTCAAGCTCGGGGGGCTTCCCATCCAAGGAACAAGCTTTGAAGTATAGACAACAAGTCCCACAAACTCCAAAACTGTTCACTGTGCATCCGCATTCACTATTCACCCGCCCTTTGCAAGGGTTTTTTAGTCATTTGTAATAAGTTAACCTAGGTATAAATAGAACCTCATTAGGTCATTTTTGGGGGATTTTTGGAGAATATATTTTGTAGTTTCTTTGAGAGTCTTTAGCAATGTGGAATCCTTGGACAAGGTGGAATCCTTATGTTGATCATTTGCTTAGAAACGGAGATTGCTTGGAAATTTCGGTTCCCTTGAGGTCACATAACAGATAGGTTTAAGTTGTGCGTGATATTAAAGGTCCAAAAGTGGAATAAGCTTTTGGGTTGTTAATATTATACCATCCCTTTGTCTATCTATCTATCTTTACTTTCTTGTAATCGTTTCTCTATATCTAGTGTAATCCGTTTGTGTTCTTGTCTTGTAACCGTGTGTTGTTGTTATTGCATCTTGTTTATCAAGTGTTGTTGCTATTTTAGTGTGTTTTACTCTTGATATAGCTTCCCTTCTTGTTCTTCTTGCGAATCCCAGAGAGATCATAAAAAAGGTTCATAGTTCTTGAACTAGTAGACTGATTTTGGTGTTTGTGTTGTTGTGTTATTGGGGAGTTTGGTATCACACATGATGCCAGATATAAAGTGGTAACACAAATACATTAGAGTTCAACATTTTTTCCAAAACCTTTTTTTTCCATTTTTCTTTTTGAAAATATCACCGAACCTAAGAAGGGCGCTTACGTATCTCACTACCGAGAGAGGAGAATCAGGTGTGCGTAGTTCGTGAAGTTTGGCCACAAAAGGGCCAATGAAGCACTCTTTCTTTTTCTTGAAACTTTAGAAGAAAAAGAAGTAATAAAGTGTCAAAAGAATTGACGAAAATCTTTTTTGAATTTTTCAAGTTTAAAATCTCTATAAAAAATGAAACCTATGATTACCAAAGAAAAAATCTTTTTGGGTTTTCGATTTTGAATTTCATACCAAAATGAGACTTGAGCCTATAAAAGGAAAATTTTTTTGTGGTTTTCTCTTGAAGATGTATATGAAACACCTACTCAAAATGAAGAGTGAAAGAAATTTTTTTTTCTTTTGTTGAATTTTTCATATTTCTATACAAAATGAAACCTATGATTACCAAAAAAATCTTTTTTGGGTTTTTGATTTTGAATTTCAATATGACAATGAAACTTGAAACTACTGAATTTTTTTTTTGTAGTTTTCTTTTAAAGATGTATATGAACCTACTCTAATAAAGAGTGAAGAAAATCTTTTTGAATTTTTTGAAATAAGATCCCCGAACCAATTAATGATTAAATGACAAACTGAACTCTAACTTAAGAGATACGACCAAAGATAGACAATGAATAACATTAATAAAATTTCTTTGAGTTTTCAATTTGACAATTCACATAAAAATGACACCAACAACTATGAAAGAAAAATCTTTTTGGTATTTTCGTTATATGAAATATACA
This sequence comes from Capsicum annuum, assembly GCF_002878395.1. Classification (NCBI taxonomy): domain Eukaryota; kingdom Viridiplantae; phylum Streptophyta; class Magnoliopsida; order Solanales; family Solanaceae; genus Capsicum; species Capsicum annuum. The sequence goes on from NC_061116.1 coordinate 179,974,548, forward strand.
AAACTTCTACCATTTTTTTGAATTTTCCTTTTATAAAAGCTCCTAAATTTTTTATTTTTTTTTGTAGTTTTCAAATTATGAATGCATGCTAAAGGAGATAAAGGGAAAATCTTTTTGAGTTTTTTTGTTTTTTGAGTAAATGCATGAAAAAGGTAAGAAAATCTTTTTAAAATTTTTGGATTGTAAAAAATAAGTCATAAAGAACTCTAAAAAAACTAAGAAACTCTTTTTTATTTTTTTATTTTTTTTCTTGCCTACACAGCTTTGTTTAATTCTATCACATGTTTTCTCCAAATCAATCCGTCAAATGATCACATCACCCTAAAAAATACAATATTCAGCCCGTAAGGATGCTTTTAAGGTGAGTCTCCGATAGAGGACCAAGTGAGTCCCGCTAGGTCTCAGTATGATGCAGATAAGCATAACCTAAAGGCTAACTTACACTGGGGTCCACTAACAAGGCTGTTCGGGGGAGCGTATGGCAGTGGCGGAGCCAGACTTTTGGATAAGGGTGTTCATATTTTTCTTTGGGCAAAGAATTGTTTAAAATTGTTTAAAATAAAAAGAGAAAATAAAGCACTACTGCACCTGCCAAGGTTCGAACCAGAGTTGTTAATGTGGAAATGCACACTTTTGACCACTGAACTATGCTTCTCTAGCTTGTCAAGGGTGTGTAACAACATGTATATAATCATAAATATCTATATTTAACCTATATACTCGAAAAAATTTTCCGACAAAGGGTGTTCATCTGACCACTCTTCATCGGTTGTGGCTCTGCCACTGGCGTATGGTGAATAGTGGCAACGAAAACTTTCCACCCACTCCATACATCCGATGGCTCCCCCTCCTAAAATAAGGGTGACTCAATTAGAGTTCGTGTACACAACATGCACTCTAGGACTTGTTGTAGAAAGAATTAGCTCGGGTTATGCAAATGATGCCAGATATAAAGCGGTAACACCTAAAGAAAGACTGTAAACACGTAGGCACTCAACAATGATAAAATAAACCCAAACGATAACACAAACAATGTTTATACACCCATAATGTCAAACTAAGCTAATACAACTCTAAAAATAAGCTCGAATTCTGAAAAATTCCCAACATAATCGCCAGAGCTGTCACACCCTTTTTTTTAACCAAAAAATATTGATTTTAAGTTTGAAAGGATTTTTAATTATCAAAGTGACAAAAATGAAATTTATTTCGAAAAAGAATTATTTACATTTTTTATTCAGAGTCGTCACTTGGCATAATCCGGTGTGCCAAGTCAACTTTGAAAAATCCTTTTCAAAATGATTTGACTCTTTTAAACTAGTTTGTGAATAGAGATTCCAGCTAAGGAATTCTGTTGACCGAAAGAAAGATGTTAGGCACCTCTCGATCCCGTGGTTCGACCACGATCACTTGGTGGATCGTATCAGCTAATTTGACATTACGAATATATAAACCACACAAAAACACATAAAATAATCAATCAAACACACAGAACAAAACAAATTCAAAATTTAGTGTCCGGTCCAATTATACAGTCCAAAAATAGAAAAAATGCCAAAATATAAATGTTATTCTAAGCTAATCCTAAAACTATGCTCCAATGCCTTACCCGATGCCTCGGGCCTGGATCACAAACCACCTTCGAAGATATAATACGTTGGGACATTCCTCGGTGACTAAATACATGAAACCTCGGGGCATTCCCCGGCCAAATAAATACACTTGAATCAAGTACAATAAACTAGAAAACATTAAACACACATTCCACAATTAAACATTCAACAAAACACTATTCCTAATTTTGCCTACCTGAACCTACATTTTCCTATCCATTTTGGCCTATCATGATACTATCAAATTCGAGAAAATTACGATTATTTCAAATAAAAAACTAATAGCAAATCAAAGCACCACGATAATCACTTTTATCAAATTTTTATCCCCATCTCAAATGAACCCAAATCTTTTAGGGGGTAATAGGACCTCCGCAAAGTTCAGTATGCTCAACTGAAAATTCGGTAAAAGTTCAGGTATTTTTGTGAGTTTTATCCCTTTAAACTACAATACTACGAAATATTAAAAATTAAACACAAGAGCTCTGTTTAATGGACAAAGTAAAAGTATGTTGATAAAATTTAACCAAAGAAATTTAAAGTTCAAATCACCCAAAAATAAAATAAAATAAAATAACCGACCTAAGTACGATTTTAAATTTAAAATTTGACTTTCAGAAATTTCAAACTTTTAGAACAATTAAATTCAAGATTCAGAATTAAATTTGAAGTCTATATAAATTCATAATACAAAATCAATTAAATTTAAATCCATGTCACGTTAAAATAATAGTACATAATGTAAATTGGATCAGACTTTAATTGTCTATTATAGAATTGAAGGTCAAAAAATTTAAAATCTAAACCTAATGGTTAGTGGTAAGATATTAAAACCTTGAAATTTCAATTTCTAAAAGTTATTCAAATGTCAAATTTGATTCTTATATTTGGTCCCAAAAAGTAGGACTTACGTTTATACGAAAATATTTTAGTTGATTTTAGTGTCTCTAAAATATTCTTCCTTTGTTCCTAAATAGTTGTCATCTTTTTAAATTTTACACCCTTTAAGAAGCTATGTAATTTTATCATCGTGTCTTTATTTATACGGAGTAAGTATGTTTGTGAAAGTATGTAAATAATCACAAATAAATGGATTGAAATACTAAATTAACATTAATGCACACAAATCATGTAAGAGGAAAATGAGAATAATAATAATAATAATAATAATAATTAATATGTCTTAATTTTGTGAAGTGATAAATATTTAGGAACGGGATGAGAATTAGAATTTCCTTATTCCTTCATGACAATTAAAGATTGCAAGTGTTAATAAACGTCACCCTAATGGCCAAACCCATCAATAGCCAAATTTCTTGTAACTAGTAAGGAGTAACATATAGGTCTCCTGTTACCTAGAGGATCGACCCCCCTAGCTATGACCACACCACCAGCAACACACATTAACCCCCCAACCATACCACCATCGAAACCACCGGATCCACCGTACATGAAGACCTCCATGGATGAAGATGACACAGCCAGGCCATCCTTCAAATAAATACTGATGGAAAAGAGTCTCGATCTAAACATCACATATCAACAACGCCCAGGCAAAGGCATTGAAATCATCCAGGCTACCCATGATGCTGCTATTCTCCTCTCTGATAATGAGATCAGACACATTCATGAACCATGACAACACTCACTAATAATCAAACTCTTTGGAAAGAAACTAGACCATCAATACCTCAAAAATAAATTAACTAAGCTATGGAAACCAACAGAGCCCCTTATTCTTATAGATTTGGAGTGCGATTTCTATACGGTTAAATTCGCTTAACAAGAAAATACAAACAAAGTGCTACATCAAGGGCCCTGGTTCGTTGCAGGGGAATTCCTAACGATACAACAATGCGTGCCTAGCTTTGTACTAAATGAGTTCACGCTCACATACACGGCAATTTGGGTTAGATTACCCTAATTGCCGGCTGAGTACTATGATAGCTCAATACTGGAGAAAGTGGGACAAAAATTGGGCGAACTCCTAAAGATTGACGCGTGCACTTTTGCAACCCTTAGGGGCCGGTATGGAAGGATATGCATTGAATTACCTCTAAACACACCGCTCTTAACCACTGTTACCATTAGAATACATAAGCAGAAGATGGTCTAAGAGGGAGAGGGGATAATGTACACGTGTTGTGGACGCATTGGTTACGTTACTGGAAATTGCCCCCATCACCAATAAACCTCCACCAGCAAACAATCACCATCGGAAAACACTGATAGTGATAAATGGACAACAGTATCATTCTCAACAAGGAAGGCAAACTCCAAATCCAGTCACAAGGATGCGTCCATCCAGGTAAAGGAGTACAACGCCCTAACAGGTAAGTTTTCCACTCTTTTGAATCCCTCACCTCCGATAACGAATGTCGAAATTAGTTCAGGCATCGATGCCAATCCTAATGGGACCCAACAACAAAATAATGGGCCCAAGAATGGCGAGAGGAAACAAAATATTGGCCCAGGTCCAAAATAGACACCCCAACTAAGCCAAATGACTCAAAGCTCTTTGGGCCGCTCTCCCAATCCCCGAGATCAACAAAACCAGGCCCAAAGTCACTCGGGTAACACCACTAAGGCCCAAGAATAAAGTAATAATAACCCCTCCACTGTTGAGAATCTAATACCAAATCCAAAGCCAAATCAACAATTAAATAATAATATGACCTCAAGAGTTAATGAGACTGGGTAATTAGATAGTAAAGTCATTCCTACTATAGGAAGTGGACCCTCCTCAGATCCAATTGTCTCTAACTCTCTCCCCTCAACCCACTCTGTAGCTCTCTTAAAACTATAACCTCTGGTAAAGAGCAATCATTATATTGCCAGTGGTGACTTGACACTCCCCATCGTGCCAAGTAACTCTTCCCATCTAAACACCCTATCTAAGGGTATCTTCATGGAGGTGGATCCATTCACTCCCCCCACCATCATCCAAACTCTTCAAGATGGAAAATCCACAGAACACACCCCAGTAACAAAGCCCCGAGCCCCTAATATTTGTAACAACACTTCCACCACAGAACCCCACACCAGCATCATGGTTGGAGCTCCTCCTACAGGACAAGTCAATCATTCTGAACATGATGCTTGGCAACCAACCACTTGTGGTGGTTCTACAAGACCCCACTTTCCTTGCACAAGTCCTCAAAGATGCCCTCACCTGCTCTTTGGAAAGGCTAGGGACCCAAGTATGTCTGCAAACCCTATTATAGCCAGATATGATATCAACCAACCCACCAAATACCGTCACAAAAACTGAACTCAATATTCAATCAGGTGCCCTACAACCTACCTTTCTTCCCAGTGAATGCACCCAATACAAAAATTCCACAACCAATCTTTGTTCGTTGGCTATTCTAGGGGAACCAGGCCCAACCACCATTACCAGTAGGAGAAGAAAATCCAGGAAAATCAGGAAACTCAATACTAGAGCTGGTAGAGAAGCTAAAGAAGTCCAATGTAGAACTGGAAACTATATTAGCTGCCTTTTGGAGAACAAAAAATAGAGACCTTCTTTTTGGAGAAAATGATAATGCTAGAATTCAAAGAGCCTACCAGCGAAGCTATTATAACTTATTGTCCAATCATGATGAGGAGGTGCACACTGAATCTAAGGAATCAGATGGACCATATCCCCTCAGAAGTAGCCCTAAACCCACTAGACTTGACCATGAATTCTACCCAAAGGGCATCAGCCGTGACTCAGACCCCTCCAAATAACTTACTCTCTTCCCTCATGAATTTCATTATTTAGAATGTAAGAGAAACAAATAGTGCTAACTTTAGGAGACAATGTGATACCATGGTTAAGATACATAAACCTGCAATGTTAGCTCTGCTGGAAACCAGGATGGCTGAACATCACAGGCTCACCAAAGCTTTCAACTTTGACTCTCACATCCAATCTTCTGCTAATGGTCAGTCTGGGGGTATTTTCATTATGTGGAACGAAACTATGTTGAATCTTGACAACATTTCCATCACACCCCAGGGCATCCATGTCATGGTTAAGGTACTCTTTGACCCTTCTCAGTGGCTCTTCTCTGCTATTTATGCTAGTCCTAACTTTGCTACTAGGACTACCCTTTGGGACAATCTCACCTCTATATCCCAGTCCTACCAGGGAGAATGGCTCATTGGAGGAGACTTCAATGAAGTTCTCCAAGATAGAGAAAAAGTAGGGGGAAATCAAATTAATAATAAAAAACTTTATCTTCTTAGAAGTTGCATGAACCAGTGCAGCATGATTGACCTAGGGTATAGGGGCTGCAAATGCACTTAGACCAACTAAAGGTACAAGGGTAATAACAATCTTATCCTTGAAAGATTAGACAGATGTATAGCTAACATCTCCTGGATTAAGGCTTACCTTAAAGCTACTGTCACCTACCTTCCCAAAACTAAGTCTGACCACTGACCCCTTAAATTCCAGCTCCACCAGCCAATCACTACTAATAACAGACCCTTTAGACTAGAACCCATGTGGTGTAGCCACCCTTTCTTTAGTAACCTCATTCACCACTCCTTTGACCCCCCAACACTTTATTGAAAGCTACTGACAACTTCCAAAGGGATGCCCTCCATTGGAATAAGCATACTTTTGGAAACATCTTTCATAAGATCAAAAGAGTCCTAGCTAGGTTAGATGACATTCAAAAAGCTAATGCTTAATCTTCAAGCCCTTTTCTTCAGAATTTGAAAGCTCAACTCCTTGTAGAGTACAACACCTTCCTGAATTGTGAGGAAGAATTTTGGAGAACCAAGTCCAGAATTAACTGGCTTGCTCAGGGAGATGCAAATACCAAATTCTTTCATATATCTACCCTCAACAGAAGAAGGAGGAACACAATCACAAACCTCAAGGACGAGGAAGAAAACTGCATCCAAGAACACCTGAGGATTTAAACTATCCTCACCACTTACTTTTTCACCTTATATTTTACTAACCATGTCAGTTTTCCTTACCCTTAGAATAACCACCAAGCCACTAGACCTATCCTTAGAAATGCCATCTCTAATTCACTAGCTAACAATCTTAGGGATAGTGAGATCATCAATGCCATTAAAACCTTCAACCCCCATAAGGCTCCTGGCCCAGATGGTATCCACCCCCTTCTTTACCAGAAATTCTGGAATATTATTGGTGAGAAGACCATAGCTTTTTGCAGAGAAGTCTTTAATAAGAAAAGCATGCCTGAGCAAGCCAACTCCAATGCTGCTCTAGACAAAGACTTCAGGCCCATAGATCTCTGTAACACTGTCTACAAGCTGGTCACCAAGATCATTGTTAACAGAATCAAGTCAATCCTACTCTCTATCATTGGACCTACCCAAGCTAGCTTCCTATCCAAAAGGAGGGCTACTGATAACTCCATCATTATGCAAGAATTCGTCTTCTATTTTAATAAATGAGAGGGAGGACCCCTAGCATGATCATAAAAATTGATCTAGAAAAAGCTTTCAATAGGCTGAAATGGTCCTATATCAATGATACCCTTAACTACTTCAATTTCCCCGCTAGCCTAACCAGGATTATCATGTCTTGTGTAACAGACTCTTCCATTTCCATTCTCATAAATGGGGGAAACTGAACCTTTCAAATCTTCAAGAGGAATAAGAAGAGGGGATCCTATCTCTCCCTACTTCTTTATCCTATGCATGGAAAGACTCTCAAGAAATATTGACAGTACTATTTTCTCAAGAAATATTGACAGTACTATCTTCTCAAGATTGTGGAATCCTGTTAAAGTCACCAATAGAGGACCTTTCATCTCCCACCTCTTCTTTGATGACGACCTCACCTCTTCTCTAAAGCAATGAAGAAAAATTTTAAATAATTCAGCTGACCCTCCACCACTTCTGTACTGTCTCTAGATAAAGAATAAACTTTTCCAAGTCTAAAGCAATTTTCTCCAAGAACTGTTATACTACTCAAGCTAAGGAATGCACTGACATCCTCAACATCCAAAAGAGCACTAACGTTGGCAAGTATCTTGGATTCCCCATCTTCCACAAAAAACCAACTCACTCTGACTTTCAGTTCATTATTGACAATATGAACAACAAACTGAGTGGTTGGAAGACTGAACTCCTAAACCAAGCTGGTAGAACTGTCCTTGCTAAATCCTTCCTAGCCAGCATTCTTTCCCATGTTATGCAGTACATTAAGGTCCCTATCAAAACAACTGATCTAATCAATAGAATCCAAAGGAACTTTGTTTGTAGCACTACTTCTGATAAGAAAAAGCTTCACCTTATTGGGTGGGACATCATAACTAGATCTAAGAAAGATAGGGGGCAAGGCATCCAGAGAAGTGAGATAAAAAATAGATCCCTTCGTGTTAGCTTGGCCTGGAGATTACATCAAAACACCCAATCTCTCTAAGGAAAAGTTCTGCTGAATAAGTATAAAAACCCAACCAGAAATAGTCTGGGGGCTAAAGTAATCGCCATAACTTGGTACTGTGTTAAGCAAGGTTAGAAGGATAGCACTGCTGGCCACAAGTGGATCCCACACAAAGGGAATACGATTAAGTTCTATGAGGATAGATGTATTCCTCATCACCCTTCTCACAGAGCCATGCTCCTTGGCCCTACTAAACCTGAAGAGGATCAGCTTACCTTATCTGACATCTACTCCAGCCGAACTTGGCAATTCCAAGACTTATCCTTTGTGATCCCCCAGCATATTCAAGACATTATCCTCAGGACCCACATCCCTCATCATGGTGTTTTTGAGGATAAAGCGATATGGGGACTTACAAGTGATGGTGCTTCCAGCACTAACAGTGCCTACAATCTCATCAACAATTGTTCCCACCCTTGGGATGCTAACAATGATACCTCTATTGACTTTAGGGATATTTGGAAAGCTAAATATCCAAACAAGATCAAAAACTTCATGTGGCTACTAACTCACAAAAGGCTCCCAACCAACAAGTATCTCTACAGAATAGGCATGGACATCAATCTAAACTGTCGCTTCTGCAACTCCAATGAGGAAGATACTGACCATATCTTCTTCAAATGCCAAAATGCTTATGCAGCCTGGAATGATATAACTAGCCATACCACCATGTCCATTGATATCACTTCTGTCAAATCCAACTACTAGAGAAAATTGTGGGCCACTCTTTAACACAAAGCTTTCAACAAATAGATTAAATGGGGTACCATTATACCTTTCTTTATTTGGGAAATTTGGTTAGTTAGAAATAACAACTTGTTTAATAATGAGAAGAAAGCAATAGACACAGGAACTATTCTTTCAAATGCTTTAGAATATGAGCTTGTTATAGGGGATTATCACCAGCAATACCCAAACCAAATTATTCACATCTGTTGGAACCCACCTCCGCTGGGATTCCTCAAACTCAATACTGATGCTTCTATTAAGCAGAACCACGACAAATGGGGGCTAGAGAGTGTCATCAGGGATCATAAAGGGGAGTGGATTGTGGGATTTATGGATTGTATCAACAATACTACTCCAATTGCTGCGGAATTACATGCTTTAAGAGTAGGACTCCAAATTGCATCTCACCTGGGGATTACTTACATTAACATAGAAATAGACTCAGTTCATGCGATCACAATACTCACAAATGGGCACCTACTCCTTAACAATCTGGTTGATGATTGCAGGTCATTACTGGAGATGGTGGAAGCAGCTCCACCAGTGCATGTGTACAGAGAAGGGAACAAGGTAGCTGACTTACTCGCTAAAGAAGGAGGGAGACGACATTCGCAATGAAGCCCAAACATTTTGGTAGTTCCTCCTGTGTTTGTATCAATAACCATAGATGCAGACAAACTAGGAACTAGGTATTGTAGGAAAATTTCGTCCTATAATTTTGGTACTGTTGATCCCATTCTGGGACAAAACTCTTTTGATGCCCATGTGGGCAGTGATGTAACCTAACTCATCTTTTACTAATATATGCTCCTGTGTTAACTAAAAAAAAAACATCACCCTTGTAGTATAGTTTCTCTCGAATTAAATAAGCAAAATTAGATGCGAAGAAGGTAAAAAGAGGAGCGAAAAATAAAAATAAAAAACATATTATTGCAAATTAATGAAGCGAAATTGTATGCATATCTCTCCCAGTTATAATTTGCATAACAATATAGTAGAACATCATATTAACTTCACCAAGCATGTAGTCGAATTATGAAGTAACAGAAAAATTTCTAGAGAGTTAATTCACAAAACAAAAGAATAATGTAGATAAAGAAAGGGAAAAGGCATTGTTTCCACCCCAAACTATACATCAAAAGTCGAATTCAGACTTAAACTATATAAGTGACCTATTACACACCTAAACTATAAAAAAGTGAAACTTTTTACACCCTGTAAAGCATTATACCACTTGCATGTGGTGGAGTGTTGCACACGCGCCTGCTACGTCGGCATGATACAAATTTTTTTTATTATTTTCATAAATTTTTCTTTTTTCTTTTTAATTTAAATTCTTTTTCTTTCTTCTTCAATATCCAAAACTTCCATTATTGTCCAAAACCTCCATTGTTATGAGTTCAATTTTTTATCTTTTTCTTCAATATTCAAAACCTTCATTGTTATGAGCTTAATTTTTTTTCTTTTTCTTCAATGTCCAATTATAGATACACTTTTCTGCACAGTGGAATCCAATTATATGTGCATAAAAGTTTTATTCTTTTTTGTCTAACTTGATATTTACCTTGTTTAGCAGACAAGGTGCGGCACTGAAATTGCGTCAATTTCATCGCCGGTGATGCAGCTCCGGTGGCGATTGCTTGATACACCACCGCGCACACCTAAACTCTACACACTATCCACACAATACAAAACCTCACTACCTCAGTAGTACTATAATTTCTCCAAAACTAAAACCGTTAAAACACCAACAACAACCTCATTCCTCAAACAACAACAACAATGGACACTGTCTCAAACCTGACTTCATGAAATTCGAGCTCCGAGACACAGATTCCAGCATAGCTAACGTACTTTGTCGTATAATGATAGCCGAAGTCCCAACCATAGCAATTGGCCTCGTAGAAATTGAAGTGAATTCTTCCATCTTAAATGACGAGTTTATTCGAGTGAACGTGCTATGAGTATGAGATTTTCGCGTAATTGTGATGCTTGTGATAGTGATGGACAATGTGAGTATTGTTCAGTTGAGTTTTATTTGAGGGTTAAGTATTTGAGTGATTAGACAGTTAAATTTGAGGCCGATAATTAGATTCGATGGTTGAATTGAATTGGGGAAGAAGAAGGAGAAGAAATTTCAGCCATTGTTAATCATTCAAAACGCATTAGCAACTTGGAATTGGAATTGGAATTTTCAGTTTGGGAATTTTTTAATTTGGAGAAGAAGAAGAAGAAGATGATGGATGATGCGGTTGGGTGGGAAATATTTTAATTTTTTTTTTGTTATTTTTTAACTTAGACGCGCTATTTTTTATTTAAATAATTATATTTTTTCCACGTCAAATTTAGGGTGTAAAAAGTTTCATTTTTTTATATTTTAGGTGTGTAATAGGTCACTTATATAATTTAGGTGCGGATTCGATTTTTTTGTATAATTTGGGGTGAAAACGAAAACTTTTGCTAACCTTAATGAAATGTAAGTACATGACATATGCATACACAAAATAGTGATAGAATAAAAATAAAAAAGACAACAAAAATAAAGAATATAAAGTATTACTATAATATAATCAAACCTTAAATACATACCACCACTTTAATCTTTGCGAAATTGTTCGCCTTGTCTTCATCGTCAGCAAGTAAAATTTTAGAAGAAAAAAAATATTTTCTGATAAGTCTAGTGCCTGTTTGGGATTGCTTATTTCCTAAAGAAACATTTATTTTGAGAAAAAAATACTTTTTTAAAAAAATAGGGGTGTTTGGTAAACTTGCAAAAGTTCTTTTAAAAATAAGCAGAAGCAATTTTTCTGCTTCCGGAAAGAAGCAGAAAATCTCTGCTTTTCAAAAAAAGCACAAGTAGAAGCAGAAAATTATTTTTTTATAATAAAAATATCCTTATCACACACACAAAAAAAAAAATTATGATGTAAATATGAAATGTAAAATTTTAAAAATCAAACGCTAATCAAACTTGTAAAATGTGTTAATTAACACATTTTACAAGTTTGATTAGCGTTTGATTTTTAAAATTTTACATTTCATATTTACATCATAATTCTTTCTGATTTATATATTATTATATTATTTTCGCTCATTTTCTTTAAATAAATTTAAAAATATCATTGGTGATGATGACTAAAGAAACTATAATTTTTTATTTTTTTATTATTAGTGATAACAATTGACAGATGAATCAGGTTATAAGATTGTATTTTGAAAGCACATGTAAATTTTTTCTCAAATATTTAATTTTAAATAAATAATTCATGAAAAGTGACATATTTGTTACAATGTAGTGTCTATATATGAATATTATGATTGCTTATTTGTAGTAAATTTTGACATAGTAAAGATATATATTTTTTTTAAATAACAAATAACAGATAGAATTTTGATTTTAAACATTTGTTATCATGTGGTATACACATATGAATGTGTTTACTTAGTTTTAGAATTGACACGGTAAAAATATATCCAAAAGAAAAGGTAAATAAACTCTCATTTAGATATTTGTAAGCATGAATATAGTGTTTGCTTACTTTTAGTAAATTTTGAAACATTAAAATGGATCCAAAAAATAAGATAACAAAAACAAATAGATTCTAATTTTAAATTTTTTATTTTTACCTTTTATTCAAAAAATTTAACCAAAAATATTATAGTAGATATTTAAAATAAATTTCTCTATAAATTGGTTTTAGTAATAAAATTCTATTGATAGATGTCCTTTTTGGTCATTTGTCTCAAAAAAGCACTTCTTGAAAAAGATTATCCAAATGTAATTTGTTTATCAAAAACACTTTTTAAATAAATTTACCAAACACAATTTTTTCAAAAAAAGTACTTTTCTAAAAAGCCATTTTATAAAAGTGTTTCTCAAATAAGCAGTTTTGTAACAACAATTCCAAACGAGCTCTTAAACTAGACTACTAACAATCCAATATTCATAGGGATTAAGTGTCTATTTGGGATTGCTTATTTCTCAAAGAAAAGCACTTCTTTTGAGAAAAAAATACTTTTTTTTAAAAGACGGGTGTTTGGTAAACTTGTAAAAGTGCTTTTAAAGAGAAGCAGAAATAATTTTTCTGCTTTAAAAAAAAACAGAAGCAGAAGCAGAACATTACTTTTTTCATGACTTAAATATCCCTATCACTCTCTATCTCTCTATCTTTTCAAAACATAAGGTGTAGCTATTTCTATTTATATAGAGAAATCAGAAAAAGAAATAATATAATAGCTAGAAAACATAATCTAGAAGAAAGTCGAAGAAGGTTATTAGAAGCTAACAGATTACATAAATCCTATAATACATCTAGAAAAGTTTGTGAAGATTTAGTAAGCGCGTTAAATTGGGAAATACAAGGTTGTGAGAGGGATTTAGAAAATAATACTTCAGGAATAAAGTGGCTTAAGGAACGTATTAAGAGAAAATCTTATCAATTAGGATAATAAATGCCAATAAGATATATTGAGTGTATAAGAGAAATACAACGTCAATATTATAGAGAATTTTCTTATAAACATCAACTTGTAAAAATTCGGAAACAATTTGTAGAAAGACTAGAGTTGTTAAATAAAGAAATAAGAAACCTAGAAATAGATATTTTAAACTTTAAAGAAACAGACGAAATAATTACCATAACATCTAATTATTATAAAAAAGCATTAATCAGTGAACAATCTAGGCTGATAGAAAATATACAAGAAGTAGAATTAGATATAACCTATACAAATAGTAGATTGAAATATCAAACTAAGCTAAGTAAAAAATATCTTAACTTAAACCACTTAGGATAACAAGATAGCTTCTTTAAAACGCCTTGATTACTTAGATCTTAGATTTCAACTAGAAAAGAAATATAGAGTATTAAAAGATAACTCCACTATAAGGTGTAATTTCAACCAGGGTGAACATATCTTACATTCAGAAGATAAACAATATAATACAATAATAGACTTTTTGATAAATTCAAGCGAAAAACTTTAGGAAAAAGATAATAGTATAATAAGAATTTTAGAAGAGATAGAAGTTACTCAGAATAAACATAAAAAGACACTAGATAAAATAGAACAAAATTTAGATTATTTAAAGTCACAAGAAATAGAAATAGATAGGAAAATTCAGTATTTAAATCACAAATTTAATTTAGAAAAAATATCTACAAAATTAGAAATTGAAAAGCTAATAAAAACCATAATAGAAAGACCTAAAGAATTAGAAGTAAAAACAACTAGTTTCTTTGCCTTTAATTAAAATGTCTATCTTTTTGTGTAAATCTAATAATAACTCTATTATGCTATTATTTTGTTTTAATAAAATTTTGTCTGTTATACTTGAAGGTATATGCTTAGATAATCCTTCTGGTTCACTATGATAACTTCCTGATTTTTCTAATGCTTTATTATAATTTATATTTTCTTCACTCATGAAAGTGATATTTCTTCTAATCTTTTTGTTATTCCTTGCAAATCTTTGATTTCTGTTGTTATATTTTCTACTTGTTCTACAAGCTTAGATATTAATTGAGTTAGGCCAGAAATCCTAGAAATTTACAGGTTAATCCATCGTTGTTATTAAGAAATTAAGAGGCTAACCATATACTAAGGATAAAAATTTTACTGAGAATTTGATTTACATGATGTACAAAAGTATGTTAAATAACTTTAAACATAGATATAAACATGGATATAAGAACATAAGTATAAATATTTTTTTGGGAAAAATATGTAAATAAGAACTTACATGAAGTAACTAGGAGAGAGGTTTCCCTTTCGGGAACCCCCTGAAGATCGAATAGAAAACTTGGAGCTTTTATTTAAAACACAGTGATATAAAGTTTATACAAAAAAGACTGACTTGGATAGGTTTTTTGGGAGGAAGGGTTTACACATTTCAAGTAGGTTTTGAAGTTGATTGATTTCAATCTGCCTTCCTTCTACAAAATGTAAGCCTTTTATAAGCAAAAACTAGCTAAAGTAGTGGTTCTAAAGATTACTACGTGGCCTAAACACATGTGGCTGACATTTAAATATAAGAGATAAGAAAGAATCTTAATAATGCAAGTCGGGTACTCTTTTGGGCCCCATCATCACATGCATTATTAATTTTTCTTCCAGACTTATTTTGACATCCTTTACATTTAAAAGTTATATATTTATATTCTTCTGCTAAGTTTTTAGCTTTTTCTATGGTCATGTCTACTTCATATCCTTCTTGTAGAACTTCTATATTCATAAACTCGCTTTCTGTTTCTATATTACTCTCTATTTCGTAATCGTCTAAATTTCTTTTAGTCGTGTAATTATAATCTGTAAATCTAACTCGCGTGCTTCAGCATTTTTTCTTTCTTTTGGAAAGTAGTGATAAAGGAAGCACTTTGACCACCCTGATTATTACAAGACATAAAGTGGGCTTCCCCACCTGACTAGTTAATAATACAAATTGTATATTGTCTTATGTATCCAAGTTGTGCAGGGAAATTGAGTCAAAGCTTATTCCTGAGTCATCGTCTTCATATGAATTCTGAGCGTCCTGGAAGTGTGCAATACTATCATCTTCGTCTGATCTTGCTGAATTATTATCTGTATTATTTATCTCTGGGACAGTTCTGTCTAAATTAGTGGGCTATCCGTCTGGCTATCCATTCATATATTTATCTTGTGTCTGGTTGCTAAAGAATCTGTCTAAAGTCTGTTTGATTATAGTCTCTATTGTTTCATTTTTTCTTTTAGATATTAAAGTCTTCTTTAAAATCTTATTACCTGATCTTATTAACTTATTTTTTGATGAAGAACACCCTTCATCTTTACTTTTTAGTAAAGTCACAGCCATTAACGGGTTTGATTTGTCTTTACCGGTCACCGTTTGAATCGGACTAGCTGTACCAACATCCGGTACAGTGGATTTCTGAGCATTTAGTGGGAAATGCACACCCTTCTCATTCATTTTTTGAGGAGATGGAGAACTCTGAGTCCGAGTCTATGTTTGTGCATCCGTCTTGCTTATATTTGTCTGCTGGTTGAGTCTCGCTTCTAATAATTGTATCTGCTTTATTAATCTAGTGTTTTCCACGAGGAGTGATTCTTTCTGAGCATTTAGCTTCTTGAAATTCTCCGTCATTGAAAAATAATGGTTGCAGAAGATAATCTTTCCAGTCTCTTTTTGCAAATTATACTGAGGTATTTGATCTGGATTTTGTCTGAGTGAAGGAGATATATAATAGTTTGGTCCTAAATATCCTCTAGCATGATTGGTGGCTTCGGTAAAATCATTAAAACCTTTAAAAATAGGGGCTTTAAAACCTTGTATTGAATATAACACTTCTAACCATGTTTGGAAAATTCCGTTAGTTTTTCCATGAATGACTACATAGTATTTAAACCTAGGCCTACTCTTTTCTGTCATGTAATGGCATAAAGAGTTCATGGATGCCATAAAATGATTACGGTTTTGTCTATTATAAGAGATCCAGAGATTATCTACTAAACACCATTGGGGTCTATCTAAAATGTAATCTGGTCTTACTCTAAAAGATATGTTGCTCTCAGGGTAAGCAATTAAGTTAAATGGTCTGAAGTGAATTCTTTCCATTGTCTCTAAAGATTCTAGTGGTCTAAAATTTAAATTACCTAACATTGTCTGTTGATATGACTCTGAAGACTAGGCTACACCTTTGCCTTTATGTGCAAGAGGATGTCCTGTTGGTCTCATGCTGAAAACAAATGAGTGAGATTAAAACTTATTTATTTATTCCCAGTTGTAATCTACTTAACTGGTCTGCTAATTCGTTTTCTTTACCTTTTATATGTTCAAATACTATATTTTTATAAACAGATATGGTGTCTGTAAAATTTAGCCAT
This sequence comes from Capsicum annuum, assembly GCF_002878395.1. Lineage (NCBI taxonomy): Eukaryota > Viridiplantae > Streptophyta > Magnoliopsida > Solanales > Solanaceae > Capsicum > Capsicum annuum. The sequence continues at coordinate 179,991,168 of NC_061116.1, forward strand.
CTTCTTCTACTACTAGTTTTGTCATTTATTTTTTGATGAAATTTAACTATAGCTTCACAATCTGTTCTAACTAAAATTTCTTCTTTATTTAGAATATATAATTTGAAACTATTTAACCCGTATATTATAGCTAATACTTCTAGGTCTATAGCACTTATGTTTCCTTTTTCTTTATATGCCCCACTCTAATAACCACATATTTGTTCTTCATTTTTATTACTGTATTTATTAGGTCGTGCTTTTAAGATAGCTCCCTATCCTAAATCACTTTCATCTGTTTGAATGATTAAATAATCTGATTCTAATGGGATTTTTAGGTCTGGAATATTTTTAATTTTTTCTTTTATTTTTTGGATTAATTTCATGTCTTCTATATTGAAATTTTTCTTCCCTTTACTACCTGTCTTTGCGTATAATGGTCCTGCTATTTTTCCTAAATCTTGAATAAAATTTCTTGCATAATTTACTAATCCTAAAAATTTTTGTAAATCTTTTGTCTTTTCTAATTTATCTGGCATTTCTAATACCTTCTTTGCAGTGTGTGGTTGGAGTTTTACCTTTCCATTTCCTAAAGTTATTCCTAGAAAATTAATATAAGTCTTACATAATTCCATTTTCTTTTTACTTATTATTATTCCATGTTTAACAAATAATCTAAAAACTATTTGTAAGTGTACTAAGTGTTCTTGCATATTTTGACAGAATACCAAAATATCATCTACATATACTAATATGAAATGTTTATATTCTCCAAATATGTTATCCATCTTTCGTTGAAAAATAGGTGGAGCTGTCTTTAAACCAAACGGCATAACTAACCATTCAAAATGTCCACCTGGACATGTGAAAGCCGTTCACTCTATGCTGTCTGGGTGCATTTTGACTTGCCAGTAGCCTGACTTACAGTCAAATTTACTATATACCTTTTTATTTTGAATTCTATTAATTAACTCACTTTTATCTGGTAGTTTATATGCATCTGTTCTGGTATTATCATTTAATCTTTTATAGTTAATTACCATACGGGCTTTACCTCTTATTTGTTCACTATGATTTCTTACCATAAATGCAGCCGATCTATGTCTAGAGGTAGATCTTCTTATTACTTCTAATTGTAAAAGTTCCTTTATTTGTATATCAAATTCTTTAGTATCTTCATTATTTGCTTCTATAGGTGCTGTTTTTATAGTGTATTCCGAATTAATTATATCTAATTTACACATTATTTCGTTAGCGTCCCAATGGGCTAACCGTCTTTCTCCTATTATTTCCATTTTATCTAGTATAGATATTATATTTTCTAAATATTTTGGATTGTTTATTATTCCTATTTTATCCATTCCTTTTCTAAAATTATAAAACTGAGTTTCTATACTTATTAGGGTATAGTCTTTTTCTATATCTATTAAGCATTCTTGTCCTTCTGCATTAAGCAGAGTATAGTTTCTAACTTCTTCTAGGTTTTCTTTTATATTTTTGTTTTCTTTTAACAGGTTGTCGCTTTGGCATTGATTATTTTGGCAGTTGTCGCAACATGGTTCTGGAAGAAATCTCGTTTTATGTGTGTTTAGTGTTCTATATACTGTTGGCAATGTTACTGTTTGTACTGGTGTATAAGTTAAGTTTTTAAAGAGCATTATTCCATCTCTTGTTATGAGACATCCTCCTTTATTCTATATACAAAATCTTAGTCCGATAACAAAATCTGATCCTATATTTAAATCTCTTGCTAATATTTTATTAACATTGTAAACTGGGTTATAGAATTTATTGCATGTATTTAAAAAACTTATTTGCGCCTTTTCTATGTAATAATTATAGATATTTTGTGATCCATCCATTTGAGTGGCTGTTATAGGTCTTTCAAGTTCTTTTAGTAAATGTTCCGGTACTATTTCTTTATTGATTAAACAGCTAGTACATCCGGGATCTACTAATGCTAGAGTTTCTATCTCTACATCTTTTATTTTAATTTTTACTTAAACTTTTATGGTAGAGAATTCTTTATCTTCGTTGCATATTAGACTAGTGTCATTATCTTCTAAGTTCATAAGTTCTGCCTCTAACTTTTCTAAATGTATCGCTTCTTGTGTATCTGTTTCTTCTATGGCGATTTTATTTTTTCCTTTTTCTAGAATGGTTAATCTTTGTTCTAAATCATTCACTCGGGTTTCTAAAGTAGACACTCTTAGATTTAGGATTTGATTATTTGTATATTTTTGTCCGTTATTTATTTCTGGTTCTACTCTTATTTTTAAAGTGTTTTCTATACAATTTATACATGCTTCTAAGTAACATTTTTTGCATTTAGCTCTATTGTCTTTGCTTGGATACCAGTTACATATATGACATCTATTACTGTCTAAACCTTTGTTTCTTTGGAATTCATGTATACATTCTTGAGTAACATTCATTAAATTATTGATTACTAGATTGTTTAAGTTAAATCCTCTATCTCTTGTCCTAGCTCATTAATTAAGTTATCTTCTTCTGATTCTGAAGAATCAGATTTTGGATTATCTTTACCATTTATATCAATACTTATTATTGAGTATATACTTTCTGTATCTGACATGTATTCGTCAACATTTAATAAAGTTTCTTGGAAATCCTCTATTAGTTGAGAATTTCTAGTTCTATTATTATTTCTTTTAGGACATACATTAGCTAAATGGTCTATGCTTCCACACGTATAGCATTCTAATTTATTTTTATAGTTTCTATCATTTCTATATTTCCTAACATGTCTATCTCTATTTAACCACGGTTTTTTAGCTTTTGATTTTCTTAAGAAGTATTGTTTACGACTATATGGTTTTTGATTATTTCTTTTCTTATATTTTCTATGTTGTTTCTGATCGTAATTCTGGGTTGTGTATATAACAGATTTACAGAAATTCATTTCATTTCTTTTTAATTGTTTTTGTATTTGTATGTTTGTACATTTTTCTGTTAGTATATCCATTATATGTTTTCTATGCCCTATTGTCCATTTTAAATTTGGGTTGGCTACTACACTATCTCTTTTATACCATCTATCTTCTATTTCTCTTCCTAAAGCTCAAGGTAATTTATTGAATAATTTTTTGCCTAATTCTTCATTAAAGGTATTTCCGCTGACTGTGCAATAATAAAAATAGTCTTGTAGGAATTGCTTTATATATACCCAATGTGAAATACTTAATTGTTCTAGTTTTATTAATGCTTCCTTTTATAGTGCTAATAATCCACTATTTGGATCTTTTTCAGTTAATAACATATGCATTTTATTTGTGAAATTATAGGGGTTTGGTCCCATACTTAATAAAACCTGGAAATCATATGGGCAATTTGTCTTAAAACTTTCCCATGTGGCTTTTGCAGATTCCCCTAAGAAAGTTTCTAAATATTTATACATTGTTTCTATATCTGTTTCTGTATAATGTCTTAAGTAATCTGCAGCTACTATTCCTTTCCATAAATCTATCACTGTATCCCACATTTGGGGATCGTGTGCTGCTATATTCAGAATTTTACCTTTACTACCTCCTTCTTGTAGTTTAATTGGTTCTTCTATTGGCATTCTTTTACCTGCTGGTTTTATGTTATCTCCTCTAAGTTCTGTATCTGGGTTTATCCTAATTGCTGGTCTTCTAGGTACATTGCCTGTACTATAATCTATTGGTTGGGGATTAGGGTTTGTTTGTTGGAATGGGCTAGCACTTGAAGAGCTAGTTGGTTCTAATTCTGCTAGTTCTTTATAACTTATTGTGGAACTTAATACAGAAATTGTGTCTTCATCTTTTCTTTCAAGGAATAATTTGTTATTTCTATATCCTAAATTATCGCTTCTCTCTAAACAGTTTTTAAAATGTTCTATACATTCGTCTATTTTCATTTCGTCCCTTTAACATCCTTTACATTTAAAAGTTATCTATTTATATTCTTCTGCTAAGTTTTCAGCTTTTTCTATGGTCATGTCTACTTCATATCCTTCTTGTAGGACTTCTATATTCATAAACTCGCTTTCTGTTTCTATATTACTCTCTATTTCGTCATCGTCTAAATTTCTTTTAGTCGTATAATTATAATCTGTAAATCTAACTGAAGTTTCCCCTTTACTTGTGGTATATAAAAGATGAGAGTCTGGTGTAAGAATTTTTGATTTAGTAAATTTGTTTAAATTTCATTCTAAACCTGCATATATTTCTGGGTCTATTTTTATTGGTTTTATTAAACTTAAGTCTTTATTTCCCATTATTTCAACTACATCATTTACTTTTAGTTTAAATTTAGTATTACTACTTAAAGTTAATTTTCCAATGAACCCTATGCACATTAATAAATTATTTCCACTATTCATTTCTTCGTACCCTTTAGTTTGAATTCCTATTTTAATGTTTTTTCCAAATTCTTTTAGGTTCATTAGAAAATCTGGACTTATATAGAATATTCCTCCATTATTAGTCATATCTACTTCAGTTAATCCTATTGTTGATTTTTTAATATCTGACCATCTATCATCATATATTGTTATTAATACTTTGGATCCTAGATTCTTTCGAGTTAGACCTTTTATTCCTAAAACAATTAAACCCATATGCATCAATATCATTTTATTATTTTTTATATGTCTTAAAGAATTAGCATTTACTAAATCTAGTATTTTAAAATCTTCACTTATAGCTGATATTTGTTCTTCTCTATAATGTCTATATAGCTATTATCTGTAGAAAAATATCCTGCATTATATAATGTTTTAGGATTTAATAATTTTAATTGATGTTGTTGGAAGATTTGTAAATCTTTATCTATATCTATTATTTCGCTAAGTTCTTGGTTCTGCTCCATATTAGATTGCCTTCTGCATATTCTGGATAATATATTATTATTTCCTATTCTATTCTCCGAAAAACTTAGTCTTTGTCTTTCTTCTCCTTGTCTTTCATTATTTCGATGGTTCTCCGTCTATTTGATAGAAAGTCCATTTTTGTGGTTTTCTTATTATATTTTTTCTTTCTTGTTTAGGAGTTAATTCAATTCGTTTTAATTGGTTAATAAGTTCTTCTATTTCAAAATTATTTTTTGGTGGTTCTTGGTCTTCTTTATTTTTTATTAAGATGTCTATTTTCTTATGTAGTTCGGGTAATTCCGGTTCTTTCTGAAAAGATTTTTGAGTTTCTTTGCCTTTAATTAAAATGTCTATCTTTTTGTGTAAATCTAATAATAACTCTATTATAGTATTATTTTATTTTAATAAAATTTTATCTGTTATACTTGAAGGTATATGCTTAGATAATCCTTCTGGTTCGCTATGATAACTTCTTGATTTTTCTAATGCTTTATTATAATTTATATTTTCTTCACTCATGAAAGTGATATTTCTTCTAATCTTTTTGTTATTCCTTGCAAATCTTTGATTTCTGTTGTTATATTTTCTAATAGTTCTACAAGCTTAGATATTAATTGAGTTATTTTTACTTCTAATTCTTTAGGTCTTTCTATTATGGTTTTTATTAGTTTTTCAATATCTAATTTTGTAGGTATTTTTTCTAAATTAAATTTGTGTTTTAAATACTGAATTTTCCTGTCTATTTCTATTTCTTGTGACTTTAAATAATCTAAATTTTGTTTTATTTTATTTATTGTCTTTTTATGTTTATTCTGAGTAACTTCTATCTCTTCTAAAATTCTTATTATACTATTATCTTTTTCCTGAAGTTTTTCGCTTGAATTTATCAAAAAGTCTATTATTATATTATATTGTTTATCTTCTGAATGTAAGATATGTTCACCCTGGTTGAAATTACACCTTATAGTGGAGTTATCTTTTAATACTCTATATTTCTTTTCTGGTTGAAATCTAAGATCTAAGTAATCAAGGCATTTTAAAGAAGCTATCTTGTTATCCTAAGTGGTTTAAGTTAAGATATTTTTTACTTAGCTTAGTTTGATATTTCAATCTACTAATTGTATAGGTTATATCTAATTCTACTTCTTGTATATTTTCTATCAGCCTAGATTGTTCACTGATTAATGCTTTTTTATAATAATTAGATGTTATGGTAATTATTTCGTCTGTTTCTTTAAAGTTTAAAATATCTATTTCTAGGTTTCTTATTTCTTTATTTAACAACTCTAGTCTTTCTACAAATTATTTCCGAATTTTTACAAGTTGATGTTTATAAGAAAATTCTCTATAATATTGACGTTATATTTCTCTTATACACTCAATATATCTTATTGACATTTATTATCCTAATTGATAAGATTTTCTCTTAATACGTTCCTTAAGCCACTTTATTCCTGAAGTATTATTTTCTAAATCCCTCTCACAACCTTGTATTTCCCAATTTAACGCGCTTACTAAATCTTCACAAACTTGTCTAGATGTATTATAGGATTTATGTAATCTGTTTGCTTCTAATAACCTTCTTCAACTTTCTTCTAGAATAAATGATATTTTGATAATACTTGTAAATTTTTTCTCGAATATTTTATTTTAAATAAATAATTCATGAAAAATGACATATTTGTTACCATGTAGTTTACATATATGAAGAAGGAGATGAGTATATATATATATATATATATATATATATAAATTAACATATCTTATAAGTATTATAAAAGTTTGATTTAAATATTTTACACTTCATATTTACATCATAATTTTTTATTTTATTTATGATTTATATATTATTATTTTATTTTCACTCATTTTCTTTAAATAAATTAAAAAAAAATCATTGATGATGATTCGAAGAATATATAATTTTTTAATTTTTATTATTAATGATAACAAATGACAGATGAATCACGTTATAAGAATAAATGATATTTTGACAACACTTGTAAATTTTTTCTCAAATATTTAATTTTAAATAAATAATTCATGAAAAATGACATATTTGTTACCATGTAGTTTACATATATGAAGAAGGAGATGAGCCTTCTGATATACTTTCAGAAATACAACACAGATCTTCTACTAGTATGGAGATATTGCATAGTAAAATTAGGGATGAAATCATTGAGAATTTTTTGATATATGAAGGACAAATTATTTTTGTCGTTAATTTTTTCATAATTAATAATTTAATTTATGAAATATTTTTTATATTTATTTTTATTTGATATTTTAAAGTGATATTTAAATTATTTAAGTAATATATCATTATTAATATTTTTAATGTATTTAAATATTGATTGAAAATTTTAGAGTACGTGCTTTTTAATTAAATAAAAATAAAATTTTAATTAAAAATATTATATTAGATAATTAAAATAAATTTTCTCTATAAATTAATTTTAATAGTAAAAGTTTATTGATATATGTCCTTTTTGGTCATTTATCTCAAAAAATACTTTTTGAAAAAAATTATTCAAACACTATTTGTTATCAAAATTACTTTTCAAATAAACCTATCAAACATAAATTGCTTTTTTCAAAGCACTTTTCTCATCAAGATTAAAATAGAATGAATCATACTTAGGCCATAAAATTTTATTATATTCATAAAATCCTAAAACATGCATAGAAGAACAAAAATAAGAAGAAACTTATTTTCTCATATGTAATTCTTGAAGAAGTATTATTTGTTTCTTGAATTCTGTACCAAAACAAACCGATAGCCACCACATATGTTCACGATTATATTGTTCTACCACAAAATAAACATTAAAAAGTTAAAACGGATCAACCTATATATTCATCCAACCTTCAGCTAATAAAAAGAATGAGCTTCGAAGATCTTATCAACATGTTGATTGTACTAAAAAAGATTTAAAACGCATCAAAAATAATTACCTAAAACAGAAGTTAAATAAACCAAATATCAGTGTGACCACGCACCCCGTAGTCCCATTGTTGTTTGGAGAATAAACCATGCTTGCTTATGTTTGACAATTAGACATTTAGAAGCCTTGTTGCCTCTGGTACCAAGGACGTGTCTACTATATTTCACTATGTTGTTGTATTCGGACAAGTATCATATTCAGAACGTTTGAGTTGCATTCAGTTTTAACTTTTTAACTATACCTTGAATTCCGATTCCACCTAGTCCTTTCCCCAAAACGATCCTAATATGTACTACCACGTACTGTATACACCAGGTCTCCTAACCATTAACAAAAGCCTTGCAGCCCTTAAGTACTCTCTGCGATGTTGATAACGAGCATTTACCACATAAATTGGATACGACTTGGTACCAACTTGTTCAGTTACCATTAAGTTCAATGGTGATTGTTTAAAGCAGCAGCAGCATTAAAGATACAAAGTATGGAATGAAAGCAAACACTACTAATTCCACCAATATTTCTAGTTTTTGTACAAAATCAAATACATTGCAAAGAATGGGGTTTTGGCAAAAGGCTGAAATAAAATATAAAAGTAGCACCTAAACATCATTCAAACCACTGCGATTAGTTTTACATGCCACACCAGATTAGAAGCATCATCGTGCTGAGTTCGCTTCATTCTTTCAAGTTGAGCAGCAACCACTCTTTTGGTTGACTGGTTGTCCACGGATCTGCACAGTAGGAGGCCGAGCATTGTTTGCTGCAGGGTTAGCCGCCATTCTGCAAAAGCAAAGAATCATATTAGTCATCATACAGAGGGATTCAGATGTATATCTATGAATGACGGGCAATTTGACGAATTTTGATACCTGTTCTTGATTGAAGCAGACATGGCCATGAAAGCCTGCTCCACATTGGTTGCACTTTTTGCACTTGTTTCCATGAATGGAATACCAATTTCATCTGCGAAAGCCTGCATAGTTTGCATGCCATCAAAACATAATACTAACTTTCTATTCATCGAGACATCTCGCCAAAGTTCAGGAAATAATGAATGTGGCACATAGTATAGAATAAAATGCGAACTTCTTACCTGAGCCGTCTCCGTGGCAACTACCTTCTGTGCTGTGAGGTCACACTTATTTCCAACAAGAAGCTTGTTTACACTATCACTTGCATATCGATCAATTTCATTCAACCATTGCTTGACATTATTGAAGCTTTCTTGATCAGTCACATCATAAACAACCTAAAAAGATGACATCAAAACAAGATCAACCTTGATAAACAAAAAATGAAATCCATGAACAAGTAAAAGAAATAATCTAGTTCTCACAATTATGCCATGAGCCCCACGATAGTAACTGCTGGTGATTGTCCTAAAACGCTCTTGACCAGCTGTGTCCCACTGTATGTAACAAAGGCAGGAACATTAGCCTCTAGAGTTGAGAATGAATCACAATCTACATAAGAGATTAAAGGTTCTGACTTAATTACTCTCTCTAAATACATGGTAAAGACATCCCTGCTAATTGCTTATACTTTTTTTTTTTGATGAAGGATACATTGCCTACGCACTTGGAGTTCAAATACTTACAATTTGAAGTTTAATGGTTTTCCCATCCTGCTCCACTGTGCGGATTTTCTACAAGAGAATATAATTGTCACGAACATACTGCAAACAATAATTACGAAGACATTGAACAGAATGGCATGGATCACTTACGAAGTCCACTCCAATGGTACTAATGTAACTTTCAAGGTATGAATCATCCTGAAAACCAGAAAAGAAGAAAAATAATGAGGAAAGCCTGTTTTCTTCCATACAGAATGTTATACCTTTTGCTGGGTAGTTAAAAGCAATATAAACTAAGAGGTGCAACAACTTCAAATCAGAAAACAAGGACAAAATGTGTATGAGGTGCAACATTAAAGTCACTGCATTCAACAGGAGCAGAAGTTAATGCAGTCTCGACTTGCAGGTCATAAAAGAATTCAGAGGTAAATCCTTTCTGTCGGAATGTCTTGAAAGATGATTGAATGAAGGAAGGAATACCAATATATTTGCAGCAAATCATTTATATATAGATCACAGATCAACGAGAATTAGTAAAAGGTTCCTCCATCACAAATAAGCTGAACTTCTGTGAGCCCAAAAGCTGAAGAGGAAATACCCACACAGATACATTTATATACTAGGGTGTCCGACAGAGCCAGCAAGAAACGACCACAACTTACACCAATGGTTATTTTTTATAATTAAAATCACCAAATTACAGAGGTAGAACATGCTATCCCGCCCTTCACTACAAGGGCCAAGAAAAGAGGGAAAAACCTTGACAAGAAAAGCGAATAAAACATAAAGCAAAAGCATTTTCAATTCCCGAAAGAGATGTACCAGTAAAAAGAGAAACTTAGATGAGGCAAAGGAACGGGTCTTCTCATCACATTTCAGAGAAGAAGCAAATGTAATTAAATTATGCAACTACTTACAGCAAATCTGAGAAGGAGGCATGATTTGCCGACTCCAGAATCTCCAATAAGCAAAAGCTTGAAAAGATAGTCACTGCACAGAAAAATACAACAACGCAACATCAGATAAGCTACATAAATTCAAAATATGTCCAGATAAATATAATATATAACTATGCAGACATAATTCCTAATATGATTAACGTCCATAATTAATATGCCCATAAAGCACCAGATGTTTTCAGAGGCACAAATCTAACATCACTATTTCCATGGAAAGAACTTCTCCAGTTCTCCTACTATGAAATGAATAAGGAAAATCCTCATCTGGACTTTGATAAATACTCTATCACTGTGACCTGACATTAGTCAACATAACCACAGAGGAAGATTGCCACTACAAGTTTTAAGTGTAATAGTTACGCCAGATAAGATTCACTAATAATCAGAGAACTTATGACGATGTCAAGAGCAAGCATCTTCCATAAAAACATAACTAAAAGAAGTTAATTGAACTGCAATAATTTTCTGCTTTGTGCTGCTTGAGATTCAAAGTGACCAACTTTTTACAGTGAATTGGACCTACAGGAAAAAAAAAAAGTTTTGAAGTCTAAAAACTAAAATAAAGATATTACAAGTGCTTAAGAATTGTCTGAAAAACTCTGGTAGAATTTAAGAGATTTGGCTCCCAAACAACAAGAGAAATGTGTAAGAGCTTTTCAAATTGAGACAGGGCGAGTAATGTCTAGCAACTTGCCAAAAGGTTTTCCAGATTGAGACAGTGTGAGTACTATCTAGTAACTTGCCAAAACTGGCATACTACACCATAATGGTTGAACCATTAGTCCGTTACCAACATTTAAATATTAACACAGGTGTATGTCAAGCTCCAGGAATAGCATATGTTAGCACATGTTTCAAATCTGACACGTCAATCTAAACATAACATCTAAAACTTAACCAAAAAAAATTCACATTGCTACATTTTATCAAGAGCTACAAAATAGTTGAGGTTACATTAACAGCCAATGAACAGAAGATATTACTCTCTAGTATTTAGAGATATTCCCTCTATTCTTCCCCTTCTAGTGGAAAAGGAACACTGTACCAAACTGTGCCAACAAAAAGAAATCCATGAGGATCAAGCTTTTGCCTGTGGCAAGGACCAGACCCATGATGAGTCCACGTGCTGGGCTTTTACCAATAGACTAAAGCTCTAGGGGCTTGTACAACATTGTTTACTCGAAACTTAGATCCCAGACTACGTAAATAACAGACATCCAGCTACTATTAGAACAAAGAAGAGAGCTGATCGCACTTAAACAGAGTCCTAAATGGTTAAACCAACACAACATACTACCTAACTTAAAAAAACCTAACTAAAGTAAGAAATCAATACTTTGAAACAGAAATTTAACTTGGTTGTAAAGAAAAAGCTATCAATGTAGAGTTTTAGGTTTGATTTTAGAAATAAATTGTATGCTTTCCAGATGACAAATTCTTCTTTCAATTGAAAGACTCGTCTTTTCTTTTGGGAGATCAGATGGCATATCAATCCTTCAACCTCCCAGGCTCCCCTACCTTTACTCTCTGTAATTGTCTTAGTTAGACGACCTCCTTCTCAATAAGTGATGATTAGCTAACACTTTAAACTTACTTACCTTCAAGGATAAAACTATAAAACTGCACAGTTGGTTTACATGAAGGTAAAATTTGCTGAATTCAATAACAGAGAGATCTGAAATAAGCGGATGTCAATCTATAGTGTGAAAATACTTCCAGAGATTGAATTGTCTCAAACAATTCAACACTTCACATCACTTCAACCGATCAAAGTAGATTACTGAAATCGATCCGGAACCATAATTAACCGACTCAGAGTATTATCTCAATTCACAAGTAAATTACAATACAAAAGAACGTAGAAGAAAATCAGGAAGCGAAAAAACAGACAGATCTAAATGAAATTCATCAGAAGTAAAAGAAGTAAAATCGTCGTCACAAATTCAGAACAGCAGATGCTACTTACTATTCGGGATTCATGACTGCTAAACGTATCGGCAAATTGAACAAATACTATTTGAGATTTTTGGGCAGGGAAACTGATGGGAGAATCACAACAGTTGGGCTACGATAGAAATGAGATGGTATTTTAGTTTATTTTATGTGCTTTCAATAATCAATAAAGAGGAGATTAAATAGCACGGCGAAAGTTGGACTTGTTAAAAGAAGTCTAAAATTGTTGGAACTGTAAAGGTGGGTGGGGCTGGAGTGGGGCTGGGGGGTGACATGGCAATTGAAAGAAATGCATTCCACGTGGAATACAGAATCGGGTGTAATTACTGAAATGGACTTGTATTGTTTAATTGGTGTCATCACTCATGACTTGGATTTACATTACCACCTACTTTCTCCATTTCGGAATAATCGGAATAAGTGAATTATTGATGTTTCAAAATAAATGAATCATTGAATTTTTTTTCAAATTTACCCTTATGATTTGACAATCAATTAACTTTTAAAAAGGTATTACAAGGTCAGCTTTTTCTTTTTTTTAGGGTAAAAATGAAAAGTTATGTTAAATTTATTTCTTTAATGCTTTTTTCTTAATTTGTGTGTCAAAATCCAACAATCTATTTATTATGAAACGGAGAGAGTATTAATTTTTTGTTATTATACATAAATAAATATTTTGATGTAAATATGAATTTAATTAGTTAATAAACATATATGCATAATATACAGATTGTCCATTTTTTTTCCTTGATGCAAATATTGGTGCTAGTGCATCTTTATTTCTTAGGATTACAACAACAACAAAATGAGATTATGGGAATAATTTTAAAGTGCACCTTAATGGCAAGAAAGTTACGGTAGTCCTTGTGAAAACAAAATAATTTAGAAATTAATTTAGACAATATGATTTGTGGCTTATAGGTGTTTCATTAGGTAATTTTTTTTAAAAAATATTAATTGATCATTTTGTTAGTTACAGTAGATACTAACATTATTACTTCTAGTTCCATTTTTTAAATTGTGAGCATCTAAATAAAATAACATAACACCACTAAGGTTGTGTGCTTTTTCAAATCTATTCAAGTGGAATGCATTATAAATATAATAACATAACACCACCAAGGTTGTGTGCTTTTTCAAATCTATTCAAGTGAAATGCATTATAAATATATTTAATATAAATTAATAAGAAATATTAAGAAGCTTTACAAAGTGATACAAAAATATAAAGTTGAAGGGACAATATTCATGGTTAAATTAGTCAAATGGAAGATTTCTTTAATTTCCCAAAGTTATAGCCTTGTGTGGTGGAAACAAGATTGAAAATACTTTTGAATGTAGAAATGTTTTTGTTTTTTTATTCTTAAAACAACTGTTAAAAATCAAACTCATCATAAAGGATATTTTGGTCATTTCGAAAACTTTAAAGACCTCCAAGGTGGCTGAGCTAGTAATTTCCTAGATGCCTCATGTACGTGTGTACTTTTTGTTCTATCGAAGGTACCAATTGCATGTGAGCACGTTAAAAATTCAGCAAAAAATATTTCTACTTCGATTCAAACTTATATAATTAGTTAATGTTGTCATTATGAATAAAATATTTGGATATTATAGCAAAACAGCAACAAATATAAGTCTCTTCATTTTAGGATACGTTACTTTACTATATACACGAGCTTGATGTTTGTTTGTGTTGTTTTGCTTTATCTCCTTCAACAAAAATTTTATTATATCACCTTTAATTAATTATTATAAATTATTTATAAATTTAAAAATTAATAATATTTAATAATAAATAAAATTAATATAAAATAATAAATTAACTCTTTATATATTTTCCTATTATATAAGCCAACAAGGTGGGACTATCACAACTTTAATGCATTGTACAAAAGATATTGTAAATTGTACCTTATTTAACTACTGAATGGACACGTGGATACCAATATAGACCACATGTAGCACTTTAGGCCAAACACTTCGGATTACGTATGTTTACCATGCTGACCCATCTCCTCAAAACACGAAACTGCCATAAACTACCCACCGTCGCCGCCACTGCCCCCATCCTCCTCTACCAGAAAATCACCTCAGTTGAATACATATTCTCAAGAAATCGAGACCCACTTCGAAAAACTCATGGACAAGTACAAAAACCTCTTCAAAGTCATCGCTATTCAAGACCTCATCCTCGGTACAACCACCAACGTCGCCGTACCCGCCAGCATCTCCGTCGACTTCCTTAACCGCCTATCTCAACGCCTCCATCTCAACCGCGGCTCCACCCATTGCCTCCGTAAGTACCCCCACATCTTCCATATTTTCCATCACCCTACAAAATTACGATCATATTGTACACTTACCGAAACTGTCCACAAAATCAGCCGAAAATTTTTCGAAGTCATGCATGTATTCATTTAGATTTGTGTCGTTGGTTTTCGTGAGCTTATTTAATAAATTTCTTTCTTAATTATAATCTTTGTTTGCTAGGTATTGTTTGCTCCCTCTTCTTTAGTTTTCCTGTTTTGTTTGTAGTTTCGTATGACAATTGCTGCTGCTAAATTTTCAGCAAAGATAAGTTGCATTGCAAAGATTGATGACTTGAAGGTGTTCGATAATATGTCAGATCAATTGAACAACTTCTAATTATTTATTTCACCCACACTTCATCTGTAACATACTCCTATATCAGTCCATTACTTATTTTTCACTTGATAGTAGTATCAAAAGGATATATGTTCAGTTGCAATTTGACGCTGCAAGATCAATTTTGTTGACCAAAAAAGAATCCCATGCAATGTAACACTTTTAGAATAAACCAAATTATGACAACATCTTTAACGAAATTAAAAATTACTTGCAACAGAAATATCGACAGATAATGGCAATGTGCTTCAGAAATTTCAAAACATAAATGAACAACAGTGTGTCCATAGAAATATGTTACGTCGTACTAGATATGTACAAATGTCACCTGGAAGAAATAAACTACTTCTGTGGTTTATCGCAATAGTGATCTAAAACAGTTGAATCAAAAAGGCGGTGACTCTTGCAACATTCAAATAATACTTTGTCTTCATCTTAAGTTGAGAGTCATGATAGTAATCAAAGTGTGCTTCCAACTTCTGATCCTTTGTTAGCTAGACCAAAGTTAGAAAGTTAAATTTTCACGTAATGTCACTTGTGCATTGCATAGATAGGTATTCCTCCATACATAAATTGATCAACTACCATCAACGCTATTTTCTCTAATACCATTTTGTAGGACATGCTTTCATGACTACACAAACAACTGCTTGCACAACTTATCTTTGAAGTAGGTGAGTTGGAAAAATTGAATTTTTTTGGCTAACTGAAATGACATTCGTTAATAAGGGAAGTCTTCAATTTTCCATAATGTGTTGTCCGTAAATATATTCATCCAACTACTGACAATACTTACTTGCTCTTGAAGTTTATACAAATTTTATCACAACATATATTTTTCTATTTACAGTTATGACTTACCTTTACAATTAAGGGTGGAGCTCCTGCTGATTACCAGCCTGCTTTCAGCGTAATTATCCTTTTCTTTTTGAATTCTGAAGTGTAGATGTTAAGTAATTAAGAGAGGAAAAAGGTTAAAGATTGTAGCTTTATATGAGGTAAGTATTATGTTTTCTGTATTGAAGGGGCAAAAAGGTTAAACATTGTGTTGGATTTGAGTTAAATGGTTGTGGAGGAAGTTAAAGATTATACCCTTATTCGCTTATCAGAGGTACGGGATAGTCAACACTCTATGGGTTTTGTTACTTTCTACGATCAGAGTTGTGTGATTTGTTACTTTAAGTTGGGAAATTTCTCGAGTTAACTAGTTGATTGGGTTCTGTATTTATTCATGTCCACGTGTATCACTTTAGGCCAAACACTTCGGACTACGTATGTTTACCATGCTGATCCATCTCCTCAAAACACTAAACCACCACAAACCACCCACTGCCACCGCTGCTGCCGCCGTTCTCCTCCACCAGAAAACCATCTCAGCTGAATACATATTCTCAAGAAACTGAGACCCTACTTTGAAAAACTCATGGACAAGAACAAACACCTCTTCAAAGTCATCGCTATTCAAGACCTCATCCTCGGTACAACCACCAACGCCACCGTACCCGCCAGCATCTCCGTCAACTTCCTTAACCGCCTATCCCAACACCTCCATCTCAACCGCGGAGCCACCCGTTTCCTCCATAAGTACCCCCGCATCTTTCATATTTTCCATCACTCTACAAAATTACGATCATATTGTACACTTACCAAAACTGTCCTCAAAATCAACCGATAATTTTTCGAAGTCATGCATGTGTTCATTTAGATTTGTGTCGTTGGTTTTCGTGAGCTTATTTAATAAATTTCTTTCTTAATTATAATCTTTGTTTGCTAGGTATTGTTTGCTCCCTCTTCTTTAGTTTTTCTATTTTGTTTGTAGTTTCGTATGACAATTGTTGCTGCTAAATTTTCAGGAAAATAAGTTGCATTATAAAGATTGATAACTTGAAGGTGTTCGAAAATATGTCAAAGCAATTGAACAACTTCTAATTATTTATTTTTGTAAGACCCCGCAAAAATTCTGAGCTTAATCAGTCCTTTAAGCTTGCCAAGGGGTCCCAAACTTAGAAAATTCTAACCAAGTTCCCAGACTTAGCCTATTTTGACCTTCGAAAGTTGGCAATCTCATCTCACTATCTTAATGTCCTTTAATGGCCCGTATTTTCATTAATTCACGATCAGGAAGGGCAATAGGTATTTTCGGATAAGTTTTGGATATATTAAAACATGTTTAGATCATGTTCGGAGTTCTAAAACAGTGGACCAACGTGATCTTAGCGCGCCGCATCGCCAATCACGTTGGTCAACATTTATGCAGGCTACCAGAGCCAAAACTTCTGAGGCTCGACGCGATCATAGCGCAATGCGTACAGTATCGCGTCGCAGCCATCAATGCGCTGCGTCATTTGTGGATTGACACCCAATTTTAGTCATTAAATGATCGCATCTTCAAGGGCAAAAAGGTCAATTTGCCACCCCTATATAAGTCACAAACACGTAATTCAGCCTTATTTCATCCAAATTATAATTGGTTTCTCTCTCAAATCCATCAAGAACAAGCTTAAAGTTTCTAATTGAGGATCCAATTTCAAGAATTTCACCATTTGTTTTCAAGAATCTTCCATCCAAGGTATGCATAGTGTTGATTTATGTTTCTTTCATCCATGAAGCTCAGGAACCCTATTTCAAATTATAAATCATGATGTTTATGTTGTGGGTTGTTTTGTAACCATGTTTATCTTGTTGTACGATTTCCAAGTTGGAATCTTTATGTGCTTTTCATGAAACTACGTTAACATGCAAGTTGAAATCCAGGAATGGAGTTGTTCATAATATGTAATTTGATGATTACACCTATGACCTAAGTTGTGCATGTAAGGTGTTTGATAAAATGCCTAAGAGGATAGAAATTGCGTACTATAGCTCAATTGTAACCCATATGATAAATGCATGTCTTACCCTTATGTTCAAATGACACCCATGCTATTGATGTGCAATGTAGATGTTTGTTGGAATGCTCATGATGTTAGAGTATGAAATTATGATACTTATTATATGCATTCCTACCATGTACAAGTTTATGATAATCATGTGCTTCATGAAATCCCCAACTTATTATATTGTGGATTGTTGATGTTAGTCATGTATTCAAGAACATCATGCCTTATCAGTTTCCTTCTATCGAGTCCTGGGGGTACTTGTACTCGACAACTTAGTTGTGTGCCTAGATCCAGTGTCATGTTTTCACGATACTCTCAGTCAAGCCATGGTCAATAGAACTCAATCAGTCATATGACTCAAGAAAGCTCAGTAATTCAGTAATCTCAGTAGTATTCCGTCAGTTAATAAAACTCAGTCCAGTTCAGCTCAGTTAATCATTTTCTATGTCTATTCAAATGGCAGTAGGATTTAGCATCGAGTGGTATGGACTGCGTACATCTTACCCACCCCAGACCTCACTATGTGAGAATAAACTGGGTTTTTTATTGTTGTTGTTATTGTTGAACCCAAGGATGGGAACTCACCTGCCAGTAGAGGGTGTGATTCTTAGAAGCAATCCTTGCATTCTAGAATTACGTAGCTAGCGTAGGTTCAGACATCTAACCTGCTAGTTGAGGGTTGATGATGTGGCTTACCTACCAGTTGAGGGTTTCCATCGTTCTCATTTGAGTACCTAACAGTTGAGGGTCACTCAAAGCTTGTCCTTATCGGTGGCGCGGTATTGACACCCTTCCAATTGGGGTTACAGATTGGACCTCAACTCAGCTATATTGCTTTATTTGGGGCATGTCGGTTAGATAACTAATTCCCACAGTTACAGTTTTAGTCTCAGTCTTAGTAATAGAACTCAGATAGTTCTACAAAATTCAGGACTGTCAGATACAGTCAACTTAGAACAGTTCGAAACTCAGCTAGTTCCATCATAACCTAGACTGTCAGATACAGTCGCTCAATATCAGTTATTAGTAACTCATGTTATCAATATTCAGACTCAATAGTCAGTATCATCACGAATTCAGTTATAGTCATTTATTCATGCATGTATTCTCACGTTCATGTTATATAGTCAGTTAGCATTGTTCAGGCATTTGAACCCTCTGCATTCAGCCTACCTCACACGCATACTGGTACATTCAATCATATTGACATTTTTGCACTATGGTGTTTTATACCATAGGTCTAGAAGCACGAGTTCCAGAGCATCAGTAGCACTCTAAATTTCAACAGCCAGATTTAGCAGTGAGTCCTCATTATTCGAGGATAATATTATTATTTATTTCATTATTTCAGTTTAGCTTTCAATAGATGGAGTTAGTTGGGGACATGTCCCATCAACTCCTTATTCAGACAGCTTAGTCAGTTAGAGGCTTTTCAAACTACAGTATGTTCAGACAGTTTATTTCAGTTCATGTTTTGGTATTGATATACCGTACTCTCAAATATTATGTTTTATCCGTTTGAACCTTATAGCATGTTTCAGTCTATTATTTCCGCATTTTGCATGATGTTATACAGTATTCAAGTACAGATATCGGTCATGAGTTAGCTTGTGGTCCTTCGAGGTCATAAGCATCGTGTAGTGTTCTGGGTACCAGCTTCGGGGTGTTACAATTTCACCCACACTTTATCTTTAACATACTCCTCTATCAGTCCATTACTTATTTTTCACTTGATAGTATTATCAAAAGGATATATGTACAATTGCAATTTGACGCTGCAAGATCAATTTTGTTGACCAAAAAAGAATCCTATTCAATGTAACACTTTTAGAATAAATCAAATTATGACAACATCTTTAACGAAATTGAAAATTACTTACAACAGAAATGTCAATAGATAATGGCAATGCGCTTCAAAAATTTCAAAACATAAACAATCAACAGTGCGCCCATAGAAATATGTTACGTTGTACTAGATATGTACAAATGTCACCTGGAAGAAATAAACTACTTCTATGATTTCGCAACAGTGAGCTAAAATAGTTGAATAAAAAAGGCGGTGACTCTTGCAACGTTCAAATAATACATTGTCTTCGTCTCAAGTTGAGTTATGATAGTAACCAAAGTGTGCTTTCAACTTTTGATCCTTGGTTAGCTAGACCAAAGTTAGAAAGTTAAATTTTCACATAATGTCGCTTGTGCATTGCATATATAGGTATTCCTTCATACATAAATTGATCTACTGCCATTAACGTTATTTTCTCTAATAACATTTTGTAGGACATGCTTCCGTGGCTACACAAACAACTGCTTGCACCTTTTATCTTTGAAGTAGGTGAGTTGGAAAAACTAAATTTTTTTGGTTAACTGAAATAACATTCGTTAATAGGGAAAGTCTTCAATTTTCCATAATATGTTGACCGCAAATATATTTGTCCAACTACTGACAATACTTACTTGCTCTTGAAATTTATACAAATCTTATCGCAACATATATTTTTTTATTTACAGTTATGGCTTACCTTCACAATTAAGGGTGGAGCTCCTGCTGATTACCATCCTGCTTTCAACGTAATTATCCTTCTCTTTTTGAATTTTAAAGTGTAGATGTTATTTACTTATTTTCCTTTATATAGCTCATCTGTTCCATTAATGTGTATTATTTCCTTGTTGTTTGGTGCAAATAGGCTCTGTATCTCTTGATTTAATCAGGATCACTGTTTATTCTGTATTTTTTGTTAGGAAATAGCTTGATGCCTAATGTGTTAGGAAAGCTTAATAGTTCCACAAAAAAAGTCCCTCATTTTGCCTTCGAATCAATATTTGACAAACTAATTTTGTGTATTTTGTTGGCTAAATCGTCCGGCCTCCTATTTTATTGGTCCAAAAGAGTGAGTACTAAGGAGTCGTTTGCCCGTAGATTTTGTATCCAACATTTGAAATTATATAAGGAAAGTTTGTTTCAAATTACTCATCATATTGGCTCATTATTTCAACTTCAAACTTGAAACATCAAACTTGGAGTTTGGAAAGCATGTTTTTAGTAGTTTTTCAAGTTTAACCCAAAACTTCTATGTTTGCATATCTAAATACAACGTAACTTTCAAATAATACTTTTTTCAACTTAACATTATTTTCTTTTTCAAATATCAATCAATTCATGCCCAAAGACCTACTAAGTACGCTTGAAGCAATGGATTTGCATTCAGGCTGCAACGTCATGCCATATTTTTTTAGGTGCAGAGTTCACTGATGGCCATAGGATGTAACTCCATAGATTCCCCTTCGGGCGGAAAAAGTTTAAGAGAGTTTATATATATATACTTTGCAACTTTAACCATCTGTTGTTCTGCTTCAAAGTGGTGATGGCACCGCATTAAAGTTCCTGCGTTCTGAAAAGGGTGCGTGACGAAGACTATGTATTTCTAGGCCTAAACCCGGAGTATGCTCGCCTAGATTGGATGATTATTCAAGAGCTTCCTATAAAGACCACCACCAGTTCGGCCTTCTGTGATGATGGATACTTCATCAAGGAGTGAGGTATTCATTTTCCTGTTGAGGTTGAGAGCTTAGTGTACTGTTGCTAAAAGTGTTGCTTTATCTCTACTTTCTTCTATTCCTTCCAGAAATTTCTAGAAAATTATGCCAATTGATGAATTACCTTTTCTGTTAAATTTAATTTAGGATGATTTAACACATCAACTCACCATAATTATTTGTCACAACGAGAATTTGATGAGGCAGGAAAGGAATGGGGCACCGACACACATCACCTCGGAGTTTTCACAGCTATTGCAATTTTATATAACTACATTTTTTATAATGATCTGCCGGACAACCAAGAGTATGCTGATTTTTTCTTAAGTACTTTTTTTCTTCAACTGTTGAATCTTTTGAAACTTCCATAAGTTATCATTACCGGGTTTTACATATTCAAATTTTCAGGCTACGCAAAGATCAGGTAGACACATCAAATCAATTTGTAGTAAATTAAATCAAAGAAAGGTCGGATCAGAGGCAATATGATAGGCAAAAGAGTAGACTTTTTTGCTCGGACAGTGATTACTCTCGATCCAACTATTAACATTGATCAATTAGGAGTCCCATGGAGTATAGCGTTGAATCTCACTTATCCCGAAATAGTGACACCATATAACATTAAAAGGTGTGTGTTTTTGTTCTTATAGAAATGAAACCCTGCAATCACCAACCCACTTGAAAGAAGAAGAAAATTTTATGTTGATTAAAGTTGGTGTTTTCAAACAGGTTAAAAGAGCTTATTGAATATGGACCCTATCCACCACCTGGTAAAACTAGGGCCAAGTATATAATTAGGGATGATGGCCAAAGGCCTGATCTCCGATACTTGAGAGGAATAACGATCAGCACCTTGAACTAGAATATAAGGTTTGTTTCTTGCAGTTCCATGTAACTGGGGGACTATTGATGTTTGAGAAAGCTCCATGACCCTGCCAATACAGGTTGAGAGACACTTAAATGATGGGGATTTTGTTCTCTTCAATCGGCAACCGAGTCTACACAAAATATCTATTATGGGGCATAGAATTAAGATCATGCCATACTCAACTTTCCACTTGAATTTGCCTGTCACTTCTCCCTACAATGCTGATTTTGACAGTGATGAAATGATCATGCATGTTCCCCAGTCATTTGAAACCATAGAAGAGGTGTTGGAGCTTATGATAGTCCCTAAGTGTATTGTTTCACCCTAGACAAATAGGCCTGTAATAGGTATTGCCCAGGATACCCCTTTAGGTTGCCGCAAAGTCACTAAAAGAGATACCTTCATAGAAAAGGTGAATCTGCTCGTGCCATTTCAAAATACTTTAACTTTCATGATTTTGCATGATTTGGTAAAGATTACTTACCTTTTATTTGCAGGATGTCTTTATGAACATATTAATGTGGTGGGAAGATTTTGACGGGAAAGTTTCTGCTCCAGCGATTCTGAAACCAAGTAAACTTTTGACTGGAAAGCAAGTGTTTTACCTCATTATACCTACACAAATAAAAATTTTAAGATATTTTGTGTGGAATAATGATTTAGAAAAAGGGTACATAACTCTTGGAGATGCTCAAGTTAGAATAGAGAAAGGGGAGTTGCTATCTGGTACTCGTTGCAAAAAGACCCTTGGGACGTCCACCAAGGAGGTGCGTGTTTAGAATTATTAAAGATAGGATAAATTAAGTTGTTAAGGATATCAAAAAAGACACAAAGCTTTAGTATAGAACTTGGGTGGTTTGAGAAATCAATTAACATGATTTTGAAAGGAAAAAAAGGTTCTTTGAGCATAATGATCGAGATGAATATTCATGTCAGTGCCAAGTTTGTTAATAGACTCACAGATGAAAAGGAGAAACATATCATGTGTCCTAAAGATTTCATTTGCTCTCATTCTTTGAGGCTTTAATTATCTTTGGAAATAGGACATATTTTATATTTGCAGTGTCATGAAATCCTTGGCCTTTTCCTTGTTCCAATATTTGATATTAATTTTATAGAGATTTTACTTTCAGTATATTCATTTTGGTATGCTTGTAGGAACTATCGTCCTCTTTTTTTGTGACTTTTGCCTATTGGGAAAAGATGAGATTTTGTTTGGGTTCTGAATTGCCGCAGATTGACTCAATATGAATGACCAGCTATTTTAAATTAGGGAGTAGTAATAACCAATGCAATGCAAGTTTAGCAGTTTTTTTGAGCCACCTTACTGCTCCTGATTTAGTGGAAAGAAAATGTGTTGCTTCAGTTAAGATTCACTGTATGACTTTGGTATATACATATTCATTTATTAAGCTGACTTTACCCCGAATCATGATTGTTAAGTTTCAGTTGTTTTGCCTGAAACTTGGTTGAAGTTGAGATTCTAGACATGCTTAGGATTGAAGGTGAACTTCGGCCTCTGTTCTTTTGATGCTGCAAATTTGTTATACTCCTTGAGCATATTTATTTATCCTTTTCTCTCTTTAGCTTTGGATGGTTTAATTCTTCTTGGTGTGTACTGTGATACAGGTCAAACTACTTTAGAAAGTTTGGATCATCTAACTAATTTATGAATTATTTGGTGTATGAGCTCCTATTTTTTTGTAACATTTTGAAAATTGGCATCCATGTGGACCTATGATGCCTCTTCAGTCTTCGATGACTTTAGGTACCTACTGTTCATCTCTTTTGACCTATATTTGTGATCAATGTCTGTACTTTGGTGCCTTTTCTTATCAAATTATTGGTTCTTTTTTAAAAAAATCAAATATTCGTTCTTCTTTTGATATGAAGATTGCATACGGTTTGTGTTTCAAAAAATATTTGCTTGAATACCGTTGATCTAGGTATATTTTATCATTGACTTATCGTATTAGCGTCTTTCAGCTTCAAATTTCTAGTAATTGTACCATATGTAGCTTCAATGGAGTATAACTTAAAACAACTTCAAGTTTCAAGTTTGATGGAACAATTTACAAACTTCTGCTACAGTTTTTGCATTGAAGCTATACTCCATTTAAGAGATGGGAGCTTAATTAGGGATACCACTAGAAGTGACCTAGCATATAGATTCTTGTTTTACTGAAATATTGTTCATAAAAAAGAGAAATAAGGCAAACCAGATGGACCACCTGGAATAGGAATTTCTAGAATTTCTTTCCTCAATTCTTTTTGCCATTTGAATTTGTGTGTATAACTTTTTTGGGCTAATTTTTTTTTTGCAAACTTACCAAACACTAGAATATAAGTAAGAAATTCAATTATGAACTGACCCTTAGCTTGGATTACTTCCACTATTTTGACTGATATCTCGATTAAATAAAATTTGTTAAATGATATTAGGTATAAGCTTATAATAGACTGGTATTAGATTATTATTAGAATGCCATGTCTTTATCCGGATATTCAAATATCCCTATTGATGAATACGACTATTTCTGAAATTATCTATCTATTGCCACTTCATTACATTATGTAACTGATTGAGATTGTATAAACTGGACAAGCTTATTTCCAATATCTAGCAATTCTGACTGCAGCTACTCTAATTGTTAACAGATAACTTATAGGACAGGATCTTTCAGGTGTCCTTCCTGCATCTCTGGAGAAGTTACAAGAGATCGAGTAAGATTGATGAAGGTCTACAGCAGCAAGTAACTCGAGAAACACTGCCAAAATCTATTCAATACGGTATTTCACATGTTTCACTAATTTCCCTATAATAGAGGATGTAAATTCTAGTTGCTAACTTTTATTGACAGTCAAAAACATTTGCAGTTTTCTTGTAACATTTTAACTCAAAACATTTGATAAATGTGCTATGCTCTTCTTTTACCTAAAGTTTTTGAAAAATAGTACGTATATATTAGTTTTACATCATTACATTACTATTAAAATAAATATTGAGCCCGTGCTTTATCTAGTATATATATATATACGCACACACACTACATTATGCTTATATATAAGTGAAGCTTTGTTGTACTACCAATGGTGTTTTGGTAAATAACATCAATTGTGATGGCAAATATATAATGTGTTAATTACACTATCTACACCTATTCCAAAACTGTTATTTACAATGTTTTCGGGTACAAGAATTTATACATACATGCAATAATAACTTCAACACAAGTTCAAGTCTATGACTAGAACACTTATGAAGTTTTTTAACATCTTCAACACAAGATTATAAATAATCTATCCAAGAAGTATGTTAACTTTCAGAAATGAGATGAAACAAAATTTTAAGTTCAAGTCCCTCGACTTCACGGAGTGTCCTTAAGAAACAATTCCTCTTACTGTACCTGAGGTTATGGAATCTTCCTCTCAAGATAAAATGGCCTTCAATCCGAACAATAATGGTACCTCAAATTATTGGATTCTTTGAACTCACTCAACAACTTAATGATCACACAAAGTTTTTGTATAGAAGAAGAGTGTTTTTGCTGTAAAAAATCATACCAATACTTGAGGATTATATCAGGTATTTATAGCCTTTAATATATACTTTTAGAAAGGATGTATTAGTTCAACAGAAAGACACTTTTTCAGCAGCAGTCACGTCCCTGCGCTTAATCTGTGCTGGACATGTGCCTGTTCTGTGGCCGCAGGTGACGTTTGGCATATTCCAGTAGCTTCTGCACTACATCTGCTCCCACAGGTCGCGTACCTGTGATGTGTCTGCGCCCGCAGATCACCCTACATGTCGCGTACCTGCGCTGCGTCTACGCCCGCAGGTCAGCCTACAGTGCGAAAGAGTGTGCCTTTTCCCTTCGTGATGCATTGCGTATGCGTCTGCATGGTGTCAAAAATGCGCCCGCACTTGGCGAAAATAGTACTATCAGATTTTGGAATAAAAATTTCACTTGTAAACAAGTTTCAAATAAATTTTGTCTAAAAAATTTGATCTTATCGATCATTTTTCGAATCCAAATCAGAGTTGAGCGAGCGATGACGATGACGGCGCAAGGTGCCACCTTGTTCTTGCCTCACTATCCATATGGAGTTAGTGTTTCTCATTATAAACACTTACAAGTTCTCTTCTCCCACCAATGTGGGAGAATTAGTGAACTTTCCTTTATAAAGAATAGATTTTTCAATTTGAAAGTACACTTTCTAAATTGGTGTCTCTCTTCTCTCCATCATTTTTCCCTCCATTTTCCATTCACATATACACCTTGAACCCAACAAAAGTCACCAACTGTTATTTTTACTTTACCCTTTTATTTTCACAGACAACTAGCTAAATTTTTTGCTTCCAATCCCGTCTCCGATTAGTCTTCAAAGAACTGTACTAAAGTTCTATATACACTTATAACTCTAAAATGATATGTTCTCAGATGTTTATAAGTAATTCTGAGTTGTACAATTAAACATAGTAGCACAATAAGTATACCAACCAACTTGCGTACCATCCAATAGTTGTGTTTCTGGTCATAACTATGTTGATTTTGGCATATTTTTAATGCAGAAGTGGGTTAAGATGGAGTAGAAGCATGCAAGAGATGGCTACTTGACAATAACTATCACTTTAAGGGGATGCTACAAATTACTGCGCTACCTACAAATTACTGTACACAAAACACCTACTACTCTGTTTTTCCTTCTAATGTTTTGATAGTATGCCATGAGGCTAAACATGCCTGCGAAAACTATCGTCTTTACCAGTGTAAATTAATAGAATGGTGATAGTCATCGTTACACTGAATCTGGTGAGTATATACAGATGAGTCTGAACTGCCCATATGACACTGACTTAAAATCATTTTGTTTTTCAATTTTTTATCCTTCAAATATTTTTTTCTTCCATGTAGATGAGTGGAAGAGCAGGGTGTTGTGGAAAAGATGGAAAAGATGAACGTGGTATTTGTATTGTCATGATTGACGAGAAGGTATGTTGGTAGTAATATTCTAACTTGCAGAGTATCTTGTAGACAACTGTTATTGCCATATTGAAATGTATAGTTGTAACCACTTAAGCATAGTTGCAAAATTGCGAACAATGTAGTCAAGTATTCTTCTTAGCTCTTTTGGTTGAGGGCTTACGTAGTGTTTGATGATTCCAGATGAAGATGAATAGCATCAAGGACATGATGTTGGGTAAACTGGCTCCATTAGTCAGCACGTTTAGGCTGAATTACTATACAATTCTGAATTTATTGATTCATGCCCAAGGCCAATTTACTGCCGAGCACGTTATCAAAAACTCATTCCACCAGCTTCAGTATGAGAAGGTTTTCTCTTTGTCAATGCCCATTCCCTCTGACTCTGTTTTATGTAATGACTGACATCAAGGTTGTCTTTTTGTTAGGCGTTACCTGACAGTGGAAAGAAGGTCTTTAAGCTGGAAGAAGAAGCTGCAAAGCTTGATGCATTAGGAGAGGTAAAATAAGTTGTTATCGACTTCTCGTGGTTTTCAGATACCTCTATCTTCTTATGTCATAGATCCTGAAATTTGCTTCTCTATACTTGTAGGTTGAGGTTGCAGAATATGATAAACTAAAGCTTGAGATAGCGCAACGTGAGAAAAAAAAATGATGGTTGAATTACACGGCCTGAAAGGGTTCTCCATTTTCTTCTTCCTGGTAGGCTGGTACGTGGCAAGGCATCGATATTTGCTGTCGCACTTTTGTGAATATATTGAGCTCTGATTATTTAGTGTGTACATATACACACCCTTTTTGAAATTCCTTATATGATTTCATCTCCATGTCACTGGAATGCCTGTGCCTCACCTCTATTTTTGGGTGCCCATGCATGAATATCTGTAACATTTTTGAAAGCTCAGGAATTGTAACTTTTAACTACTTACTGTTGATACCTAAGCCTCTTTGTGAGATGAGCTGTTGTCCTATTCTATTGCCTCATGTTTCTTATAGTTTCTTATTCTTTTTTTAATCATAATTTCTTGCTCTCATTCAAATTCTACCTTTGTGAATTTTTTCTCTTGGCTCATTTGCTATTGCTCCTAACCTATCAAAATAGATAGAGGATTCTATTTTCTCACGATGCTACGTGACTGCTGTTGGTATCCGTTCACTTAAGCCACTGTTTTCATCGTGGATCCCATGCAGTGGGATATTTTGCATGCTATATATTACTTTTGTGGTGCTTACGTCATTTTTTCATTCTCAAAAAAATTCATTGTCTGTTTGTTGTTTGGAAATTCATTCACTTAATAACTTTTTGACTTCTCCATTAGACTGTTCATCTTAATGTTGTTTACTGGGATTGCATCGTGATGGCAGGTCAAGGTACGAGAAGGTGGAAAAGATTGGGGTTGGGGTGTTGTACTCAATGTGGTAAAGAAGCCTCCAGCTGCTACAGGTTCTTTGCCTGCTGCACTCTCTACTTCACGTCGCACATGGCTCTCTTGGTTCTGGTGAAAATGGTTCACACAACTAAGTTAGATTATGACTTCATTCCTGAGTATGTTTCCAAATATTAGGTTCCTGTTCAATTGCCCTTAGAATATCTGTTCCTGCGGATCTTTAGCCAATGCAAGCAAGGCAAAGCATCATGCTTGCTGTTCAGGAGCTTCAGAAACGTTTTCTTCAAGGCCTTCCTAAGCTTAACCCTGTAAAGGTATGAATACTCTTACTGTTGCTTTCACATTATATTGGATATTTGGCATTTCTTATACGGAATCAGGCCATTTAGGGGGTGGGAGTGCGTCGGTAACAGTAGAGGACGTTCTTTATTTGTTTCTGAAGTTTTTAGTTCGTGGGTTGAGTGTTGTCTATGATTTCGGATATATAGTTTTTAGTAGTATCTTGTGACTCTAGTATTGTCTTGTGGCTAGCGTTGTTAGTTTATTTTGCCTATACAAGTTTATATGCATTTATGTTTTGTGTTTGCTATACTGTTATTGGTTCTAAGCCGAGGGTCTATCGGAAATAGCCTCTCTACTTCACCTGAAGTAGTGGTATGGTGTGCGTATACTCTACCCTCTCCAGACCTCACTAGGTCGTAATACACTGGGTATGTTGTTGTTGTAATCAGGCCATTTATTGCTGACCATCTGTTAGGTAAAGCCAAAACTTAACACATTATGTTGAGAGAGGATTGGCATCTTAAGTATGTCCTTTTTGGTTCCCTTTGTGATATGCTTATCTGGTTAACTAAAAATTCCTTGTCAGGATACATTGTCAATCATGTCAAAAACCATACATTAGTGTCACTTTTTTAAATTCAGATCTCAACTACTACAGACTACCTATAACGTGGTTAGTGTCCTATACATTGAATGAACTTTGCACACATTTTTTCGTTTTAAACTATCTTTTAGTGAATT
Organism: Capsicum annuum; assembly: GCF_002878395.1. Lineage (NCBI taxonomy): Eukaryota > Viridiplantae > Streptophyta > Magnoliopsida > Solanales > Solanaceae > Capsicum > Capsicum annuum. Next base: position 180,020,761 of record NC_061116.1, read on the forward strand.
TATGTGTTAATAAATCCAATGTTCTAAAAAGAAAAGTTCTTAAATTCTCTGTTTCTTGCCTCCAGATATCAGCATGGATTTATAATGAAATTTTTGAAGTGGTGTCGCTTTTTCAACAATGTCCAATTAGTACCAATCATGTCTCTTAAATTAGTAGTATTTTCCTTGGGTTGAACATGTGATTCAGTTAATTAGGCCTCTGTTTTTCCTTATATAAAGATTGAATGTCCAATCGATACTAACATGTTAATTTATGTGGTCATTTTGGGAAGCAGTACAGAAAATGAGAAGATGAGGCTGACTTTATGAGGTCTAACCTTCGCCACAACATTAGTGGCTTAGCTCTTTGCGCTTCCTGCAGGTGCATTTTTTATGCATATGATACTAAAAGCACTACATTCATAAATGTGCCTTACCCTGCATTTTGTTTTCACAGCTTGAACTCTTGACCTCTTGATCACATAGAAAAACTTTACCAACTGATCCTTAGGTGACCTTTTATCCCAAATCTTTACTTTGGTAAAGTAGTTTGGTATATGAACAATTTTCTTTCGTTCACCACTAATTTCTTCAGATTGAACTCACTTCTAAGAAGGAAACTTAGAAACATTAAATTACAGGAGGTTAGAAATTCAAGTTTTTTAAAAAGAAGTGGCTCGTCTTAATTACGGATGAAACAGTATATTCATATCTATGTTCACTTCAGTCTACAGCCCCTAAATTTCCATTTCAAGTGACAAACTCATCATACTATTTTCAGATAATCTGATTGTTCAGCTATGTAATTGTGTTAATGTATAAGGTGGAAGCTCTACATTGCTTCCACAAAGAATGCATTTGCAGAAACTGTAATATAGTTCCTAATTCCAGAATAGCTATTCTTGATTTTCTGTGGTTATATGAATCTTTGAAATGTTGCCATTTTTCTTGTTGGAAATGGCCATTTTTTCTTCTTTTTTCTGGTAATCTAATATTTGCTAAGTTGCACACATTTGTTTTCAATGGCTCATATTGAATGAAAATAATATTCATGCAATTCATGTTAAAGATAGTGGATTTATAGGGATCAGAGAAGTTAATACCATGTTTAAATCCCGTGCAGTAACAGCGAATATTGATGCATCCAGCACCTTTCACTACATTGCTATGTCTGTATAGATATACTTCCAACACCTTCTTCTACATTGCTAGAGAAGCAGCAGGAAAAAGGTCTTAATATCCATGAAAGATGGTTTCAGCATTATTACATAAGCTTTAACTATGAACAGAAAAGAGAACAAACACATACGCACACACGGAATAGCCTATAGCCTATACAAAAACGTACATAATGATTTCTCTTTAACTTATTTTGACTATTGCTTGTCATTTATGGCACAGGTTTATATGGACCATATGACGCTAAAGTTTGTGTTGGAACAGCTCTCTCTTTCTCGGATATGTATAAAGAAATCACTCTCTTGCTATTTCACATTGCACCTTTCAATGGTTATAGTCGTATAGATGTAATATTTTGCATCCTTTCTGACTTCTCGATAGGAGCTACGTAGAATGGATTTTCATAGACCCTCTCCGTCTCTTATCTCAACTACTGCTTACCATATCATTACAACATTTAACAACTACATGAATTCACATTTTCAACTTTGGCACTTTTTGTATCAACAAATGTTATATCAATGTAATACTTTTAGAATCTGTACAAACAAATAAGCCTTATCAACGTAACAATGTAATCTTTGTTCCACATAATATGAAGCATTACGTTGTATCATGTAACTATAACATCGCATGACTTACTATTTCACTTACTAATACTGTTTTCTCTACCATCAATATCATGTCCGTGCGTCGCACGGGCTCGAGCTATCTAGTTATTTGTATAACGCGGTCTAAAAGACCGAAATGCTGAAAAAGTAATTGAAATTAATTTTGTCCAATTTAAAATCTAGCTTTAAAGGTCAAATAAGAGGAACGATATTCCGCGGTCCAATTTAAAAGATGCAATGAAAAAAAAATCATCTATAAAAGGCAGACAATACGATATTTTTACCACCAACGAATACTAATTTCTAAAAATGATTAATGTCAATCATATTTTCGAGGTTTGGATCCCCTCCCATGTGAATCTTCTCCAGCTAGTTTACGGTACTCTCTACATTCGTTTTTACTTGTCATGTTCAACTTCTAGAAACTCGAGAGTTAAATTATATGAATTTTAATCAATATTTTAAAATATATTTTTCATCATATTAATATGAGAATGATTGCATCTTATAACATTTTTCGTATAGTTTTTTACTATCTAAATTTAACTGAGAGTAATATATTTAGTTCATTGCACAAAAATGATACCTATACAAATAGTGTTTTACTGAATATTTTATCGTTATTTCACTCGGTTAGTTTGTATAGGTGCCTTCCACATATTATTTACCATAAATATATGGAAAAAAAAAAAACGAAAATGTTACTAATATACTCACAATGGTCGTGATATTAAATTCCTAATATTAGTAGTTGTTATATCATTTAATTAAGGAAAAAAATTAGTGGTCACAATTTTATTTAATTTGAAAGTACTAAATATTAGAAAAATAATTAAATAAATATTTTATATAGTGTACAAAATATAGTGTATAAGATTGGACTATCGAACTTCATTAACCTCAGATTCAATAACGTGTCAAGTGCTTCTACATTGTCTTCTTGACAACACTTTCATGGCATCCTCGACCAACCATCTGATTTTATGAAGAAGATTTTATAAATCACACGTAGAAGATCATGAATAAATTTGTCTAAGATTTTATAAAAAAGAACCTTCTCAATTTAACAATTGTCTATGAAGAAGAATACATGATAATCTATTTATTGTAAATTTTAAGAACGTATAATCATAGATACTATCAAGATTCTATATCAAGAAAATATTAAAATTTTAGAAACTTAAATCACAAGCAAATTCGTTTAAAAAATATTAGACATCTAAGTTTAAACAAAAAGACAAGACTTTTTGAATTATATAGATACTATCAAAATTTTAAATCTACTACATATTAAAATTTTAAAAAACGTAGGTCAAATTACAAACAAACTTATCTTTTCAATCATAAAATATATCACAAAGATTTTCTTAATTAGCAAGTGTCTATCAAAAATACATGATAATCTATTTACTGTGGCGTGTGGTTCATTTCTATCTCTAGTTTGGCGACTACTTAAGCCTTATTTGTTTTCACTTAATGGAGGTCTGAATTTGAATGGTCAGACTTTAAATCATTAAATGCATTTGTTTTTTATTAAGGTTTTAACTCTTAATAAGTCTGAATAGGTCTTAATCGTTCAGATCTAAAACTAAGTCTTAATAGGTCTGAAGGATATTCTGATGTTGGATAATATTCACTACTCTACTCATAATCAGCAGTCACCAATACTAACCACCTCTGCCATTGTCACCATTGTCAACCACCACCCACCACCACCAACTACCTCCACCATCACAACCACAATCGACAACAAATACCACTACCAACCACAATTGTCAACCGCTACCACACCTAGTACCTCTTTTATTTTAATTATATTCACTGTCACCACTGCCGTCAATAGCGCCACAATCAACAACCACTACTGGCCAATCCCTACTACCAACCAACTCATTTATCACAACTAGCACCACCACTAACTACCACTAATACATCACAACCTCTACATATTCTTTGGCCGCCATCACCATTGTCACTAGTAACGCCACCTTTACCACCACTTTAACCAGTACCATCGCTACAATTTATCTCAACTAACAACCATCTTCACCATCACAACAAATAACATTTCCAACTAGCATCAACACATCGTCAATCATCATGCATTCATGTTTCAGCCAACACAATCAACACCTTAAACTACTAACATCAAGCAACGTCATATCACAACAACCACCACCACAATCAATCGCCACCATCATAACAGTCACTACAATACCAACCATCACAATTATCACCACCATTGTTATTAATCACTAACATCAATCATTGTCACCGCAACCGTCATTATAAACCATCTCCACTATCACTAACAAACATAAATATTTTTTCTCAATCAAATACTAATAATTTTGTTGTATTAAATTACATATTTTTTAATATATAATTAATTTTTTATTTGAATTGTATTTTTTTATTTTATTATGTATACAAATAATTTTTTTTACACATTCAGATATTGAAAAACAAACAGTCTTAATCATTCAGTTTTCAGATCTAGAGACAACATCTTAATCATTCAGATGTGCATTTAGATTCAGACGTCTGAATCTTAAAAAAAACAAATGGAGCCTTAGTCTATTAAAAATATTGAACTTTCTCTAGTTTCTATATAGAGGGTTTCGACTCCGAAATTTTACTATATCACCCCTAATTAATTATTATAATTTATTTATAGATTAAAAAATTAATAATATTTAATTAACAAAATTAAATTGATATTTATGACATGTTTGCTTCAGCTGCTTCAACCATGATTTTACTGTATCACCCTAATTAATTATTATAAGTCATTTATGCATTGAACTTAATAATATCCAATCCGTAATTTTACTATATCACTCATAATTAATTATTATAAGTCATTACGTATTAAAAAATTAATAATATTTAATTATAAAAAAATAAAATAAACATTTATGACATGTCCGCTTCATCAACTTTAGCCGTGATTTTACTATATCACCCCTAATTAATTATTATATGTCATTTATGTATTAAAAATTAATAATATTTAATTAAAAAAAGTAAAATAGATATTTATGGCATGTCTGCTTCAGCTGCTTCAACCATAGTTTTACTTAATATTGTTGACACCTAATTTTTACCCTCCACGACTAAATTTAATCTCGAGTTTCTTCAATTTTTAATAAAATCAAAATATTTATTTCATATGAATAAAAAAATTTCAAAATATTTTTTGTACGTGATTTTGTCATTTTAAGTAGCGATTATATATTATCATGTTCAGTTATACGAGATTATATAATTTGATTACTTAAATATTTATTCTATGAAATATTGAATTTTAGTTAAGAATTATTTTAAAAATAAATATAATGATTAAAATCTTGATTTTAATATAATTTATTATCAAAATAATTTATTTGGATAAATATGCATTTGATTTTATTAAATCAAGAAGCTTGGGATTAAAAAAGGTATTAATTCATATTGAATTTCAATTTAATTTAGTCAATCTATTACATTTGGTCATAATTGAAATCAAATTGGCCATAATTGCAATGCAATCCGCCAACTGATTTTTAATTTGGTCAAATTTAAATAAACATGGCTAAATTTTAAATTTCAATTGGGGCTAAATTTTAAATAACCCCAAAATTCCCAAAAGCTCTCATAACTTCTACCCAATTCCCACCAAAAAATAATTTCAAATTGTACTACATTGTACTATTTTTCCCCAACTTTGTCCTTTCTCAATTTTGAAATTCAAAAATTGTACTATATTGTACAATTCCCCCAACCTTTTTCCTTTTTCCAAATTTCAATTTTGAAATTCAAAAATTGTATTACATTGTACAATTTTCCCCACATCATCTTCCACCCCACCTTATCTTCAATTTTTAAATTCCAAAAACACCCCTAAAATACTTTCTCCCACATTGATAGATTAATAGAATTGAATCTTTATCCTTTCCTATAAATATTACCACAATTTTGAAAGAAAAATTAAGTCTCAAAGCCTCAAAGAATTGAAAAGCTTTTGAGAAAATAGTTGAATTTTTTTTTTAGTGAAAAGAAAGAGTCTCAAGGTTGGAATAAAAAACTTTAAGCAAAGAAGAGTTTTTGTTTTAGTAAAAAAATTTTCTTTTTCGTGAAATTTGTGGTCTAATCGAAATTCTTGAGTTGAAAGATTTCCGGTGGTAATCAAGACTCCGAAGAAAGTTTGTAGTCCCATTTTGCTACCCCAAAAAAGGTAAACACACCTTTTCCTTTTTTAGTTTTATTATAATTTTCTTCTTCATCTTTTTCTTCTTCGTAGTTAGTAGTTATAATTTTGTTTGCTGTAGACGGCCTTGAAGGCCATAGGACGTTGTGTCATCAATATTATGGTTATTTTCATGGTCATGGTATAAAAATGAGCTAGCAATAGTTGTACATGCCTTTTTGACTTTATTCTTTGATTATTATAGATAAAGTTTCAATATTTGTTTAAAAGATGTACTTATACTTTGTTTAAATTCATTGTTGGCGGATATATTTGTTTTTAGCATGTAAAGTTGTTTCCTTTATGTTGAAAAGAATAGTTAATATTGATTGTTTCTCCCTTTTTACTTTATTCTTTGATTATTATAGATAAAGTTTCAATGTTTGCTTAAAAGATGTACTCATGTCTTGATTAAACTCATTGTTGGTGGATATGTTTGTTTTAGCATGTAAAGTTGTTTCCTTTATGTTGAAAAGAATAGTTAATATTGATTGTTTTGCCTTTTAGCTTTATTCTTTGACTATTTTATATAAAGTTTTGATCTTTGCTCAAAAGATGTACTCATGTCATGTTTAAATTCATTGTTGGCGGATATATTTGGTTTTAGTATGAAAAGTTGTTTCTTTTATGTTGTAAAAATAGTTACTATTATTTGTTGCGCCTCAATAAAAATAGTAATTGATTAAATCAAGAATTTTTCATTTGCTTGTTAATTATTTTAAGGGATTTTCAAAATCCTCATATAAGAGATGAAGTGCTAGCTTTATTTTTCATCCACAGTGTTTATTTCTTTTTTTTTTTTGCATGTATTTAAATTTGTCAAAATGATGAGAAAGTTCGAATTTTGTGGCTAAATAGAATTATTTAGATATTTTCGAGTCATGCATAGTATAATTGTGGAATGATATTTCACTTTTAGAAATGCTAAACTTTTATTCTAATTTTCTTACTCCCTTTGGATTGTTATATGTGCCCTTTGTGAGTGTAAAGACTTGGTTCGTGTCTCTCCCAGATTCATAATATCAAAAAAGAATCAACAATGTCTTAAAGCATAGGCCGTTACACATTTTTTTAAAAAATATTGGTTGTAATTTAGATGTATGAATCTTTGTTAATGTCGCCTAAATTGAACTTTAAGGATTCTCTTTCTTGAAAAATTAGCCTTTATTTTATTTTGTTATATGGATTAGTGTCTATGTTTGTTCAATTTTAGAAGTCATGGTTATTTTTCTTATTGCCTCATCCCTTTACTTTCGCAAGCTTGAGTTGTTTGTTCTTGCATTAATTCATTGAATACGGCCTTCTTCCTTTTACTTTTATTCATTCTTAATATGAACATAAATCATGAGGCATGTAAGTTGGTCTCTTTGCTTTGCATTTTATCAGTTGACTCTCATTCTTGTTATACGTGTGCAAATGTTCTTATCATTGTCATTCAAAAATTGTTTCTTGATATTTTCTTTTACTTTGAAACATGTCACTTTTATGCCTTGAACGTATATTATTTTTTTTTATCTTTTCTTTGCATGCAAAAAATATCTCGAGTCCAAATGGACTCCTCTTGTAATACCCAAAAAAATCCAAACCAATATTAGAGCCATGTACCAAGCTCATACATAGTACATCATAGTTCTTTTATAGTTTTATGAGTAAGTTAGATCTATATTAAGGCTTCAAATAACTCCCATCTATCAGACGAATCAAAACATTCCTTACCGATTGAATTCTTGAGAAGGATATTGGTATAGTCAACTTCAAATGAGCATATCTATCATTATACTTGGAATTTTTGAACTCATGACCTATCAACAGATAGATAATTTAATTATCTTTCCAACTATATCAATTTCTCCTAAATTCGATATCGGAACAAGGAGTTATTCCTATTTTACTCCAGCATGTCAGGATGGAAACAGTGTTATGACATTCGTGGTATCTTACCACATTTGTGACGCCCTATCACGAAGGTCGTCAACCTTAGGCAGAAACCAGCTCCTAAGTGACGACATTCGTGGTAGCTTACCATATTTGTGACGCCCTATCATGAAGGTCGTCAGCCTTACGCAAAAAACAGCTCCTAAGTGACGACATTCGTGGTAGCTTACCACATTTTTGACGCCATGTCACAAATGTCGTCAGCCTTAGGCAGAATTCAGCTTTTGTGTGACGACATTTTTGATGGCTTACCACATTTTTGACGCCATGTCATAAATGTTGTCAGCCTTAGGCAGAATCCAGCTTCTATGTGACGACATTTATGACGGCTTACCATATTTTTGACGCATGTCACAAATGTCCTCAGCCTTAGGCAGAATCCAGCTTCTGTGTGACGATATTTTTTACGGCTTACCACATTTTTTATGACTTGTCACACATATCGTTAGCTATTATTTTCAGCAACTAGGAATTTATTTCTTAAGGATATTTTGGTCTTTTCCCTTGACTTCCCAGGACTTATAACCCTAAAGAGGCGTAGTTTTTCCCATTTTTCTTCAGTTAAGCATCTCAAAAACCCTCTCTTATGCTTTCAACCACAACATTAGGGTTTCCTCTCAAGATCATCTCCTCGAGAACAAGAACATTCTTTCCTAAAGGGGTTAAACCCTAGTCGAGAAAAATCAAGGGCAAGCCTAAGGATTTCTTCAGGAACCTTCAGAAACATTAGATCTCTTTCAAGATCAAGCTTTAAGGTATGTGTAGTGTTCTTCTATGGATCCAATCCGTTCATAGAGCTCAAGAACCATGTTTTAAATATTATTTTATAAACTTTTTATGGTGATATGAGCATGTACTTGTTGATGATTGTTGTTTAAGTTTCAAGATGATATCTAAAGGTGTTTTCATGGAATATATGTGGTTGTTAGTTAAAAAACACGAACTTTGGGTGGTTTGATATGATGCAAGTATGAAATCCACCTATGCCTTAAAGAATGTATGCAAGGTGTTTGATAAAATGCCTAGGATGCTAGAAATTCATATTTACATGATTCCATGATATCTAAATGACAAGACCATGTTAGCTATACACTTCAATATGGATTTCCATGCTATTTATATATTGTTATTGTTGTGGTATGAAGCATGTATGATAATGGAGATATGAATTATGTACATAAAATATATCCATTCTTTCCCCTACCATGTTTGAGATGTTGAACAAATACATGAAGTATAATATCCCCTACTTATGACAATGTGAATTGTGGACTCCAATCTTATGATCAAGTCAGTCATGTTGTGTCTATTTTCTTCCATCGAGTCCTGGGGGTATTCGTACCCAAAAACTAGAGCCATGTCATGTTATCACGATACTCTCAGTCAAGCCATGATCTATAGAATTCAGTCAATCATATGACTCAGCAAAATCCAGTAACCTTAGTAATGTCAGTAGTTCAGTAATCTCAGTGATCTCAGTACTTAGTTATATCTGTAACCTCAGTATTCAAAGTCAATCTCAGTAATTTCAGTACTCTCAACCAGTCCTCAGAACTCAGTACATTCCGTCAGTTATCGGAATCCAGTAAACTCAACTTTAGCTCCGCTAAACAATACCACTATTTTCAGTTCAGTTAATCAGTATCAGTTCAGCAAATCAATTCAGTTAAGTTATTTAGTTTAGCCCAGTTATTCAGTTTAGTGTCTTTCAGATGGGAGTAGGATTCAGCACCAAGTGAGCCTAGGAATGGGGACTCACCCACTAGATTAGGACTGAGATTCCTAAAAGCAATCCCTAAGTTCCAGAACTACGTAGCCAGCGTAGGTACGAGATGTCACTCGTTAGATAGGACTGAATTACTTAGGGGTCACCCGTTAGCACATTTATATGTATAGGACTGATCCTAAGAGTCACCCGCTAGATTAGGATTGACTCCACGGCAGATGTCTTTAATGGTGGTGCAGTACTGACACCCTTCCAGTCAGGGCAAAGATTGGACCCCATTCAGCTTAGCTTGGGGCATATCGGTTAGATGAATACATCCCACAGTTTTAGTTACAGATTCAAGACTGTCAGATACAGTCAACTCAGTTCAGTAGTACAGATTCAGTACTGTTAGAGACAATCAATCCTTATCATTATAAATAGACTTCAAGATCACCCATTAGACAGGACTGATCTCAACTATAGTTAAACAGTATCAGAATCATCAGATTTAAATATCACCCGCTAGATAGGACTGATCTCAAATTCAGTTACTCTATATAAAACAGAACTCAGATAGTTCCATCAGAACTTAGACTGTCAGATACAGTCGCTCAGTATCAGTTACATCGGTTAGGCCGATCATCACAGTTATATCAGTTATATCAGTTTTCTAAACTCATGTATCAGTCATATCAGTTATCAGAATTCATGGTATCAGTATTCAGCTTCAGGACTGTCAGACACAGTCAACCAGACCAGTTTTTCATAATTCAAATTGTCAGAAATAACCGTTTATCTATTTAGTATCTCAGTATCAGTACGCTCATGTTGTCAGTATTCAAACTCAGTAGTTAGTATCTCCACGAGTTCAGTTACAGTTATGTATGCATGTATGTATTCTCACATTTATATTAGTCAGCATTGTTCATGCATATAACCCTTTGCATTTAGCCTACCTCACTCGTATACTCAGTACATTCAGATGTAATGACGCATTTGCGTTATGGTGCTTTCTTTTATGTTACACCATAGGTTCAGAGGCACGAGCTCCAGATCATCTGTAGCATTCCAGTGTTCAGAGTTTGCAGTGAGTCGTTCTCATTCGAGAACGATATGATTGTTGCTATATTTACTATTCAGTTGCTAGATGGAGTTATTTGGATACATGTTCCTTCAACTCCTTATTCAGTTCAGTTAGAGGCTTTCAGACTAGATGTCAGATTAGATATTCAAATCTCATTATTTTCTGTATTTATGGCTTATTTTGGTATTATTATAACTTTTTCAGATATTTTGTTATCAGACGTTTATTCAGTTTGAAACTTATGGCCCTTCATGCTCATGTTTTTATATTTTATGATATATTATGCAGTATACAGGTACAGATATCAGTCATGGGTTATCCTGTGATCCTTCGAGGTCATGGGCATCGTGTAGCATTCCGATTCAGAAAATCAGGGTGTTACAAACTTGGTATCAGAGCCTAAGGTTCAATAGAGTCCTAGGAAGTCTGAAAGTCGTATCTAGTAGAGTCTTGTACATGTGTGTGTTGTGCACCACACCCATGTGCAGGAGGCTATGAGATGTTTTAGGAACAGTTTCCCTTTTTTCATGTCTTAGATCGTGCTATAGAAAGGTTCTCTAAGAAAACTCATGTAGATTCTCATCATGCTTTAGTCATGTCAACTTTACCTTACTTTCAAGGTAACAGAAGTAGTGAAGCTCAAGTCCTACAGATAAGGCTTTCTCAAATATTCCCTACAGATAGCTATGGGATTTTCCTCATGCTCAATAGTATCCCATCAGTTTAGTTATGTCCCAAAGTTGTACGGATCTCATTCATGATCATGAGAACTCATTCTTGAACCTAGATTTAGATATGCCAGCAGATCACTTCTTAAAATCCTATGATAGCATATGACTAGAGTTAGAAGCATGAACCCAGAAGTTTAGCAGTAGTAGAGTTGGGATAATGATATCCAGATTGAACAGACTATGTATTCATGGGGATAGTTGTGCCAGAATAAATCAGTAGGCTTGAACAGTGTGAGTTAGAAATTTAAGTTTATTGACTAGAAATTAAGCATGAAGGTGTAAATATGATACTAGCAGTATGTGAGGGAAACAGGGGCAGATGATGTGTTTAGTAAGGCAAGCATGTGTTAGTCAGAGTGTAAGTATGTGATAATGATTGCAGTTCAGTTCAGAGTTTAGTTTAGTGCTCACAAAATTATAATGATGGCTTAAATCCAAGTGGGGATGGTAGATCAAGTACCCAAGTTAGGTTCTCAGATTCCAGTAGTAGTGCCAGTATATACAGAAAAGCAGTTAGGGAAGACAATTCCCGACCCATCCTTATCTCAGTGTAAAGCTTCGTACTTTTGTTAGCATAATGCCTATGCATGCTTCATGTCTCAGATTCTATAAATACTGCTTATATTCACATGCATTCCATAGAATCGTGTGCACTTTTAGTTCCTAGTATAGGGAATTTAGTCCTAGATCACTCAGTGTTACAAATCATGTTCCACGAACTCAGATATTCTAGAATCAGGTCATATAGCTCATGACTCATGTACATATATCATGCTCCCCAATATACTCAGTTTCCATGACTCATGCTACGCCTCCACTGATCAGATAAATCAAGACTATGTCATGTATATCCTCAGTTCATCTCATGCATCATGCATTAGTTTCAGACTCCCGAAGTTTAGTTATAATCTAGTTCATAGATGCCCTGTGCATCACCCAGTATCTTCTTAGAGGGACGTAGCGTCCTAAGGGGGAGATACCCCACCTTCTCTTAACGCTCTCATGTCTTAGATCTTTTAGTTTCTCCTTGCATAATGAATTCAGTCTAGAATTGAGGGTACTTATAAGTTGACCTTCAAGTTAGATCTCAACTGTAAGTCAAGTATTCAGAGGTTCAGTTCAGTTCATCTGTCATATAGGCAGAATCAGTCATGTTCTCATATTTCAGTTCAATCTTAGTGCCTTTTACCATTGCATGTTCAGTCGTATGTTCGTGAGTCAAATCAGTCATGTATTCACGCATCAGATATGTGTGGTCAGCTTATCAATACTTTCAGTCATGTATTCACGTATCATGTCAGTCATATAATCATGCATCAGATATGCATGGATTCAACTTATCAGTTAAGCATCAGATATGCATTCTCAGTTTGAGAAACTCAGTTTATCGGAACACTCAGTCCTACATTCATAAATCAGCTACACATGCATCAGATATGCATGTACAGTATGATATGCTCAGTTTTCAACCATGTCATCCATGAAATCATGATCAGTCATTCATGATATATATGCATCATTTTATCTTTTCTCCCCTCTCAAGCAGTCATCATTCGAGGACGACTGTTTCCAAGAGGGAGATATTGTAATACCTCAAAAAATACAAACCACTATTAGAGCCATGTACCAAGCTCATGCATAGAACATCATGGTTATTTTATAGTTTTATGAATAATTTATATGTATATTAAGGCTTCAAATAACTCCAAGCTATCAGACGAATCAAAAAATTCCTTACCGATTGAATTCTTGAGAAGGATATTGGTATAGTCAACTTCAAATGAGCATATCTCTCATTATACTTGGAATTTTTGATCTTATGACCTATCAAAATATAGATAATTGAATTATATTTCCAACGATACCAATTTCTCCTAAATTCGATATCGGAGTAAGGAGTTATTCCTATTTTACTCCAGCATGTCAGGCTGGAAACAATGTGACGTCATTCATGGTAGTTTACCACATTTGTGACGCCCTATCACAAAGGTCGCCAGCCTTAGGAATAAACCAACTCCTAAGCAACGATATTCATAGTAGCTTACCATATTTATGACGCCCTATCACGAAGGTCGTCAGCCTTAGGCAGAAACCAGCTCCTAAGTGACGACATTCGTGGTAGCTTACCACATTTTTGACACCATGTCACAAATGTCGTCAGCCTTAGGCAGAATTCAGCTTCTGTGTGATGACATTTTTGATGGCTTACCATATTTTTGATGCCATGTCACAAATGTCATCAGCCTTAGGCAGAATCCAGCTTCTGTGTGACGACATTTTTGACGGCTTACCACATTTTTAATGCCATGTCACAAATGTTGCCAGCCTTAGGCAGAATTCAGCTTCTGTGTGACGACATTTTTGGTGGCTTACCATATTTTGATGCCCTGTCACAAATGTCGTTAGCTATTATTTTCAGCAACTAGGAATTTATTTCTTAAGGGTATTTTGGTCCTTTCCCTTCACTTCTCACGACTTATAACCCTAAAGAGGCATAATTTTTCCCATTTTTCTTCAGTTAAGCATCTCAAAAACCCTCTCTTACGCTTTCAACCACAAGTTTAAGGTTTTCTCTCAAGATCATCTCCTCAGGAACAAGAACATTCTTTCCCAAAGGGGTTAAACCCTAGTCGAGAAAAATCAAGGGCAAGCCTAAGGATTTCTTCAGGAACCTTCAGAAAAATTAGATCTCTTTCAAGATCAAGATTTAAGGTATGTGTAGTGTTCATTTATGGATCCAATCCGTTCATAGAGCTCAAGAACCATGTTTTAAATATTATTTTGTAAACTTTTTGTGGTGATATGAGCATGTACTTATTGATGACTATTGTTTAAGTTTCAAGATGATATCTAAAGGTGTTTTCATGGAATATATGTGATTGTTAGTTAAAAAAACACGAACTTTGGATGGTTTGATATGATGCAAGTATGAAATCCACCTATGCCTTAAAAAATGCATGCAAGGGGTTTGATAAAATCCTAGGATGCTAGAAATTCATATTTACATGATTCCATGATATCTAAATGACAAGTCCATGTTAGCTATACACTTCAATATGGATTTCCATGCTATTTATGTGTTGTTATTGTTGTGGTATGAAGCATGTATGATAATGGAGATATGAATTATGTACATGAAATATATTCATGCTTTCCCCTACCATGTTTGAGATGTTGAATAAATACATGAAGTATAATATCCCCTACTTATGACAATGTGAATTGTGGACTCCAATTTTATGATCAAGTCAGTCATGTTGTGTCTGTTTTCTTCTATCGAGTCTTGGGGGTATTCGTACCTGAAAACTATAGTTGTGTGCCTAGAGCCATGTCATGTTATCACGATACTCTCATTCAAGTCATGATCTATAGAATTCAGTCAGTCATATGACTCAGAAAAATCCAGTAACCTCAGTAATCTCAGTAGTTCAGTAATCTCACTAATCTCAGTACTCAGTAATATCTGTAACCTTAGTATTCAAAGTCAATGTCAGTAATTTCAGTACTCTCAACCAGTCCTCATAACTCAGTACATTCCATCAGTCATTGGAATCCAGTAAACTCAGTTTTAGCTTCGCTAAACAATACCATTATTTTTAGTTCAGTTAATCAATATCAGTTCAGCAAATCAGTTCAGTTAAGTTATTTAGTTCAGCCCAGTTATTTAGTTCAGTGTATTTCAGATGGGAGTAGGATTCAGCACCGAGTGAGCCTAGGGATGAGGACTCACCGGCTAGATTAGGACTGAGATCCCTAGAAATAATCCCTAAGTTCCAGAACTATGTAGCCAGCGTAGGTATGAGATGTCACCCATTAGATAGTACTGATATACTCAGAGGTCACCCGTTAGCACATTTATATGTATAGGACTGATCATAGGAGTCACCCACTAGATTAGGACTGACTCCATAGCAGATGTCTTTACTGGTGGCGCGGTACTAACACCCTTCTAGCCAGGGCAGAGATTGGACCCCAGTCAGCTTAGCTTAGGGCATGTTGGTTAGATAAATACTTCCCACAGTTTTAGTTATAGATTCAGGACTGTCATATATAGTCAACTCAATTCAGTAGTACAGATTCAGTACTGTTAGAGACAATCAATCCTTATCATTATAAATAGACTTCAAGATCACCCATTAGACAGGACTGATCTCAACTATAGTTAAACAGTATCAAAATCATCAGATTTAAAGATCACCCGCTAGATAGGACTGATCTCAAATTCAGTTACTCCATATAAAATAAAACTCAGATAGTTCCATCAGAACTTAGACTATCAGATACAGTCACTCAATATCAGTTACATCGATTAGGTCGTTCATCACAGTTATATCAGTTTTCTAAACTCATGTATCAATCATATCAGTTATCAGAATTTATGATATCAGTATTCAGCTTCAGGACTGTCAGACACAGTCAACCAGATCAGTTCTTCATAATTCAAACTATCAGAAATAGTCATTCATCTATTTAGTATCTCAGTATCAGTACACTCATATTGTCAGTATTCAGACTCAGTAGTTAGTATCTCCACGAGTTCAGTTACAGTTATGTATGCATGTATGTATTCTCACGTTCATATTAGTCAGCATTGTTCATACATATAACATTTTGCATTTAGTCTACCTCACTCGTATACTTAGTACATTCAGACGTACTGACGTATTTACGCTATGGTTCTTTCTCTTATGTTACACCATAGGTTTAGAGGCACGATCTCCAAATCAGTAGTAGTATTCCAGTGTTTAGAGTTTGCAGTGAGTCCTTCTCATTCAAGGATAATATGATTGTTGCTACATTTGCTATTCAATTGCTAGATGGAGTTAGTTGGAGACATGTTCCTTTAACTCCTTATTCAGTTCAGTTAGAGGCTTTCAGACTAGATGTCAAATTAGATATTCAGATCTTATTATTTTCAATATTTATGACTTGTTTTGGTATTGTTATACCTTTTTCAGATACTTTGTTATCAGATGTTTATTCAGTTCGAACCTTATGGCCCTTCATGTTCATGTTTCCATATTTTATGATATATTATGCAGTATACAGGTATAGATATTAGTCTTGGGTTAGCCTGTGGTCCTTTGGGGTCATGAGCACCGTGTAGCATTTCGGTTCAGAAAATTGGGGTGTTACACCTCTCCACTTACATTTTGTAATGGGCCAATAAGGTCCACCTTTTCGAGTCAAGTTCTAAGTTTAAACCCAAGGTCGACTACATGGCGTGCGGGTGCTAGAAGATAGATGAAGAAGGAAAATAGGTCAAAACACATTGATGAGGTTGCTAAGAGACTTGAAAAGTCTCGATTTTTATTATTGTCTTCTTTTTACTTAGTCATTTATTTATTCATTTATTTGGGGCCTCGAAGCCCACATTTTTTTAATTTAATTTTGATTTTATTAATATAATCTAAAAAGTTAGACAAAAGCCATTACAAATAATTAAATCAGTCCAGTACTAGACAAGCCCAATTAGAAAAAATAAATGAACCGATCATCTACGTAGACCCGATCCATCTTCTATAAGGGTGAGTAGGGTTTCCAAATCCATCCAGTGAGCTAATCTTCCATTTTCACCATCTACTTTGCCATGTTCATATTCAACAATCATCAATTCATTCTTCTACATCTGTGGGTCATAAATACCCTTCTCTTGTGCCTCAGAATAGTGATTCCAGCTTGCATTGAGTAAGTAATCATCTGCATCTTCATTACTTCTTTTATTTTTTAGCTTACTGAGCTCTAAAATTAGCATCTCATCTTCTGATCCAGGTGAAATTTTCAGTATGGTTCCATGGTTTTTGGAGCTTAATCGTTGGGTCTCGTCTTCTGACACTTGATTTCTTCTTCTTGTGAGTACTCTATCTTCATGTTCTGTACACTTTAATTTGCATACTGTTGTTTACCTTCTTCTTCTTCTCCTCGTGTAGCTGTAGCTGGGATGGAGGTAATGGGACGCTCAGACCCGTTGATAGCTGAGAAGGACCAAGATACTCAGTTGGTTTAATTTGATCTGACTCGGTGACCCCCAATTTACTGAAAATCCCTTTTTGTTGGCTAGCATATATAGGCAGAATAACATTTTCTATTTTTGTTGACCTTTTCTTCTTGTAAATATGGTAGATATGTAAAAAACATGTTTTAGCCTTTCCGGTCTTGTCAGCCCTTTGCTAAGCTTAGTCTCAAGTAAGGGCATTGGTACTTATCACTGTTTAGTATCTTTCTTCCATCACTTGGTAACTGGCTAAATGTTCTGATAACATTGAATATTATTTATGCACACTAGATTCCTTACCCTCATGCTTTTTAGAATTTCTCCTTTTCCATAATTCTCACATGAAAATTGCTGGTAATGCTCTATAATAGACGTTCTTCCTTTGCTTCACTTGAATATTCCCTCATACATTGATTGTGTCTCTTAAGCTTCTTCCCTGTATGTTTATTCCTACAAAAAAGGAAAAATAGGACCATGTCCTGTTAGCTGAAATTGATCTCAATAGCACATGTGTTATGGTCTACTGTGCTGGATTGTGACAGCACCAATACCTTGATGGACCTTATAACCCCCACCTTCTGATTACATCATAAACCAATACTCTTTCCTTCCACATTCTCCACATAAAAAAGGACAATTTTGAAGGAAATTCCTTTAATCTATAATTGCTTGTAAAATTTATTAACACTCCATTTCTGCCTAACATAATTCCATGCAAACTTTACTGTGAAATTTCCCCTAGCTTCCAGACTCCAAATTGGCTTGTCTTACTGATTTAATTCCTTTATCTTCACATTATTCAAGACATGTATAACAATGTCATCTGCAAACACATTTCTCAAAACATCCTCATTCCATTTCCCATCAGTCATTAGATCACTCACCCTTTGTAAATTTTCATCCTCTTCAGCAGTTTTTTCTATAACAGTATAAAAATCACCCAATCCACTCCAATTAGCATACCATAAGTGAGCATCCCCTCTTCTAACTTGCCATAGAATGAGATGATCTACCAGATCTCTTACTTGCAGCATTTTCTTCCATACCTGGGAACCCCCTCTTACCTTCTACATCACTTTTTTAGGATGGTACCTCCTGTAATACTTGTTGAATATAAATTCACTCCAAATAGTATTTTGAGTTCTAAAGTTCCACCACAGCTTACAGAAAAGAGTTGTTGACATATCTTTCAATCTTCTGAACCCCAAACCTTCTTCTGCCTCTGGTAAACACACTGATGACCATGATACCCAGTGTCTTCCCTTTCCTCCTACAGTACTACTCCAGAAAAACTTTGCCATAGCCTTCTAAATAGTATTAATTACATAGTTGGGAGGATTCATCACTGATAAACAGTGTAGAGGAATACTTTAAAGTACATGTTTAATCAATACTGCTCTACCACCATATGAAAGTAATTTACCTTTCCAAGATTGCAACTTTGAACTAATTCTATTCATGATATGCTGATAAAAAACTTTCTTCTTTCTCATGTAAAATATAGGACAGCCTAAGAAGTTAAATGGAAATTATTGCCTCAAAATGCTTGTTGCAACTTCTGCCATTACTTCTACTCCATTAGACACACTATGATGCAAATATATAGCACTTTTACCTTTATTGATCTTTTGCCCTGAAACCCTTTCATACCTTTCCAAAGTGCTTGTCACTAGTTGCAAAGTCCCTAATTCTGCCTTACAGAGTATAATCATGTCATCTGCAAAAGCCAAGTGGTTGATTTTAGGACTTCCTCTAGGCATCCCAAATATTTTGAATTCCTTTTTAACCATGAGTGTCATTAAGCTTCTTAATAACACCTCTGTTCCAATAATGAAAAGCATAGGTGACAAAGGGTCACCTTGTTTAAGATCTCTTGTGGATTTTAAAAAAAACCCTTTGGTTGTCCATTTAGCATAATAGAGTACCAATTGTTACCCAGCAGCCTGAACACCATGTCAATCAACTGTTCACAGAAACTTAACTTTCTTAGTGCCTTGGTCATAAATAACCATTGTTTGGTGGTTTACCTCTCTTCCTTATCTCAAAAACTATCTCTTGAACTATCAAGATATTTTCAACTATGCTCCTTCCTTGTACAAAACCTTTTTGTTCTTCAGATATAATATAAGGGAATATTCTCTTAATCCTTTCATGAATAATTCTTGAAAAGATTTTATTCACAAAGTTACTAAGAGATATAGGTCTTAAGTCTGAAAAGGTATTTACCACTAACTTCTTTGGTAATAATACCAAATTCGTGTGAGTGATAAATCTTGGGAGATCAAATCCACAGAAAAAAGCTATTACTATCTAGTGAATATCATGTCAAACAACCCACCATGTATCTTGGAAAAAGGATCATGTCATTCCATCAGGTCCTCCTACACTATTCCTGTTTAATCCCATAACAACATTATGGACTTCTTCTATTATTGGTATCCTCTTTATCTCTTCATTCTGAGTGGCAGTGACTACTTGAGGAATTTTATCTAACAATGAAAACTCTTGTGCATCCTCCTGCTTCTTAAATTGGTTCTGGAAAAAAACTTCTGCCTCTTTTGCTATATCTTCTTGTTTATCCAACCGATCTCCATCATTATTATGTATTCTTTGAATCCTCAACCTGGCCCTTTTCCCTTTGACTATAGTATGAAAGAACTTAGTATTCTTCACTCTATCCTTGAACCATTCAAAACCAGCCTTTTGTCTCCAATACTTTTCCTCCCTTTTTAATTGAATTGCTAGTTCAGCTTATGCTTGTGATAACTTAGTTCTATTAGCACCTGGTGGATCCTGCTCAAATTACTGCTCCTTTACCTTTATAACTTCCTCTAAGGTAGCAATTTCTTGGAATATATTTCCAAAAGTTTGCTTACTCCATTTAGTTAGTGCAGCCTTAGTCCTTTTCAATTTCTGATGAAACTTAATAAAAGGGTTTCCTTCACATTCAGTTTTCCAATTGTATTTAATAACATCCAGGAAAGATTCTTCTTTGATCCAAAAGTTAAGAAATCTGAATGGTTTAATCAATTGCTCACTTGTTTGGCTAAAAGTCATCAACATTGGAGCATGGTCAGAACCACTCCTTACCATATTTTCCAATTCCATTACTAGAAATAACTCTTGTATGTTTTCATTAACCAAAACTCTATCTAGCCTTTTGAAAATACAATCCTCATCAGTTGTGCCATTCCACTATGTATATTTGCTTCCTTTGAATGCACGCTCCTCCAAATTACACATAATAATACAATGGTTAAAATTATCTGTCTCACCTACTGTAACCTGTAAACTCCCCAACTTTTCCTCAGAATTTCTAATTACATTAAAATCCCCTCCCACTATCCAAGGATGTTGTATGTTATTTTCAATCTCTCCCAGTGATTCCCACAAACTAAGCCTTTCATTCTGAGTACATTTAGCATATTCTCTATTATGATAGTGATTAGCTGCTCTTCATCCCTTATCACAGAGTATTCAATATAATGCTCCATAAAAACCTAAAATTTTCCTGAACAATTCACCACTGCATGTTGCATTCCCAATCTACTTTTATACTCTTCTACACTTTGACTCTCCTGAAAAGGTTACATAATGCCAATGAATCTAAAATGAAACCTTCTATGCATAGTAATTAATCTTGTGAATAATTTCTGAGTATTCACAAATCTAATATTTCATATTAAAGCATTCATTTTGATAATGACTTCAACATGTGACTCCTTGTTTGCATTGTGCTTCCATTAATGTTGTTTTCTTTCTTCTTTCTTGACCCATGCTTCTGATTCAAAGATTTTGTTTGATCTGCTGATACAGGTGAAGCAGATTATGGGTCCAAAAAGGCTAAAGATATAGATTAGGACAGGTGATGATGGGCCGAAAACCCAAATTAGTTTAGGACAGGTTTATTGGTTTAGGCCTAATGGCTTAAATCTTCTAATTTTTCCCTTTCCCCTTTTATGTGCTTATTTTGCTTTTCATTTGCTTAGACTTGGTTAAATCCCCTGCTAAGTCGTCAAAATTTATTTTTTATACAAATATTTTCCTAAAATCACTTTCTTTTCAAAAAAAACTTCTTCTTTTTTCAAAGTTAGTCAAAGATAGTTTTCAAATAGTCCGGATAACCGCAAGTTAGCGGACATTTTAGGTGCCTTAAACACCTTCCTAAAATGTTAATAGGAACCGCTTACCTAGAATTTCAAAACTTAAACGATTTTTCTGTTTTGGATCATTTAAAGTAATTTATAAGGTTTTCTTAATTTCTTTTCAAAAATTAAGTGGCGACTCTGAAAGTCAAATTTTTGCAAAATAAATATCACCCCTGATTAATTATTATAGGTCACTTGATTATTAAAAAATTAATAAAATTTAATAAAAAGGATAAAATAGCTATAAAAAATAATAAATTAACTCTTGATGTTTTAAATTAACTTGACGTCTTATATGAGGTTCACTTAAATTTTTTTCACAAGTATTTTTTATAGTAATTTTGCTTTGTCACTTCTAATTAGTTGTTGTGAGTCATTTAAGACATTTATGTTTTGCTGCTTCAATTGTGATTTTACTATTTAACGCTAATTAATTATTATGGTCATCTAAGCATTGTGCCACTTAAATTGGAATAGAAAATATATTATAAATCACAATAATTAAAAAATTAAATTATTTTAAAAATATAATTGGCTATCGACGATACAGAACTCTGGATAGGGATAGTAACATATATTATTCAAAAATTACATAATAAGTATTATAAATTACAATAGTTAACAACTTAAAATATCTAAAAATAATTTAATCTGGTATATATCTCAAAAAAATACATAAAAAATACTATAAATTACAATAATTAACAACTTCAAAAATTTAAAAGATATAAAATATTTGGTTGACTCTCAAAATTATGTTAGTGTCACTTAAATTGTAATAGAAGAAAAGTATTATAAATCACAATAATTACAACAACAACAAACCCAGTATATTCCTACAAAAGTGGGGTCTAGGAAGGGTAAAATGTACGCAGTCCATACCGCTACCTCCAAAAAAGTAGAGATGTTGCTTCCGATAGACCCCCGGCTCAAGATAGAGAATAGTAAACAGGAGTGTAATGAAACATGAAGCATGATGGATGACATAACATAAAAGGAATAAGACATAATAAAATAGAAATTAGAGAAATACGAAAATAAAGTAGATAAGCACAATATGTGATAAGAGGTAAGCCATAGGACATCTGGAATACGACCCCCACCTAGCAGTAACATACACACACAGACTAGAGACACCCGCCACACCCAGACCCTCCTGACTAGGGACTCCTACCTATGGACACAGTCCTAGGATTACTAACTCCGCTATACATGAGCTCTTCTAACTACTTGCTACAACCTACGCACACAACCTAGCCTTCTACCCTTATTCGCGACCTCCACACCTTCCTATCTAGGGTCATGTCCTCGGTAAGCTGAAGCTGCTCCATGTCATGTCTAATCACTTCTCTCCAGTACTTCTTCGGTCTACCTTCACTCCTCTTGAAACCATCTAACGCAAGTCTCTCACACCTACGAACTGGGGCATCCGTGCCCCTCCTTATCACATGCCCAAACCATCTCAACCTTCCTTCTCGTATCTTGTCCTCCACCGAAGACACTCCCACCTTTTCTTGGACAGTCTCATTCCTAACTTCATCCCCTCTAGTAAGTCCACACATTCAGCGCAACATTCTCATTTTCGCTACATTCACCCTTTGAATGTGGGAGTTCTTGACTGGCCAACACTCTGCTCTATATAGCATGGCTGGACGGACTTCCACTCTATAGAATTTGTCCTTAAGCTTAAGTGGCACATTCTTATCACACAACACTCCCAAAGCGAGCCTCCACTTCATCTAACCAGCTCCAATACGGTTAGAGACATCCTCATCAATCTCGCCATTCTCCTGAATCGTAGACCCAAGATACTTAAAACTATCCCTCTTACAAACATCTTGGGAATCCAACCTCACCACCACATCATCATCCTTCCTCAATTCACTAAACTTGTACTCCATATACTCTGTCTTAGACTTACTCAACCTAAACCCCTTAGATTCAAGGGTTGCCTCCAAACCTCTAATTTTTCATTCACACCCCACACGTCTCATCAATCAGCACTACATCATCCACAAATAACATACACCAGGGCACCTTCCCTTAAATACTTCATTTTAACACGTCCATCACTAACGCAAATAGGAATGGACTAAGAGTCGAACCCTGATGCAACCATGTCTTGACCGTAAAATGCTCTGAGTCCCCTCCCACCGTTCTCACCCGAGTCTTTCATCTATCGTACATGTCCTTAATAGCTCTAATATACGCCACCGGGACCCCTCTCGACTCTAAGCATCTCCAAAGCACCTCCCTAGGAAATCTGTCATACGCCTTCTCCAGGTCGATGAACACCATGTGTAAATCCCTCTTCCTTTCCCTATACTGCTCTACCAATCTCCTCACCAGGTGGGTTGCTTCTATCGTCGAGAAACCAGGCATAAAAACAAACTGGTTCTCCGAAATGGATACGATCCTCCTCAATCTCTACTCAACCATCCTCTCCCAAATCTTTATAGTATGACTCAACAACTTGATACCCCTATAGTTGGTGCAACTCTGAATGTCACCCTTATTTTTATATAACGAAATCATTGTACTCCACCTCCATGCCTCGGGCATTATCGTCATCTTAAAAATATCATTAAACAAATCAGTCAACCACCTTAAACCTGCCCCACCTATAAAATTCCAAAAATCCACCGAAATTTCATCAGGCCCCGTCGCCCTCCCCCTCCGCATCCTAAGAATATCCTCTCTGACTTCCTCAACCTTAAAACGTCTGCAATAACTGAAATCACGTCTCTCTTCCGAGTGCTCCAGCTCCCCAAACTCAATGCCTCTGTCTCCTTCCTCGTTCAAGAGCCTATGAAAATACTCCTGCCATCTCTTCTTAATGTGTCCATCCTCTACCAAAACTCTACCATCCTCCCCCTTAATGCACTTTACTTGGTCAAGGTCCCGACCCTTCAACTTCCTAGCCTTAGCAAGCCTATACAACCTCTTTTCCCCGCCTTTCTCCTTTAACCCCGCATACAAGCTCTCAAATATTGTTGTCTTAGAAGCCGTAACTACTAGCTTAGCCTCTTTCCTTGCTACTTTGTAGACCTCCTTATTCACCCGCTTCTCCTCTGCATCTTTACTCTCAATCAGCTTAACATACGCCCCCTTCTTAATCTCTACTTTCTTTTTAACTTCTTCATTCCACCACCAATCCCCCTTATGTCATCCTGTCTGCCCCCTCAAAACACCCAACACTTCTCTAGACGACTCCATGATGTAACTGGCAGACCTATCTCACATAACATTCATGTCCCCCCTTCACTCCCACACCCCCATTCCCGCCACTTTCTTCTCTATCTTCAGTGCACTAACTGGCGTCAAGCCACCCCACCTAATTCTAGGCCGACCCTCCCCGACCCTTCCCATCTTGCTCTTCTTGATAATCAAGTCCATCACCAGAAGCCTGTGTTGGGTTGAAAGGTGCTCAATCAGAATGACTTTACAGTCCTTACATAAAACCCTATCCCCCTTTCTAAGCAGCGAAAAGTCAATCTGAGTCTTGGCTATCGCGCTTAGAAAGGTAATCAGAAGATCCTCCTTCTTCGGGAAGCTCGAATTCACCATTACCAGCCCAAAGGCCCTCACAAGATCCAACAGAGCCACTCCCTCATTATTTCTATCACTGAAACCAAAACCTCCATGCGCAACGTCATAACCTCCCAGCAAAACCCTAATATGCCCATTGAAGTCCCCTGCTATGACAATCTTCTCCGAACTAGGCACGTTTCTCACCACCTCGTCTAACGCCTCCCAAAACCTTGCTTTCACCTCCTCCTCCAAGCCCACCTACAGTGCATAAACACTACACACATGCAGTGTTTGGATAAGAAAGCTTGGATATCAATGCCACAAAAGCTTGGATAAGCAAAATATAATTCACTATCAATGCCACAAAAGCTTGGATAAGAAAAGTAACGTATATTATTTGAAAATTACATTAAACTATTATAAATTACAATAGTTAACAACTTAAATTATCTAAATACACATTAAAAATATGATTGATTATCTAAGTTCTACATGTGTCACATAAATTGAAACAAAAAATAACCTATATTGAACCTGTGTTAGATCCCGGATGAATCTTAGAATGTATATGCAATCTTAAAAAAAAAAACCTTTTGTTTAAATATATCAAGATTGAAAAGATAAATTCTAATACAACACACAAAACAGTGTATGAGAAATAATGATAGCATAAATAATACCAATATTACTAATACAAGCATTATTAATGCAAACATTACTAATACGTTCTATTCAAAATTATTTTTATACACTCTAACAAAGGACTCCTACGTTTCAATGGAAAGAATATATACAAAAGCACAGTTCGATAAAACATTTACAGAAGTATGTTTTATCGTGTTCTCAAAGTCAAATAACTTAAATTGATGTGACGATGGTAACTTATAATTTTTTTTATACATAATTTTTGAAACACTTAAAATTAAAATTTAAAATATTAATTTAATTTAACTTCAAAGAACAAGTTGACAAATAAAAGAGAAGAAAAAATGAAAGCAAAGGATCTTCATGTCGTCTTAGTAGGGAATACGATGTAATTTTGGAGTATCAATTGCAACTCACATGTGATGTAATATGCAATGACTAGACAACCCTTTATATTTTTCAACAATTATTTTCTATTTTATACAACAAGTGTCAAGTCTTATGTATAAATTCTAATCTCATATTTTATAGTTAATGTAGCAAATCTCAGTCATATGATTAAAAATCTAAACTTTAAAATGCATTGAATTTTTTTATTTATATTAATAAGTTATACATAATTATCTTGCAAGATAATTTGGCTCCTTGAAAAATATTATCAAGTAATTAATATATTTTGTGTATTAATTTTTTATAATTCATAATTCAAATTAACATCAATCTCCTTATTATATATAATCAAAATATTTTAATATTAGGCTCGTGCTGATACGGGTCATGCTCTTTTAGTCTTTTATTTATATATAAGAAGGAGTTTGGGTGCTCAAGCAGGCAGCAAGTCGACATGCCTGCTTCAGCTGCCAGCTTCAGCTGCTTCAACCGTGTTTTTACTGTATCACCCCTAAGTAATTATTATAAGTCATTTACGTATTAATAAATTAACAATATTTAATAAAAAAACTAAAATAGATATTTATGACATGACTGTTTCAACTACTTCAATAGTAATTTTACTAAATTACCCATATTTAATTATTATAAATCATTTAAGTAATTAAAATTAATAATATTTAATAAAAAAGGTAAAATAGATGTAAAATGATAAATTAATTTTTTATGTTTTAAATTAACATGACGTCTTATATAGAGTCACAGAAAAAAATTCACAAGTATTTTTTATAATAATGTTACTATGTCACTTCTAATTAGTAGAATAGAAAAAAATATCATAAATCACAATAATTAAGAACTAAAATTATTTAAAATATATAATTGACTATCAATGTAACAAAAGTTTGAAGAACATAAAATATTGTTATGTAAATTTCATCAATCTAAATATAATATTATATGACTAACTTAGAATTTATCAACCAAACAAATAAAACTTTTAATTAAATGATAGAACTATACATAACATAAAAATTTTAAAGATCAGTATTGGGCCTTGCATAGCACAGCGTAAGCCAGCTAGTTCTCTTATATAATAAGTCACGGTGTGGCAGGTGAAGCACACACCACACCGTCGACATCCCTGCCTACCGTCATTTGACGTGCTTGCTCCGTAATTTTACTATATCATCCCTAATTAATTATTATATGTCATTTACGTATTAAAAATATTAATTATATTTAACAAATAAAATAAAAGAGAATTAATTATATTTAACAAATAAAATAAAAGAGACATTTATTACATGTCTGCTTCAGCTACTTCAACGATAATTTTACTATATCATCCCTAATTAATTATTATAAGTCATCTAAGATTAAAAATTGATAATATTTAATATTAAATTAACTTGGCATCTTATATGAAGTCTACTTAATTATTTTAACAGATATTTTTATAGTAATTTTGCTATATCACTTCTAATTAGTTATTATAACTCATTTAAGACATGTTTGTACTATATCATTCCAAATTAATTATTATGGTCATCTATACATTGTGCTAATTAAATTAGAATGAAAAAAAATATTATAAATCACAATAATTAAAAAAATAAATTATTTAAAAAACATAATTGACTATCAATGTCACAAAAATTTGGACAAGGAAAGTAACATATATTATTTGAAAATTACATAAAAAGTATTATAAATTACAATAGTTAATATTTTAAAATATCTAAAAAAAATAATAAATCTGTTATATATTCAAGAAAAATACATAATAAATTACAACATTTAATAACTTAAAATATCTAAAAAAATAATTAATCTGTTATATATAGCAAAAAATACGTAAGAAAAAAATATTAATTACAATAATTAACAACTTAAAAAGTTTAAAGGATATAAAATATTTGTTTGTCTCTCAAAATTATATCAATGTCACATAAATTAGAATAAAAAAAAGTTATTATAAATCTCAATAATTAAAAACTTAAATTATTTTTAAAATATAATTGATTATCAATGCCACAAAAGTTTGGACAAAGAGAGTATCATGTTTTATTTGAAAATTACATAAAAGATATTCTAAATTAGAAGAGTTAACAAACTTAAAATATTTTATTATATATTTCATAATTACTATGTGAAAAGTAAAAAAAAAATGATTGACTCTCGAAATAATATGAGTGTCATATTAACAATTTAAAATATTTTTATACAAATTTCATTAATCTAAATATAATAATATATGCCTAACTAGGAATTTATAACCAAACAAATGAAGGTTTTAATTAAATGATAGAATTATATATAACGTAAAATTTTTAATGATCAATATTGGGCCGTGCGTAGCACGGTTGGCTTAAGTGGCAAGGAAGCTGCTGAAGCAGGCAGCTTGTGGATAACATGCCTGCTTCAGCTGCTTCACCCGTGATTTTACTATATCATCCCTAATTAATTATTATAATTTATTCATGTATTTCAAAATTAACATTATTTAATTAAAAAAGTAATTAAATATTATGACATGCTTGCTTCAATCAGAATTTTACTATATTACTCCTAATTAATTATTTGTAAATTATTTACGTATTAAAAAATTAAAAATAGTTAATAAAAAAATTTAAAAGAGACATTTATGACATGACAGCTTAGGCTGTTTCAGTCGTGATTTTACTATATCACTAAAAATTAATTAATATATAAATCATTTAAGTATTAAAAAATTAATAATATTTAATTAAAAAATAAAATAGACATAAAATAACAAGTTAATTTTTTTATGTTTTTATAAGTCACTTAAGTATTAAAAAATTAATAATATTTTATAAAAAGAATAAAATAGGCATAAAGTGATAAATTATTTTTTGATGTTTTCAATTAACTTGACATCTTATATAGGACCACTTAAAAAAATTTCACAAGTATTTTTTATAATAATTTTACTATGTCACTTCTAATTAGTAGAATAAAATAAAAAATACTATAAATCACAATAATTAAAAACTTAAATTATTTAAAAAAATATAATTGACTATCAATGTCACAAAAGTTTGAACAACTTAAAATATTATTATACAAATTTCATCAATCTAAATGTAATAATATATGTCCAACTTAAAATTTATCAACCAAATGAATGGAGTTTTTAATTCAATGATAGAATTATACATGACATAAAATTTTTGATAATCAACATTGGGTCATGCGTAGCACGGCGTAAGGCCACTAGTATATTATAAGAGCGAGTTAAGTATCTGAAGCAGTCAGGAGGTCGACATGTCTGCTTCAGCTATCAGCTTCAACTACTTCAACCGTGTTTTTACTGTATTACCCCTAAAAATTATTATAAGTCATTTACGTATTAATAATTTAATAATATTTAATAAAAAAAATTAAAATAGATATTTATGACATGATTGTTTCAACTACTTTAATCGTAATTTTACTAAATTACCTATGTTTAATTATTATAAATCATTTAAGTAATAAAAATTAATAATATTTAATAAAAAAAAGGTAAAATAGATGTAAAATGATAAATTAATTTTTGATATTTTAAATTAACATGACGTCTTATATAGAGCCACAAAAAAAAATTCACAAGTATTTTCTATAATAATTTTACTGTGTTACTTTTAATTAGTAGAATAGAAAAATATCATAAATCACAATAATTAAGAATTTAAATTATTTAAAATATATAATTGACTATCAGTATAACAAAAGTTTGAACAACTTATAAAATATCATTATGCAACTTTCATCAATCTAAATATAGTATTATATGTCTAGCTTAAAATTTATCAATCAAATAAATAAATTTTTTTTAATTAAATGATAGAATTATACATAAAATAAAAATTTTAAAAATTAATATTGAACCATACATAGCACAATATAAGCCAACTAGTCTTATATATAAGAGGGAGTTTGACGTGCCAAAGCAGGCAGGAGATGAACATGCCTGCTTTAGCACATTGAGGATATTTTGGGCTATTTAAGTTAAGATAGAGCAAGCAATTGTATTGGTGGATAAAGCTGTGGTTGCTTTGCCATATTTTGGATGAACTTTGACTTTTGTGTCATTGTTGAAATGAATGCTCATCTTCTCTGTGGGTCCCAATCTCACTCTTTCAAAATGGTTTTATTTTCCAAAAAAAAAATAAAAAAATTACATAAATATACAACTTATATTTTCAATATTATAAAAAATTTTAACTCCCTAAACATATTATAAAAATTACACATATACATAGAATATTATGCATATATGAATTATGATATGTATATTAATAGAGAAAATAAAATAATTAAAAAATAGGAAAAAGTGTAATTATTTTTAAAAGATTGATATTTATGTTATTTATATTTTTTTTTTAAGTTTTTGTCTTTAATATTATTTGCCCCACCCACACAATTAGCATACGTTATTCGTCTCTTCCCTTTGTAATTTTCAACAATAATAACTCATAAATTTTATTATCCATTATTTGTTTATCTAAAATTATTTTGTTGTATTACTATCAACAACTTAACAATGACAGAAATTGAATTTATGTTTGGTTAACTTATCAAATTTATTAGCAAAGTTAATTTAGATTTTTTAAAGTAATTTTATAATATTGTATTTAACTTTTTCTTTATTTGTAATAAACCTAAAAAAAATAAAGACTAACACATACAAAGTTTCGTAAATTTTTTAGTAGATTTCATTAAGATAACTAAACAATGATTTATTTAATCGAGCACTTAGATACATGGTAAAATATTTCTAGCAGACACTATTGAAAAAAAAATGTGTGCATATTCTAATTTCTTATTAGATAGTTAAATTAATCATAATAAATATATCATCTTCTTTAATTATATACATCAACCTTAATTATGATATCACTAAGGTTTATTTACGTAATGTACACTTGAAAATATGCGCAAAATGAATTCAAAAATTTAGTATAAAAGTGTTTGATAGGAGTATTTTATCACATTTTTAAGTATTTAAGTAGAACAACTTATAATTTGAGTGTCTATATAAACATGTACCAACAAAGAAATTAAAAAGAACATAAAATTTTATCATAAATATTTATTTGGAATTCGAATTGCTAAGTTAAAGTTGAGCATTTAAGTAGGCATTCTGGCCATGAAAAAAATATACAGTATTTAAAATTCTGACAGTTGAAGGTGGAGTTGGAATTACATTTAATCATAATTTCTATGATAAAAATGTAAATATTTACTTTGCCTCTTTATTAAATTAAATTTAATATTTCAAATATTATAATTTAGATATTTAAAAAACTCTATGAAAACTGCTATAAATTTCTTCTCACGGCATTAAATGTTTATGCAACCGGTAAAATAAATTGCTCTCATCTTTAGTGTAATTTCATCAATTGCTCTCATCTTTATTATAACTTTTTGATATTTTAAAAAGTAATTTAGATAAGTAATAAATTATTAAAAAGAAATTTTTAATATTTCATATATTTAAAAATTACGTAAAAAGTATGATAGATTGTAATAATTAATAAGTTAAAATATTTTTTTGACCGGTTAACTCTCAAAATTTATTGTGTCACGTAAATTGTATAGAGGAAGATAATGCATTTTCAATTTATATATTTGAAAATTGTGTAAAAACTTGCATAAATTACAATAACAAACTACTTAAAATGCTTTTTAAAATTTATAAATTTATGGTAAGTAAATTAATTGACTCTAAAAAATTCATCTGTATCACAAAATTTAAAAATCAAGGAACATATATTGGCCCGTGTTGATCGACATGTCTGTTTGTGCTACTTGCTTCAGCTGCTTCAATCATTATTTTACTGTATTATCCCTAATTAATTATTATAAGTTATTACGTATTAAAAAATTAATAATATTTAATAAAAACAAATAAAATAGACATTTCTGACATGTATACTTCAGTTGCTTCAACAATAATTTTACAATATCTCTCCTAATTAACTACTTTAAACCATTTAAGTATTAGAAAATTAATAATATTTAATAAAAATAATAAAATACACATAAAATGATAAATTAAATATTGATGTTTTTAATTAACTTGACGGCTTATATGAGTCCCACTTAGATTTTCTTTCACAAGTAATTTTTTATAGTAATTTTGTTATACCATGTCTAATTAGTTATTATAAGTCATTTAACACATCTGTTTCGCGGCTTCAATCGTGATTGTACTATATCACTCATGATTAAATATTATGATCATCTAAGCATTAAAAATAAATAATATCTCATAGAAAATGTAAAATAGACACAAAATGATATGTCAACATAAAAGATTTAGTTGATTATCGAAAGTATATTAGTACACATATATTGGGATGAGACAAAGGAAGACATAAAGTAACATATATTATTTGAAAATGAGATGAAATGTATTGTACATCACAACAATTAAGAATTTAATATAAGGTATTATGTAAAAAATTTATTTGACTGTCGAAATTTTATCTATGCCGCACAAACTGGGACAAAGAGAATATTCATATCTTATTAAAAGTTATGTAAATACATTAGAAATCACATAATTAACAACTTAAAATTTTTTTAAAACATAAAATATTTTGCTGACTCTCAAAATTATATCAATCTTCACTTAAATTGGATAGAAAAAAAGTATTATAAATCACAATAATTAAAAATTTACATTATTTTAATATTTAATTATCTAAATTTTATTTGTCTCACACAAATTAAGACTAAAAGATAATATATATTAGACCCATGCTAGAACAAGCCATCGATCATCGAGAAAAATAAGTTGAAAGACCCTTTCAAGTTTTTAATTAAATAAAGGTGACAAGTGGGTACCACAATATTATTAAGTTAAAAAAGATAAAGTTGTTTAAACAACTGGGACAGTTGTTCGACAACTGCATTAGTTGTTCCAACAACTATCAAAGTTGTCAACAACTTTGCATAGTTGTCGAACAACTTTGTAAACTTTGTAAAGTTATCGAACAACTTTGATAGTTGTTGAGACAACTTCTATAGTTGTTGGGACAACTTCAATAGTTGTTGGAGCGAAAATGTTAAGAAAAACTGAATTTATTTTGTCCCTTTTATCTAATTTTTAAAACTCAAAGGACCCCACTTAGTTGACAAACTTGTTTGTCCCTTTTAATTCAAAGTCCCACCGACATCTAGTATATATATATATATATAAGAGATTATAAGATAAATACAAAATATAATTGAAAAGGTAAGAGATGAGAAAGAATAATAAACCAATCTTTTTTTAACAAATTAATATAATATTCAGTTTGAATTTGGATGCAATTTGAATTAGAAGTGAATTCTAGCTTCTTACCTCTCTTATATATATAATCTATATCTATATATATAATCTATAATATATTAAAAGTGTGAAGGACCATAAAAAAATTGTTTGAACTTTTTGTCCTTCATTAAAAGTCTTTGCTTTAGACAAAATCATCTTTTCACTATTTTTTCTCTAATATTTAAGAGTTGAAAATGAATTAAATATATATATGGTAAAACCTTTTCTTATTTGAAGTGATCAGAATTTCACTATTTTTTTCTAATTTAAGATTTGAAATTAATTAAATATATTTATGCTAAAACCTTTCCTTATTTTAAGTCATCAAAATCAATGACAACTAATACTTTTTCCATTAGTTTAAAATTTTCAAATCAACTAAATTTGATTTTAAGAAGATTTAAAAAATCTAAAAATAAATATAAAATTATTAGAATAAAAAAAGTTTAGGTAGTACCTGATTTTTAAAAGTTTAAGTACGTGTTAAGAATGTAATCAGTGATTTTGTAATATTTGACTTTATAAATAAGGAAAGATTTTAAATATAAACAAAAAAAATAATCATAACAAAAATATGGTTCAAATTAAAACGTCTCTTTTAGCATGTGGCAACAAGGAAAAGAGGTATTATATGACAAACACAAAAGTGATGATCCATCAAACAGTTGAAAATTCTGATGGTAATATATATGTATATGTATATGTTTATGTTACATTATTATATTAAAGTGTGAAAAATTTATGAAAAGTGATTTGAACTTTTACACTTTATTAAAATTCTCTGCAATAGACAAAATCATTTAATTTTAAATAATCAAATGGTATACGTGTGAGACACGTACGGTTAGACTAGTATACTTCTATATGATTAGCGTTATTTATGAATTTACTTACTGCATTCTTTATATTTTTCATTTTTTTAAATTTCTTTCACTTTTTGATATTACATTTTTCTTTATATATGCAGGAAGAATACAGTATTATTTTAAGGCTAAAGAGGTATAATAATTTTCTTATTTTCTTTTTTTCAAATTTTGTCAATTGAACATTCATGATATTCATAAAATTTTGTGATAGATAACAACGTTTTAGCTAATAAGAGGAAAGCAGAAAAGACCCTACTCTTACATGGTAAGACAAGACAAAATTCATGACAATTTTGATCTTACAAAATTATTAATATTATGTTAGTGAGTTATGTTAGAAAATATTAGTTTTGTGACATATTTTTTCTTTCTTTTAAAATTACGTTAAATTTTGGGTACAATTTTGTGTAATTTAAATGTAAATTATCAGTAATAGTAGCAATACTACTACTACTACTACTACTATTATTTGATAATTAAGTAATTTTATTAATCACCAAAATGAGCAGACATTACAATCCAGTAGTTGGCTATACACATCCAACTATCTCTCAACCGAATATCAAAACTAGAATACCAAGAGCACCTAAAGCAACATTCAATACACTAGTTTGGATGATGTGCTGCATTTTTTTAGGGAGGGGGGTGGGGGCTCGTACACAAATAACATAGCTAATCTCCTTTGCTACTCTCTCCCATGTGTGACTCCTTTTTTCAAATCTCCGCAGATTTCTTTCAATCAATAGATAATACCTCTGTACAAGCTGATTTTAGCAGGATAGCTTGCTACGACCGCTCTTTTGTTTCCAGAAGCATCCACTGTTGATGTTGGGACTATGAATTTAGTGTGTACTGTTGTTTTTGTAGCCAGCCAAGTACTCCATTTCATACCTTCTTTGAAAATTCATATTGAACAATCAAATGCTCCATTGTTTCTTCTTGATTATGACACATATCACATTGAATATCCATTTTGATCTTCCATTTGTGCAACTGACTGCAGTAGGTAACCTGTCTTGTACATTCAGCCAAAGACTAAAGATTGCCTTAGGTCGCGCAGCATTCTGAAACAAGATATTTTCCATGGAACTGCAGATCTGAGATCAAGCAGATACAAGTAAATTTTCCTGATCATGCCCTTATTTACTTTCTATAAGGTTACTGCAGGCAAAACTGTTCTAGCTTCAAATATATTTTGGACTATCCAGCTAGCCTGATTAGTCACTGTGGCATTCTCTACAGGTTGATTTTTAATATAGTATGTATGAATTCATTTAATCCACATTTTGTCCTTCTTATGCGCAATGTCCCACCAGTGTTTTGCCACTACAGCTCGATTCCATAAGTACATATTTGTTATGTTGAGGCCACATTTACTCATAGGAGTACACAATTTTTCCCACGAAACAAGGACATTCTTGGTGATGGATCTACTTCCAGACCATAGGTAGCTCCAACAGTGTGCTTCAATCAGTTGAATAACTTTTATTGGGATAATAAACTATTGCGCCCAGAATGCCTGCATTCAAAATAACACTGACTGTATTAGTTGGACTCTTCCTGCATATAAGAGTTTTTTTGCTGTTCAAGAAGAGTTTTTGGTGGTTATATTTTTAATCAAGGGCTGCCACTGTATTAATGAGAGCTTTTGAGTGGTTAGGGAAACCTCCAGATACTTAAAAGGCATTTCTCCTACTGTGAACCACAAGTGTTCTGTGATACTGGCCCTTACTCTTTGTTCTACCCCTTCAAAATAGACACAACTTTTGTTCAAGTTTGTTTGCAAGCCTGATGCCTCAGAGAAAGTATTGAAGCAGTTGAACAACTTTGTAATGGACTCTAAATCTCTCCTGGTGAATAGAAGTAGGTCATCTGCAAAACACAAATGGTTAATTCCAAGTTTGCCACATATGGGATGATATGTAAACCCATGGTCTTCCTTAAGTTGAGACAATATCCTGCTCAGATATTTCATTCTAATAGCAAATAAGAAAGGGAACATTGGGCCCCCTTGTCTTACCCCTTTTGTCGCGGGGAAAGGACTAGTAGGCTCTCCATTGATCAGAATACTATAGCTCACACTCCTAACGCATTTCATCACCCATTGTAAGTAGGTCTCAGAAAATCTAAGTTCATGCATCACTTGCTTCAGGTAATTCCATTCTAAAGAATCATATGCCTTTTGCAAATCAATTTTTATCATGTTTTAGGTGAGATATGCTTTCTATTGTACCCTTTAGCAATCTCCTATGCTAATAAAATAGTATCACCTAGCCTCCTACCAGGAATATACCCAGATTGAGCTTGAGAGATTATTGTGGCAATCATCTTTGCATCCTGTTGGCCAATATTTTGGAGATAATTTTATAGATAACAGTACAGCAGGCCAATATTATTATTATTATTATTATTATTATTATTGTTATTATTATTATATAAAAAATTAACCTTACACGACCTTTTACTCAGTTACCCTACTGATAAAATTATTATTAAATTTAAATTAAAAATCAGTTGTTTGGTTGTGTTCTTCTTTCTTATAACATATTTTTATGATAGAAAGAACTGTAATTCTCTTTAAGCTCCTATATAAGTGTTTGTTTCTTTAAATTTTTTATTTTTTTTTCAAAATTTATACTTATTCAAATCAATATTCTAATCAGTTAATTTTTTGAATTTAGATTTAAATGAAATTTGAGTTCTAACTTCTTAACTTTTTTCATATATACTTCTACATGATAAATAATAAGAAGCTTTCATCTCTTTTTTTTAATTGTTTATAATTAATTATTAGTTATTCATGAATTTATTTACTACATTTTTGCATATTCTTCATTTTTTAGATTTTTTTTTCTTTTAGTATTTTTATTTTTATATGGAAACGAGTGGTGGTATATTACACACTAATCTATTTTTTTATCATACTTAATCCTGAATTCAAGTAGGTAGTGTTTTTCATGATGATTTTATTTGTTTGATTTTTGATAAAAATAAATACATTTCATTAAGTAAATAACAATAAAATCACTTTAATAAAGAAGTCCAATTAATTCTTTTTGTTACTAATTTTATATTACTATTTTTAAAAATGCTCATATTTATTTTAGTTTTTTTCTTTTTAACTTTTGTGATCATTCTTATTCAATATGATGTTTTGAGATTTTTTGTATACTTATAATAGCACAACTATGTCTATAAACTAGGGGCTTTGGGCCACAGGTGACAAAAGAGTTTGAAAATGAGGTATAGGTGACACAAGTCTTAATTATTAGGTGGAGGT
This sequence comes from Capsicum annuum, assembly GCF_002878395.1. NCBI lineage: Eukaryota > Viridiplantae > Streptophyta > Magnoliopsida > Solanales > Solanaceae > Capsicum > Capsicum annuum. The sequence continues at coordinate 180,058,398 of NC_061116.1, forward strand.
GACAATTACTTTATTATGAATTAAGAAAGTTGAGAAAGTTTGAAAATAACCCACAAGTTTTTAAATTTATACTTTGATCCAAATGTTAGCCTATATAACGAAATTTGGAAGGAAAAAAGACACATTTCTCTCTCTTCTCACCCATTGTTGTTTACTCTCTCTTAGCGATTTTTATTGTTCATTGTTACTGCTGCTTTATTCATCATCTTCTGCTTCATTATCATCATCTTCTACTTCATTATCATCTTTATCTTGTTCTTGTTGACCATTTGTTATTGTTGTTGTTACCGCTACTGTTGCTATTTGACCAATTTCTTAGGTCAAATTTTATTTCAAACATCACTTTCCACATTGGCATTACTTCATAGAAGACGTTGGTGAGTCAAATTATGATTTTTAGTTGAATTTGTCATCTGGGTAACTGCTATTGTGTTGTTGTTTTCTAATAATGGATAGAACCCAATCATGAATCTAACATAAGATCCATCTGTTTAAACAGATAAATCATCTGTTGTGACAGATGAGACATTTATTTCAACGGAAGACTGATATGTTGGATTCATGTTTAAACAGATGGATCATCTATTGCAACATTTGACATATCTGTTGCAACAGATTAGTTACCTATTGCAACAGAACCTGAACACGATTCCAACATCTGTTACAACAGATTACTAACCTGTTGCAACAGGTAAGTCATCTATCGCAATAGGTTAATTATCTGTTGCAACTGTCACTCATCTGTTGGAATCAGCTTCAAAGGTGATTTAGTACTATAACATCAATCCCAACAGGCGTTTCATCTGTGCAACAGATATTCAGAAGCATAACATGAATCCCAACAGGTAAGAATCTGTTGCAACTAATCACTTACCTGTTGCAATAGATAACACATCTGTTGGGATTCAATCACGGCACTATGAAATCACTATCAACTTTTTTTAACAAATAACTTTATTTAGTTACCACTATTGAAGGGATTGATAACAATAGGGGTGGAGTGTCATGGTCAATGGGTCGAGAAGAGCAATCGATATGTATGGCGTTGGAAGGAGGGTGAAATGCTAGAGCAATCGATAAAAAGTCGCGACTCTTCGCCTCTTTTTAATAGTCCCTCCGTTTCGTATTAGTTGGGTCCTATGGGCTTGGTACACCAATTAATGAAAATATAAATTAGGTGATTATTTTACCAAATTGGCCTTATTAATTATGATTTGAAAGTATAAATATGAATAATATAATTTATGTAGTCATTTAATAATAGGGGTAATCTTGGAAGAATATAATAAAATTCTCTTGATTTTATAAATAGGAAAACTAAATTGAAACAAACATTTTTAGCAAGAAGTAATCACAAGCGTGCAGATGAATAAAAGAAAAAATAGTCTAGTCTGTCGCAACAGATTTACCATTTGTTGCAACATATGGATTATCTATTACAACATATGGACCATATATTGGAGGAGATGTTTTAATTTCTTCCAACAATTGATTCGTCAGTTGCAACAGATGGAGATTTCGATTCATCAGCTGTTTTGAATGTGTTAAGATAAAAGGTCACGACTCTTCACATCTCTATTTTAATAGTCATCACATGCATGTAGATGAATAAACAACACTGTCTGACATGTCCTAATGGGGTAGGAAGAATAAGGTGCGTGCAATAGATCCCATTTTCATGCGTGCGAGTTATGTATATTATTGATCAGGCTACCGTGAAGACATACATAAAGTGCAATGATTTTGTGAATGCAGTTTTTTACCGATTAAACACTGATCCTTCAAACAAGATCTTGCATTGTACAGTTTAGTTTGATAGGTGCGAACTGATAAAGCCAAAGGGTTCCAAGACGGTGGTGTCGATACCCCGTTATAATTTAATGACGGTTCATGCTCATGTTTTTGTGTCAAGTTTAGGGAAGTGTTCAATTTTTTGGCGGCAGTGTAAATATCCAATAGTGATTAAACCAGTTTTAATGGTGCAATGGACTTCTTGAAAGGCCTCTAAAGTCTCGCAATGCAGCAAACAATGATGGAACTAATAGAAATTTTCCTAGTCCAAATTTATATGGATGGATTGCTGGAGGAGACTTTTTTACAGCAAAAGGTGCTTGAGAGAATACTTGTGCACGAAGGGGAAGGTGGAGAAAGTCATATATCATTTCAGACCTTGTTTAAGAGAAACACAGGGTAGGAAGGAAAGTGTAGCAAAATTGGCCAATGAAATTCACATGAGAAACGAAAAAACTGGATGAGTTTCAAATGTGGAAGTGTATCAAAACATAAAAATCCGTCAGTCAATGAAAAAAAAAATGGTCAACAGGACTGGAGCTGGACACTTTGCTCGAAAATGCAACTAGCTAGCGTGGCCTCAATGAAGACTTTCACAAAGTGCAGGACCAGAACTCCAAGGAAAAAATTTTGCGAGCACGAAAAGTGGTAAGACTGTCGATCAAAATTGAAACCTACATGTCAATTCAGACTGACAATCTTACCACCTTCCATACTCGCGAAGCTGCTTCCTTAGAGTTCTGGTCCTGCATTTTGTGGGTCTTCGTTGAGGCCGCGCTCGCTAGTTGCAGTCTCTAGCAAAGTGACCAGCTCAATTTCTTTTGACCATTCTTATTTTTCTTCAACGACTGATGGATTTTCATTTTTGGATACACTTTCACTTTCGTAGCTCATCCAATTTTTTCATTTTTTATGTCAATTTGATAAGCTAATTTTGCTACACTTTCCTTCCCACCCTGTATATCCTATTAAACAAGGACTGAGATGATAAATGGCCTTCTTAACCTCCCTCTTCCCGCACAGGTTTTCTCCTAAACACCTTCTGCTGTATAATAGTCTCCTCCAACAACCCATCCGGATAAATTTGGACCAGGGAAATTTCTATTAGATCCATCATTATTTGTTGCAGTGCGAGGCTTCGGAGGTCTTTTAACAAGTTCATTGTGCCATTAAAACTGGTCCAATCACTATTGTCCCTCAGCCTTACCAGTTCGAACCTAACAATCTTAACTGTAAAATGTCATATCTTGTTTGAAGGATTAATTCCTATTAGGTAAAGAATAAACATTCACAAAATCATTGTACTGGATGTGTGTTTTCATGATAGGTTGATTAGTAATACATACCTCCCACATATGAAGTGGTTCCATCTGCAAGCAGCTTATTCCTCCAAACCCATCTTTACTTTACCCTTCAATGTTGGCTGGGCAAAAGTAGATCCAGTTTCACTTCCATTTGTCTGCAAATAAGAGAAATACATTTGATGTCAAACAAGAGAAGAACAAAAAGAAAACACAAAGAACATTACAAAAGGGTAACACAAAATTGAGTGAATTAACAAATAACCAATATGATGCAACAGATTACCCATCTGTTCAACCGATGAGGCATCGTTGCAAAGGATGGATGACATGTTGCAATAGATGGATCATCTGTTGGAATAAATCAAACCAACCTTGCTACTGGTTTGATTTCTTCAAACAGTTGCTCCGTCTTTTCTAACAACTGATTCATCAGTTGCAACAGTTGAGAAAACTGTTGCAACACCACCACCAACAGTATCAACAACAAAGAAACAACACCATATGTTCCAACACCATCCACAACACAAACATCACATGTTCCAACACCATCCACAACACAAACATCACATGTTCCAACACAACCACCACCCCTAACAACAGCACCACCAAAGTACCAAACAAAAGAAATAAAAAAAAACTATACTGACAACAAGTCATTTTAAGTTCTCCCAACAAATGACTTTTTTCGTATATTTTAATAAAAATAATGGTTCGTTCATTTAAGACTTAAAAGTCATCTTTCCTTCAATTTTCTCAATAAATAAGAAACTGGTAATAGGTAAATTATTAATAGCAACAAATGTAAATATCTAATTTAAATAACATACAAAGAAGAAGAAGAGATAAAAAGAGCAACAGTGAACCGTACCTACAATGTCCAAAAAGCAAATGGATCAGAACATCCAGTTCAGTCGACAAAAGATATTGATTGGTTGAGATCCTAAAGGATCCTCATCCGAAAGAAGAGAGAAAAGAGAGAAAAAAAGAAAACAAAGATAATTGAGAATAGAGAATAAAAAAGAGTGATGAGTTGAGTCTAGACTTATTTATGGATGAAGGGGAGAGAGTTCTAGATATGAGGGGTTTTAAATATTCATTAATAAATTTTGAGGGGCATGAGGAAACGATGAGACTGAAAAGACCAGATAAGACTCCTTACTCATGAGATTTTTGAGTTATCCAAGTAGTACCGAGTAATATTTTTTACTGCCTTAGTATTTTAACTATTTTATTTCAGACAGAAAATACCTAAATTGCTTTAAAAAATGGATCTTAAAATATTTAAGTGCAACAGATGACTTAATTTATTTGATAGTTTACAACAGATTCATGATCTGTCACAACAAATGACGTAATCTGTTTAATAGTTTACAATAGATACGTAATATGTTGCAACAGATTACCTAATCTGTTTGATTTGATCCAACAGAAAAGACATCTGTTACAACAGGTTGAACATTTATTTATATATAATTTCATTTGAGTTCATATATTAGACTAATACCTTAATTGAATGTGAGTTCTCGTAGGGTCAACTACAAATTTAATGAGTCTTTTGGCAATTACATGATGAGACGATATTGCGTTCCTCCCAACCAGAGTCGTCGATCGATCACTCTAAGCCGAACCAATTCTTACTACCTCATATGTTAGACTAATACCTTAATTGATTAATCTAGAACTAGGGTACTAATACCTTTGAATAATCTAAGACTAGGGGTGAGTTCTCATAGGGTCAACTAAAACTTCAATTGAGTCTTTTGGCAATTGCATGATGAGACGGTACTACATTCCTCCTGGCCAGAGTCATTGATCGATAACTCTTAGCCAAATCGATTCTTACTACCTCATATGTTAGACTAACACCTTAATTGATTAATCTAGAACTAGGGTACTAATACCTTAATTGAATAATCTGGGACTAGGGGTGAGTTATCATAGGGTCAACTACAATTTCAATTAAGTCTTTTGGCAATTGCATGATGAGATGGTACTGCGTTTCTCCCGACAAGAGTCGTCGATCGATTACTCTGAGCTGAACCGATTCTTACTACCTCATATGTTAGACTAATACCTTAATTGATTAATCTAGGGCTAGGTTAATAATACCTTAATTGAATAATCTGGGACTAGGGGTGAGTTCTAATAGGGTCAACTACAAATTCAATTGAGTCTTTTGGCAATTGTATGATGAGACGGTACTACGTTCCTCCCGACAAGAGTCGTCGATTGATCAGTCTGAGTCGAACCGATTCTTACTACCTCATATATTAGAATAATACCTTAATTGATTATTCTAGAACTAGGGGTGAGTTCTTATAATGTCAAATATATGTAGATAATAATGCCTATTTGATAATTTACAATAGATGGGTAATCTAGTGCGATATATGACTTAATCCATTTGATAATTTACAATAGATAGGTAATCTGTCGCAACAGATGACTTAATCTGTTTGATAGTTTACAATAGATTCATGATCTGTCATAACAAATGACGTAATTTGTTTGATAGTTTACAACAGATGTGTAATATGTTGCAATAGATTACCTAATCTGTTTGATTTGATTCAACAGAAAAGACATCTGTTGCAACAGGTTGAACATTTGTTTATATATAATTCAATTGAGTTCATATGTTAGACTAATACCTTAATTGAATGTGAGTTCTCATAGGGTCAACTACAACTTCAATTGAGTCTTTCGGCAATTAAATGATGAGACGGTACGGAGTTCCTTCCGACCAGAGTCCTCGATCGATAACTCTAAGCTGAATCAATTCTTACCACCTCATATGTTATACTAATACCTTAATTGATTAATCTAGGACTAGGGTACTAATACCTTAATTGAATAATCCGGACTAGGGGTGAGTTCTTATAGGGTCAACTATCGATTAATCTAGGACTAGGGGTGAGTTCTCATAGGGTCAGCCACAACAGATGGCAGCGCCTATTTGATAATTTACAACAAATGGGTAATCTGTTGCGACATATGACAGTCCATTTGATAATCTACAACAGATGAGTAATCCATCGCAATAGATGACTTAATCTGTTTGATAATTTACAACAGATTCATAATCTGTTGTTACCTAATCTGATTGATAATTTACAACAGATGAGAAATCTGATGCAATATGTTGAACATTTGTTTTTTACAATTTCAATTGAGTTCATATGTTAGACTAATAGTACCTAAATTGATTAATCTAGGACCAGGGGTGAGTTTTCATAGGGTCAACTAGAGCACTCGGTCAACTACAACTTCAATTATTTTTATATAATTTCAATTGAATTATCCTTTTGGCAATTGCATGATGAGAGGGTTAAAAATTATGCATATATTTTATGATTTTAAAAATAATTAAGATCAATTCGGACCAAATTAACATTTTCAAAACTTGTCATTCTTTTCCAAAATACAAATCAACCCATACAAAATGTTTCATCATTTCAAAGCTTGAGGTCTCGCCCTTTCTCTCTCATTCTTACTCAACAATACAGTACAGACAACAACTACTCAACAAATTTGCTCAACCCTACACAACAGATCATTTTTCTTCTCATTTTCGATCGTATAAGTGTTATTTTCGACTTCATTCTTGCTTGTATCAGTTATTTTCTTTGTCTTCGTAGGCAACAGAGTTCGAGAAGAGCTCTATATTTTTTATTTTTTTCTAAAAAATAAGGACTTTTAATTTAATGATGAAAAATAAAACTTTTAGTTGTATTATCTTCAAGAATGGGTTTACAATTTTGAATTTTGATGGTAAAATCATAGGAAGAACTCGAGAAATCCCTAGTTTTTATCGCAGTGTTTCGTTGACTGTCGTGGTATTTTTGGATGGTATTTGTGGTGGTCGTCGTCGTCGTCGTCGCTGTCATCATCGTTGTGGTGGCACTGGTGGTGCCATTGGTTGGTGGTGTTTGTGGTGGCTTTCGGTGGTGTTGGTATTTGCGGTGTTTATTTATTGGCATTGGTTGATGCTGTTTGTGGTGGTGGCTGTTGGTGTGTCTGTATTCATGATATTTGTAATGTATTTTTTAAAATTTATGCATACATCAATTGTAATGTAATTTTTGTTTTTCTTTATTTTTAGGTAAAACATGTCTCCCAAAAGAAAAGAAAGTGACAGTGGATCAACGTCTGACCACCCAAAAAAAATGCTATAGTACAGAGGGATTCGGAGGAGCTTTCTGAACAATCTTAGTCAGGGAAAAGTGAAGCTGAGGAGAGATGTGAATATAATATTGAGGGAGGTGGACAAGGGTCTGTAGATGGTGATGAAGAAAATAAAAGTGAGAAAGAGGAGGAATTGAAGAGTGAGAAAGAAAAAGAGGATGATCATCAACATGATGATAATGAATCACCAATGGGGCGTGAATTAATATCGACATCCCATCATGATCCTGTCAAAACTTTTAGTATTGACAGGTTTCAAGTTGCGATGCCGATAAATGACCCAGAAGCAAAACAACTAATTGGTCAAATTGTACTTAAATGGCAGATGGGGAAAAATTTTGAACATTTTATGAAAATTATGAAGAACGAAAACATAGGCAGACTTTTTAAGAAGAGCTTCTTTAGACGCTTTCTTGAGCTGCCTGAGGACCCCTCTGCCCTTATCCATTTTCCTATAACGATGGTATATGGTTTTCTCAAGCACAGGATCAAGTACGTGGGGGATAATAAAGATTCGAAGGAGAGGGGCAAAAATAAGATGGATGAAATCTGGATCAACTACTGTGGCATACCTTTTTTTTTTGGATTGCAAGAGTTTGCCATAGTGACGGTCTTGAGATGCCATTGTCCAGAAGGACCACCACCCCACAAAAGATCCAAGGTAAGAAAATGCAAGGAAAAAATTGATGGGTTGTTTGACATTGCTCGACGTGGCTACAAAGCATCGAATTTGTTGACAGATCTCGAGGATAAAATCATACCAGAGCAGTACAGGGAGAAATTATGCTTAGTTTTGTTTACCCATTCGGTTATATTGGCAAGAGACGTCAACAAGGTCATAGAAGATGATTTGTTGGCGCGTGCTGAGGATTTTAATAAATTCAACAATCATTCTTGGGGATATAACAGCTTCTACTTGACTGTCCAATATTTACTGATAAAGCTATCCTCAGGGACGACCACATTATACGGCTTTCCTTGGGCTTTCATGGTAAAATTAATCACTAATTTTACACATCCATTAATTTATATTGAATATAGTTATTATGACTTTTTTGTGTTTTCTTCTTGTTTACATTTTTTAGGCTTGAGCATTTAAAGTCATTCCTCCCCTCCGAAAGCAGTTAATGGATTACCCAGAGGTTTCTCATCCAAGAATGTTTAGATGGTTGGCTGCAAAGAGCAACACCAATATTAAGAAGGCTGATCTATTTAAACCTACGGATGATGCAGTACGTCTTCTTCAAGTAAAATAATTTTACTCAAAGAAAGATATTGAACAGATGTTATATCTGGTGCAATAGATGTTATATCTAATGCACCAAATAGGAAATCTATTGTGACAGGGTATATCTTGCATCAGATTACCCATCTGTTGCTTTGGTTCTCTAAACCTGACTCCTAACAGGTTAACCATCTACTGTAAATTATGTAACAGATGTGTAATCTAATAACATATTATCCATCTGTTGAGATATATATATCATCTGTTGTATAAAAGATTACCCATCTTCTGCAACTGTTGTAACAGATGATTGATAGTTTGCATCAGATTATCCATGTGTTGCTCTGTTTCTCTGAACCAGACTCAAACAGATTTTAACCATATACTGAAAACTATGCAACAGATGGGTCTTTTTTTTAAATATAGCCCAACTGTAAAAATTATTATATTATATGATTTAAATGCATCTGTCTTTTTTCTTTTTTATAGGTTGTCCATTCATGGATCATGCCTACTGAGGAGGAGTCGGTGATGACTTTTTATCTTACTCTAGGTCATGTTAATACTATAGTAGACCCAACGATAGAGTTAATAAAGAAGGAATTGGCTGGAGCAACAACCATAAAAAGAGCAGTTAGGCAAGGTCAGTCTAATATTGAGGCTCTTCATGACCAACCTTTTACTAAGGCAGATCCGGGTGCTTCTTCTGGTGGAGTTATTGGTGTTGGTGGAAGGCATGCTGATGCTACTACCACTCATTATGATAAGTATGTTGATGCTCAAGAAAGAATAAATATGTTTGAAAACATCATTTTTTGCCTTTACACAGGTCGCTCTCACTCCTCTTCACCCTCGTGTTCTCATTGCGAATGCGAAGAGTGCAAGGACAGATAGGATAAACTCTTTAAAAAAGTAGAGGTTATCCCTAAAGTAATCGAGGAATTTAAATTCAAGAGGTGTGTCATACCATCCAAGAAAGTGAGGGAGCCACACACTCCTACAGTATTGGTTAGGAGAAATAAAAAAGCAATTAGAGGCGTACTCTTCGGTCAAAAATCAAAAGAAATTGCAATTCCTCCCTCTCCAAAAGCTATTGAAGTTCAGGGGACAATCAAGAAGGTGGGCATATACACGGAACTTGGCGCCGAAGAGAAGAGAGATTTGTGACAGGCCAAGAATGCCAAGCCAGGCGCACCAGATTACCCCAGGCTTCCCTTTTCTCCCCAAGACTTCCAGACTATGACTAATATGCATAAGTTGTACGAGGACAAGGCAAGTTTACTTTTCCTAACCTATCCCTTCTAATATACCCCATGAAAAAGAAGCTACGCAACAGATTTCACAACTGTTGCAACAGCTAGGTATACTGGTTCAACTGGCAGTGGTTCTGTTGTAACTTATTATCCATCTGTTGCATAAGTTGCGTTGGATTATTGATTCAGAGAACCCTATGGAACAGATGGATAATCCGTTGCATCTTTATAATTCGTAACCTATTTAAAAATTGACGTCTTATCTCACAATATGTTGACATAATTCTCTGCCTCATGAGGAAAAGACAATTACCTACCGGGAAGCTTATGACGCTGCCGATGGGATAATGGACCTCGACTTCTGCAAGAAGCTCAAGAATAGGTACGATTAACTCAATGGGAAGGCGTTAGCCCTTGGTGTGGGAGTTGATTTCCTACTTCCTACGTTGGTCATGGATGAAGAAGAAATGATAAAATATGTTGGAGGGGAGAGGCCAAATCCACACGGCAAGAGCTGGATCAAGGCAAAAAGGATTCTTACAGTCATTAGCGTGAACAGAATGCATTATCAGGCTATTGAGATACAACTTGAGGAGGAAAAGATCAATGTTTATGACTCTAACATACCTCTCGTCAATGATTTCGATCTTTTTCTCCTCGTGGAGCCACTGATGGTGTTGTTGCCCATCTTATTGAGGGAGAGTAAACTAATGAATTATTTGCCAAAGGAAGTGTTAATGAAGAAATCATGGTATTTTGAAGGTCGAAACAAGGGAATGATCCATCCAAAAGATGATGCCACTAAAGCGAGCGGCTCGCACGCTCTTGCACACATCAAATGTTTGCTGACCGGCACAGAAATGGTCGAGCCAATGACTTTTTTATGCGACAACGCTGTGGCAAACCTGTAAGAGGTCTGGGCTTATGAGGTACTAACTGGACGCTTGAAGCCTGTGTATATAGAAGAGCCTGTGAAATAGAAATTTTTAATTTCAAATCACCCTTCACTTTATTACATGTACATGTAGTGACAATAATTTTTTCTGATGAAAGTTGAGTTTTTTATAATGCAATAGATTGTCAATCTGTTGTAAAATATATTTAATCCGTTTTGGTAGATATTTTATCAGTTGCAATAAGTTGGTCATCTGTTGCATTACGCCGATGTTATTTCTATGAATAATCTAATAATCTAAGTCTAATCTATTGCAAAAGTGAGAAGACCTGTTTGATAATTTCCAATAGATGACCTAAATTTTACAACATATGCCTAAATATTTTTGATATTCTCCAACAGTTACGCTTGAATATCCATGTGCTCGACAACACCAAACCAGTAGTAAATACACACACCACTATAAAAATTTTAGCAATTAGGCTTGAATATCCATGTGCCCAACAACACCAAACCAGCAGCAATAACGACAACAATGTAGTATCTTCTTGCTCGATTTTTTTTCTCTTCAGAAGTCTTAACTTTGTTCAAAAAACTCCAGATTACACGATTTGTTTGTGAAGGGTGTCGTTCTTCATACCAATCAAAGTAATCGCATCCACCCAATTTCTATAAAAAAGAGAACACAATTACAAAATAATTACAAGTCAATAATTAATCAACTAATTAAATAAAAAAATATTACCTTTGAAATCTTACAAGTAAAAAACCTACGACCTGAATTTTGTTGAGTCCAAGAAGTCTTTAATAGAGCTTCATGACCGCACTTACAGTATCAAAAATCTTTATCACAAAAAATAGTGGAAGATGCGTTCGACATTGTCAAGCTCAGTTGGAAAAAATGAAAGAAATAATTTAAATAATTTGGAAAGATAAAAAAAGATGACGATGAAGAAGAAGATTTGGGAATTTAGGGTTAAATTTTAGGAGGAAGATGAATATATAATACAATGGGGGGAATGACCGTTGGAGGGCAAGTGACGGTGATGGCAAGTCAGCAAAATATGCCAGACTGACACATTTGATGCCTATTTTATTTTACGTATTTAAAATGAACATTGTCTACTTGATACCTATTTTATTTTGGGTATTTGAACTGAACACCGTCGATGGGTTCCACCTTTTTTTATTTTAATTCAATTCACTTTAACCTTTTTACACGTAGTGGCAATTTTTTAGGTCCAACAAAAGTTGAATTTTTATACTACAATAGATTCTCCAACCGTTGTAACAGCTATTCTACCTGTTCTGACATATAGTTTATCTGTTGCAATAGGTTGGTCATCTGTTGTATTATCTCGATGTTTCTATCTAAGTCCATCTGTTGCAACAGTGGAAAGTCCTATTTGACAAATTCCAACAGATTACATACATGTTGCAACATATGTCTAAATATGTTTAATTTTTCCAATAGATGTGTCGTCTGTTGCAACATATACATTATCTATTGCACTATTTGAATCTAGTATTCCTTTTCAATTAATAAGTTCAAATCTAAGGAATAAAAAAAATTCATAGACAAAATAAAATAAATTGACGCCTTCATAAATTAGCTGAAATAAGTCAACGAATAAATAAAATGTAAAAAAATTATTATGGGTACAGATCTCAACAAATACATTAATAATAATTTAAGTATACTGCCAAGGATTACTTTGACAGGCTCAAGCTATAAAGATCTACTCAGTATGGACAAGTTGTTCTTTATCCGGTTCTATGAAATTCGGTTTTGCTCGTCGTGGATCTTTATTGTCGCTTACGTACGGTTTCTGCGCTTTCGGTTCTCCGTATTTTCATAAAAAGAGTAGCATATTATCAATGTTGTTCAGCAGTAGCTTCTTCTACATCCACCTGGAAAGCCAGAATTAGTCAATGCTAATCATGGAGATACAACAAAACGAAAAAGGATAACTCATCTCTTCTAGCAAATAAAACAAGTCTTTCTCTCATTTTAAATTATCTCAAATAGATTATATTTTTGTTGCAACAATAAATCAACTATTGGGACAAATTTCTACATGCGGAAGACCCTGTATGGTAATTTCCAATGAATGAACTATCTGTTGCAACATATGAATCATCTGTTACAGCAGATAGGTCATCTGTTGGTACAAATAAAAGCGGTAAGAAGAGCTATTTGATTTGCTAAAAAAGACGAGACATATATTGCACTAGATACTTTATCTGGTGCAACAGGTTAGTCAACTGTTGCAACAGATGTATATATCTGTTTGATAATTTTCAGCAGATGTGTCATCTGTTGAAACAGACATGTGTCTATTTGTTTTGTCAGTTGGAAGACATATATATTCACCTTCTTCAGCTCGTGCTGAACTCCTTTGGACATTGTACGTTGCTCAGTGCAACACACAGACAAAGGAGTTGTAATTTTTCTTTTTTGAATGCTTGATAATGCCCTGGAAATCACTCTCCTTCTCTTTTTAGCCCTTATCTCTAATGGAGCAGATGGAAATAAAATCTTCTTTGATGGAATGAGATCCCTCTTAGATGCCAATTCCTTTACAGAAGCAGTTAATGCATTAATAGCATTAATCACTACATCATATTTTGCCCTGCAGTCTTCGCTGGGAGAGGCAAAATATGTATAACCAGTATGATCATACTCATAATAGTTTGCTTTAAATACTGTAAGAGGAGCATCATTAGCACCAACATCAGCACCACTACCACCACCAACAGCTTCATCACCACTAAGACCATCAACAACAACAAGCCCACCCTTCAAAATTATTTTTTTTGTAATGGTTGTTGCTCTAAACAATTTTATTTTTATTTTGTCGATGACCTTAGGGTACGATAAAGTTTGCACATACCGTAAAGTAAGAAAAAATGGCATCTTCAACTCTCGATTGGTCGAAACTAGCGACGGATGCACAATCTAACATAAATCATTACATGTATTAGAATTATGATTAGATCATTCAAAAAAAATCATTAATTAAAAGAAAAATTAATTATAATTATACTTACTGCATCCTTCGGCGGGTGAAGAGATCAAGAAATTTTGCATTTTTATCAGTTTTGGCCGACAACCATCTCAAGATTCTTGGACAGAAAACTCCTTTCTGGTAGTTTACTTGTTGTCTCAAATAAGAAATGACTTCAAACACCCAAGCCTATAAAATAACGCCAATAAATTAAAACTATTATTGAGTGAAAAAAATGAATGATATCATAATAGAAGAAAGAAACATTTACTATGAAAGCCCATGGGAAGCCATATAAGTTGACTGTCTTTGGAGCTAACAGAGTCAACAAATATTTGACAGTTATTTTGAAGCTTTTATACCCCAAAGGATAGCTGTTAAACGCCTCAAGATCCTAGGAGAGCTTTATTAAACTGAGGCTTATGTTGTTGTTAATGTCTCTCGCCCAAAGAATAGTATGTACAAACCAAACCAAACACAATGACTGTTTGTGCTTTTTTTAAAGTCCTTTACCTTTCAACGCTTCTATCAAATTTTTATTTTTGAAGCTTGGACCAACAATGGACACCAGGTCATCACGATCACACGACTTGCCTTTACCTTTTTTGGGTGTGCGAGGTGCTTTTTTTTGTTAGAATAGGTATAACTTGAGAAGAAGGATAACATTTTAGTCCAGTAACTATGGTAAACTCTTTCCAACCAAAACAAACAGGCATGCCACAGTAATTTATCCACACCTCATCCATCTTATCTTTGTTTTCATACATAAACTTATGCTTGAGAAGTTCATATACCATTTTCATTTGGAAACGAGCATTGTTGTCCTCCGGCAAATCAAGATATTTTCCAAAGCAGCTGTCCCTAAAATAAGCATCCAATTTTTAGTCTTGAAGTATTTTTCTGAAGGTGTCAAAAGATTTTCCCATGGCTGACTTAACCACAAAATCACCTGTTAAATCTGCGGCACCATCGCACTGCATTCTCATAGAATAACGATCAATGCTAAAGTCTTTGACCAACTCTTCAGTGAAAGGGCTATTAGCATTTGCATCATCTCTTTTGAAATATTTCTTCTCTTTGTGTTTATCATATTCTGCTCCCGATTGAGATAACGCTTGTAAAACAAGCTCATAGAGTGGTAGATGTAGCCTAGTTGCTTCACTTGTTCCTTTACTTGGACTTGATTCGATTTCTGTTCTTTTGGGAACCATATTATCTAAAATTAACAGGACTATAAAAAAATATATTATAGTTGATTAATGCATTGTTAAAAAGGGATAACAGTAAATCAAACAAGCAAAATAATAAAATAACAATTGCAACATATCATCGATCTGTTGCACCAGGTTGTATATATATTACAACATATAACTAAATTATTGCAGCGGATGAGTAATCTGTTGCAATAATATAAAATATATCACTCATCTTTTAAGATAGATGAATGGTCTGTGCAATGGATCATATATTATTGCAACATATGAGTGATCCATTGGGATAATTAAATAACCTGTTACAACGGATGAGTAATCTGTTGCTACAATACAAAACAAATCGCTCATCTGTTGAGAAAGATGAATGGTCTGTGCAGTAGATCACATATCTGTTGCAACATCATCTGTTGCAACATGTGAGTGATCTGTTGGAAAAGTTAAATAACCTGTAGCAACGGCTGAGTAATCTATTGTGACAATATAAAACATATCACTCATCTGTTGAGAAAGATGAATGGTCTGTGCAACAGATCACACATCTGTTGTGATATCATCTGTTGCAATATATGAGTTATCTGTTGGAATAGTTAAATAATCTATTGCAATGGCTGAGTAATTTGTTGCGATAATACAAAATATATCACTCATCTGTTTAGAAAAATGGTTTGTACAATAGATCACACATCTGTTGCAACATATGAGTGATCTGTCAGAGCAGTTAACTAACCTACAGCAACGGTTGAGTAATCTGTTACGACAATATAAAATATATCACTTACCTATTGAGAAAGATGAATGATCTGTACAACAGGTCATACATCTGTTGCAACACATAAGTGATCTGTTAGAACAGTTATTAACAGTCAATATTGTTTAGATTTCTTCCAACATAGGGTCGTCTATCGTGGCAGATGAATGATCAGTTGGAAAAATCAAGTCTTGGACATTTCCTATTTGAAGAGTTGATAGGATTTTATCCAACAAGAGGTTCATCTGTTGCATCGGATCATTAATATGATGGTTCTTCCGTTGCACCAAATGGTTAATTAGGTGCATCAGATATTTTATCCGATGCTTAATCTGTTGCAACATATGGTAAATTTGTTGCATCAGATAGTTAATCTGTTGCATCAGATTATTAATTTGTTAATCAGAATTGTAATCTGATGGTTCCTCTGGCGCATTAAATGGTTGATCTGTTGCATCATATGGTAAATCTGTTGCATCAGATGGTTAATATGTTGCACCAGATGGGTAATTTGTCGGAGAAAGCAAAAAATAGTAGCATGATTTTGTTCAACAAAAAACAACAATTTCACCATTTTTACCAAGAACAAAAATAGAACAAATCAACCCAAATTATCATTTTATTTTTATAAATACAAACAATAAAAATCAAACTTCAAAAAATGCAACAAACAAAAATATCATAATTCACTTCGAAAAGAGAAGAGAAGAAATACCAGAAATTAGGATTTTATTCAGATCGCATTTCAAATTAATGCAACAAATATTGAAATTATTAACCAATACTATAAGAGAAGTTGGCTCAAGTTCCTCATTTTCTTCAAAACTAAAAAGGCCATAAATTTTTACCTGTGAAAGAAGAAAAGGAACGATGAAGAATTCGAAGCTATTGTGGCTGAAGAGCAAGGCTGTCAGGTCGATTAAAGTCGAAAAGGAACTCGAAGCCCAACTATTTGTAGTTAGATGTTGAAGTCGCCGAGGATTGAAATGAAAAATTTGCAGAATAGTTAGTTGGAAGAGAGTTGAGAGAAGCTGTCAAGAGAGGGATGAGAGACCAGTTGATTTGAATTGAAGAGGGAAACTCAAAGCCCAACTATTTGTCGCCGGAGGTAGAAGTCACCGGGGGTTAAAGAGAGAAAAGAGGGGAACTCGAAGCCCAACTATTTATCACCGAAGGTAGAAGTCGTTGGGGGTTGAAGGGAGAAATTTTACAGAACTGTTGGTTGGGAGAGAGTTGAGAGAAGCTGTCGAGAGAAAGGAGAGAGTGGTTGATTTGTATTGAAGAGGGGTGTGGGTTGGGTTGATTTGTATTTTTGAAAAGATTAGAAAGTTTTGAAAATTTGATAAAGTTCACAATTAACTTAATCAAGTTTCCTAATGATGTTTGACCCTATCTGTTGGTCAATGTCATCAATCCTTCATTCAAGACTTAAAAAACACCTTTCCTTCAATTTTCTCTATAAACTAGCCCTCCATAAGTTAGAAAGTGCAATAAAGTAAATAACCCAATGCAAGCCCCATAAGCCCACAAGGTGCGTTCAAGAGAACTAATAACCAGAATTACACTAAGTAGTCGTATCACGAAATCATAACCATGGGTCCTTCAATACCATAAACATTAAGAACTAACAAAATCTTGTGTTACTATCAATGGATTTTTTTTATAGAAGATTACTTATAACTTATATTTTCTTATTTCTTACTATTTCAAGAATCTTTTTAACTTTATCATGTCTTCATTAAATTTCTAGACTTTTTCATTACTCCTAAGACAGAAAAGAAGTCATACAAAAAGAATTAGCTATCGAAAAGCATTTTGACGATAAGGTTTCAATCGAGAATAAGCCAAATCGATAAAAAATAATTTATATGGCTCAGAACTATTTTATTGAAAAGTACTTTAAGAAATTATCTTAGATATATGAAAGAATTTGTCATAAAAAATAGATACATATAAAATGCATAGATAGAAGATTTTTAATGGAAAATACAAATTGATGTGCTATTAGTAATAAATTTGGTTAGTTATGTATGTAGATGCAATGTCACTTGATAACTCCTTCGACAATCTTCAAATCTTTTTAAATTGAAGGTTGTCATTTTTTATAAACTCGAATTGTAGGATAAATTTTTAAATTATCTGTGGTTAATATTTTGAATATATATATATATATATATATATATATATATGTATGTGGGGGAGTTGTTTGGGGGGGTAATATTTTGAACTAATTTTGAAAACATAACGTAGTTATTCCATAAATTTTAAATTGAAGAGATATGATTAATGAAATAAGAAATTTTAATAAAAAATAACAAGTAAAATTAATATATTTTTTTGCATCAATAAGAACACTTAATAACTATATTAAGCCAAATAATAAGCTATTAAAAATTAATAAATTAATATAATGAATGATGTAATAGATAAAAATATGAAAAATGTATATATTTTAAAATTATTTTGAACTTTGATATATGTATATATATATATATATATATATATATATATATATATATATATGGAAGTTGTGGGAGGGGGGGTAATATTTTGAACTAATTTTGAAAACATAATATGGTTAATCCATAAATTTTAAATTGAAGAGATATGAATAATGAAATAAGAAATTTTAATAAAAAATCAAAAGTAAGTAAAATTAATATATTTTTTCGCATCAATAATAAGAGCACTTACTAACTATATTAAGCCAAGTGATAAGCTATTAAAAATTAATAAATTAATATAATGAATGATGTAATAGATAAAAAACAATGAAATATATATATATATTTACTACGTTATAATTCATTTGATTATTGATATAAATTTTGTTACGAAAATTGTAGGACTGAGAGTGGGGGGCCGGGGGCGGGGGGGATTCATTTCATTGTCGAACAAATTGATAATTAAATCTTTTTTAATATAACAATATAATATTAAATTTTTAAAAGAAATATGATTTATCATTCTGAAAAAAGACATCACAATTTGAAAAGAGTATTTTTTTTAAAAAAAAAAAATGTCAGGTTAAAGAGGTAGATTGGAACAAATAGAAATTAATTTTTTTTTTAATTTTTTTTTTTTTTTTTATTTTTTTTTTTAAATATTGGATAAGGGTTGGTGAGGTAAGATTTCATTTTTTTGGGGTGGGGTCGGAGGCATGGAGGTATGGGGTGGTATAGGTGGGGAGAAATTTGAGATTTGTTGGAGTAGGTGATTTTGAGCGGTACGAGAGATTTTAATTGAATTAATTAAGGAGATATAATTATAAGCATAAATAAAATATTTAAAGATATTAATGATAAAATCAAATAATGAAAAAATTATGAACTATAGAATAAAAACTTAAAAGAAAAAATAAATTGTGTATACTTAGTTTTTGAATTGAAAAAATAAATTGTATACTCTTAGTTTTTGAATTAAAAAATAAATTTTAAAATTAAAATTAAAAGTTTTGTAATTGACATTAATAAATATTTAAAATAAAAGATAAAAAATGTAATTATATATCTGAACTGATTAAAACTATATATGTAGTTGTTGAAATTTGAAATGTACTTATATATTTTTTAATTATTTTTATATTTCACTAAGAAATAATATAATAGTTAAAAAAATTTTAAAGTAGCATATATTTAAATTTTTTTAAAAGTAATATAATTTAGCGTATTCAAACGATACACTTCAATATAATATAATTAAAAATAATATTTTAATATATATTAAATATATATACTTTAATAATAAATAAAAATAAAAATCGAATACAATGATAAATAAATAAATGGGGACGGAGGAAGTAATTTGTGCGGCCATGCTCATCCACGCGGCTTTTGGAGGGTGACAAAATCGAGGTGATTTCCACGTCTTCCCTGAACTCGTTTATATGGATGCGTTTATTCCCTTTATTATGCCAGCCGTACGACCGGTAGCTTCTAGAATCTTTAGCCACCTTGTTTGAAGATACTCCTTTCATGTTTTTTAATTCTTTTTTTATTTCCGCGAGTTAATTTAAATAAATTTTAAAGTTATAACAAATTAAATTAATTTAAGTTTTTCAAATTAAAATTTAAATCTTTAAAAATTATATGAAAATATTATAAATTATAATTTTTTTATTTCATTAAAAAGTATTTTAAATTATTAGTTACAGTTTGTATTATTTAACTAAAGTAAACCACTCTCTCAGGGGCCTTCCCTCAACGTACTATTTATGCTCTCTTTCCCTTTATTTATCTTTTAAAATAAATACATCAATATAAATTCTTTGATGATAATTAAGTAATAAATTAAGCTTCCATTTCAACACGGAACGGAACAAAGGGGACAATATACAGGATGGGTAGAAAGAGTTGTGCTACTTGGCTTGATTCAGGGAAACTACAAACTACAGGATAGAAAAAAATATATCAATCCTAAGAATCCGTAGGATTTATTGTGGATCCAAGTTTCTACTTCCGCATCAAGTTAATACGTATTTGATAGATTTAATAATAATATAAAATTTATAATTAATTACTTTAAACAAAGTGATTTTATAAAACCGCATATCACGAGCGTGTAAGTTTTTACCTTTGATGTATATCAAATGCAAATAAATTAATATTTCATTTCTATTTTAATGTACATAAAATTAGTGATTATTATTTGTTTTCTATTTTACACGTCTCTATATCCAATATAATTGATTACCTCTATACAGTTTAACTAATTAAATCATAAAGGTTTATTTAAATATCACAATTTGTCATATAGTGGTGATGATCATGACTTATGAATAATGAAATTATATTTTAAGAAAAACTGCAATCCTGAAGATTGAAAGGGACTAAATTTCTACTTATTCCATCAGTCTACGTAGTCGTGGGACAAGTCTCTAAGGACTGAATTAATGCGTTGATGTATACGCGGCTCACCACTATTGGGCCTAAAGTCAAACTTTGATGAGAGGTCTTAATTTTTTATTTTTTTTTAAAAAAAAATATATTATATAATATATAATTTTTATTTAAAATCTATTTATCTAGCTTTTTAAAATACAAAGTTATGAATAATTATCTTATAATCAATTTCTTTTAATAATTATTTTTCAATTAATAATATACCTAATTCACTCAATCTCTCTTGAGACATTATTGATCTCAAGTAGGATTTTATCAGTTTTAATTTTGAAAAACTTCTTTTGGCCAAGACAACTGTTACAGGAACAATTAACATTATTCTATAGGCAATATAAGTATTCGAAAAAGAATTCAGTCTTTTTATTTGATTGAGTATATCAATTAAAGTATTGTCATCTACTTGTACTATCTCCCTTAACACTCTTAACTCGGAAAATAAGTCTAAACCATCAATATCAGAATGATTATTATATTTTAAAGAACATTCAAGATTAAGACAATGTTTTTTCAAATTCTCATCATCTAGTGATCTCAACTTTTTACCACTAAATAGAAATTCAAAAATACTTTCATAAGCTTTAAATTGTTCAAATCTATCTTGAAGAGAAACAATAGTTTGGTCTACTATATATAGGAAGTAATCAACTCTAAAAGACTTCGGGAGATTTTGTGATTTCATTATTAACATTTTCATCAAAGTGTTTTTTCCTATGCATTACACGTTTCATTCGAAATTCAGGCTTTATATTCATCTCAAGTGCAATTTCTTTAGCAGAAATCATAGCACTTACAAATCCTTGCTCTCTATATTTAAAAAAAAAAAAAAGAAATTAAACCCCTTAATTGATCTATAGCAATATCAATATGCATATGTTTTGATTGCAACGATTTGTTAATTGAATTAACTGCAAATAAAATATCATGCCAAATAGTCATACCCAATAAAAATTTAAAATTTTCAAGCTCATATGTTGCTAAGCAACTAGATTCACTTTTAGTTTTTGGATCCTCGCTAATTTCACTAAAGCATCTCTTATTTGTGGAGTTTGAAATCTTATGGCCTTAACACTTTCAATGCGACTTTCCCATTGTGTTTGTGATAATAATTTAAGAGATAGCTCAGGTACACTATTTTTTAAAACTTTTCATCGCTTAGTAAAAGAAGAAAATAGTGTATATATGCGTTGTGCTACTCCAAAAAATGAAATAGCTTTTGTGCAAGAATTAGCAACTTCACAAAGTACTAAATTTAGATTGTGACAACCACATGGAGTATAAAATGATCTAGGATTTATATCTAAAATTCGTTTTTGAACTCCTTGGTGTTTTTCCTTCATATTAGACCCATTATCATGTCCTTGTCCTCTTAACTTATCAATGTTAAGCTCAACATTTTTAATTTCATCTACAATAACTTCAAAAAGACATTTACCACTTGTATCATCCACTTTTAGAAATTCTAAAAAATACTCACTAACTTTTATTGGAGTTGCTGAAATATCCACACTTCGCAATATAAAAGATATTTGTTCTTGATGACTAGTATCCGGAGTGCAATCAAGTGTAATTGAAAAATACTTTGCCTCTATGACTTTTTCAATAATTTTATTTTTAATTTCACTCGCCAATAAATTTGTTAACTCATTTTGTATATTATGTCCTAAGTAATGATTATGAATTTCATCATGTTTAATTCGTCAGATATGCTCTTGCATGATTGGATCAAATTCAATAATCATTTCAATTAGACTTAAGAAAATTCCATTATTCTCTCGATAAATCTTTTTATTTTTTTTCCTAAATGCCAAATTATATTTTTCGAGAGTTTTTATTACAACAATAATTTTTGATAATACATTTTTTCAGTATTCTCTATCCCTATTGATTTGATCTTGAACATCTTTATCAATTGTTTTACTTTTCTTCAACCTTATTTCTAAGTCAATTCATGCACTTATATTAATAATATGTTCGTTTGATATCTCATGAGTTTTAAGCTTAGCACTAAGATTTCTCCAATCTTTACTACCTCCACTTGCTAGTTTACTATTACTAATATTAGAATTTGTATTAAACAATTTGCAACAAAAATAAAATACTTTATCCAAATCTCTAAAATAAATTAACCATTTTCTTTCATTTCTTTCTCCATTTGCTAAAATTTGAAACTAATGGACATTAGAAAAATGTCTTGACAATTTATCATTTGAAAAATTTGTATCACTAATTCTAATTGGTCCTTTTTCCACCAGTAAGTCTCTCAATTTTGTATCGATATTGATCCATTGACTAGGATCATATATATTTTTATGAATACAATTATTTGATTCATTGAGTGCTTGATTTTCTTGAGAATTTATATTCAATTTCTCACTAATTTCCTCCTGCTCTTTTCGAATAGTATTACTCCTATCATCAAATTCAACTGAATCAATAACTTGCTCATCTTGAGAACATTCTCCTATATTTTCTAATTTTATTTTTTCATTATTTATTAAAAATTTATCTAGAGCTCCTTTTTGAGATTCTATCAAAGTATCAATTCTTTTATTTTTTTTTAAAGTTTTGAAGCACCAGATTCATATTTTCTAGTTGACATATTAAAATTTTAATAAATAGTAAATGTGTAATTTATATCTACTAATCCACACAATTAAAAAAATAAAAAAAAATCAATAAATAACAAATATGTATACCAAATATCAATATGTGCATGCACAATTATTTAATAGAATAATTATTATTTAACAAAATAATAATAATAATAATAATAATAAAAAAAAAAATAATAGAACCTGATTTAATAACGATCCGAAAACAATAACTCTAATCTTCATAAACTATCAGCAATCTTGATATTCAAGAAAAAATTGAATCAATAATAATATTATGAAAAGAAATTTCTTGAACAATTGAAGCTTTGATAGTATAAGAATTAAAAGAAGATAAAAAGTGAAAGTAAATAAAGAGAAAAAAATTTGTACGTTATTTACAACTTCCAATAAAAGGAAATGAAAGGTCTAATTTAAAAGATAAAAAAAGAAAGTACTAATTTTTTAACCTTTTTCAAGACTAGTCAAATCAATTTCTTCATAAATGTATTTGCCTTTACAAAGTTGTACCATTTATTTTTTTTTAAAAAAAAACGTTTCAAGGCAAATCAATATTTTGCCTTTGCCGATAATTGATTTGACAAGTGGGCCATTTCTTTTTTCAAACTTTTTGTCAACAGCTGACACCATATATAAATAAATACATGTGATTTTTTTTAATGATGTAAAATGATGTAAAGTGGGGTCCCCCAAAATTGGGGGCCTAAAGCATGGGCTTGGGTTGCTTTACCCAAAGGCTGGCCCTGGATGTATACTTCTGATGCTCACAAAGATTGGGATAACCTTAAGGAAAGATTTGACAAAGTGAATGCATCTACAACCTTTTACCTTCATGAATAGATTGTTGCTTTAACTTGTTAAAAAAGATGAAATCTTTTCAATGTAAGCCTGTCAAATGGGTCGAGTTGACCCAGCCGATTTAAGAAAATCGCCATGATTTGATCCGGTTCGATCAATCCATGGACTGTAGGGTCCCGAGTTTCGGGCCGATTTATTCTTTTGGTTAGGCCCGTTTAATCTGGCCCGGACCAAGTCCGCCGATTAATCGGCTAGGATTTTTTTTTTTTTAAAAAAAAGTGGCTTGTTGGGCCCAAAGTCCAAACTAGCCGTTGGCCCAACGGCTATATAGCCGTTTTTGGGTCCAAACGGCTAGTTTGTAATTTTTTATTAAATTTTTTTTTTTACTTTTTAAAAAAATTCCTATAAATACTCTACACTTTCAAATCATTTTCCACACAATTTTTCATTCTCTCAATTTTCATTCTCTCTCAAATCTCAATTCTCAAACATTCTACATATTTATAATTGAAAAAAATACAGTTTATAGGTAAAAATCTTTCATAATTACATGGTATGGGTAATGTTTTAAATAATTACAATTCATAGGTAATTGTTAGTAAAAATTCAGTTTTACGTGGGCCTATTTATACAAATATAATTTCTAATGTATATAACAAAGGCAAATTAATTTTTCTCTCTCATAATTAGTATTTTATTCTCACTTTTACCTGATTGGAGTAATATGCGGCAATAGGGTTACTTCTTTGCTCTGATTGGACTTTTTAAGCAGCAATAGGTTTTTATGCTAAAGAGATTATGCTAATCTCAAATTTCTTCAATTGAAAATATCATAGAATATATTTCTTCCTATTTGTTCTCCCAAAATTTCTCAAATATTGTGTTCTTCACCTACAGATAAGCTGATTTTTGGACATTGAAGATCACGTGAAATTTTTTTCCTTTTTAGGCGGAAATAGATTTTTATACGAAAGAGATTGTGCCAATCTCAAACTTCTTTCAATTGAAATATCATAGAATATATTTCTTCCTATTTCTTCTACCAAGATTTCTCAAATATTGTGTTCTTCAACTACAGATTAGCTGATTTTTATCCATTGAAGATTACGTTGAAGCTTTTTAATCCCTATAAACTCGCATAGATTTGATTTGAAGATTTTTGCGGTAAATTTTATATCTTTACGGATATATCTGTTTGTTCTTCTTTATATTTTAAAGTTATTCTCTACATTACCTACTAATTTTATTCGTTTTTTCGTATATATATATATATGTACAGTGTGAATTAGGTGTGCAAGTAACCAATTTCTAGTTTTTCAAATGGATGGGGAAACCCCTTTTAGGAGAGTAACAAGAGATATTGAACATGTAGATAAGACTAATCGTGGTACTCCATCATTTGATTTGAGATTCAACATAAGGTATTTTTGTGTATTTATCAATTAAACTTTTTTGTAGTTTAGTTGTGTAGAATCTCATAATATTAAAGTTTTGTATTTGTGCGATTGTATTTGGTGTAAGGAGATATACATATATCTACATCATACAGTTATACTTATGTAAATATAACTATGTATGCAAATATGTACATACACACACACACACACACACACACACACATATATATATACATACAGTTATACATATATTCAATTCGGTTAGCGTATAAAATTTTTATTTGTTTTATGATGTGTAGTTGTATACAATTAGTTTGTGGATGAGGCTTTATATACATTTGATAATTTTTTTGTCAACATTTGTATTTTTTTGGTTGATCATTTGTGTTTTTTTGGTTAAACGGGATAGTAGTTTTGTCCTCACAGATCTTCCTAAGAAGTCCCTTCATATTTCGTGTTATGTGGAGATGAAGATATTTGATACTTTAAAACAAAAGCTATTCGGTGCTCAGCTTAGAAAATTTATGGGTACATGCTTTGGTCAATACGCCACTATGCCAGAATCATGGGTTGAATCCCAATTGTTTAGGTGCGCTATATCCCTTGAGTTGAAAACTAGTTTATACACATTTTATAATTTTTTTCTTGATCATTTGTATTTTTTTTGGTTAATCATTTGTGTTTTTTTGATTTAACAGGATAGTAGTTTTGTCATTATAGATCTTCCTAAGAAGTCCCCACATGTTGCGTGTTATGTAGAGTCTTCATTGTTGCATATGTGGAGTATCTTAGCCATGAAAAAGGTAAACCACCTGGATATTTAATGCAGAAACTTTTCGTACCCGTTATGCTGCTCTTCTATAGGAGCATGAGACTCAGAAGAATGAGATTGACGCAGTTAGTGATGATGGGAGTCCGGATAAGTCAGTGAGGCCTTAATTTGAGTGTGAGAGTAGTGACATGATAATTATCCCTTAGACAGTACATATGTTCTTCCATTTTATTGGTTTTAGTTGAAAATACAAACTGATCTTCAGTTTTTTTTTTGTTTAATTCTAATATCAAATATGATAATCCATTTTTGTTGAAAATTATCCAGTGATATATTTTTTTCAATGCTAAACTACTCTTTGTAATAAGTGTGTTGTCTAAAGAATATTAATAGTACACATAATCATGTGTATGCATTAGGTAATTGAATATGTTTCATAGATGAGCCATGTAATACGTATTCACAATAGTCTTTGCCGTTTTAGCAATTGAAATCTCTATTGACTAATTAGTGTTTGTTTATAATTATACATTTATTACGATTTTTTTTATATAAAACTTTGTATATCTATAGGTTAATAAAACAAGTCATGATGGTATATTACCAATCTTTTCAATTGTTATCTATAAGTTAATACCATATTTTTAAATGCACAAATTCAATCTCTTAAGTTGTGACTGACATTTATTTTGACACATATACTATCTTGTAGAATATGATATACATACATAAATATACATATATACATATGATAGATTAAATGAGCGTTAAAACCAACTGCATGTTACATTAAACCGCATATATGATTAACAACTGCATTACTGATATTTTATTTATATATTTGGAGTTATTCAAATAAAAGTTAGACATAAACAAATTAAAACGTATACAGTTATATAAACATATTTATATACATATATACATATCAACTGTCATTCCCACATATATACATATATATATATACTAACATTTTTTGGTATACGTTAATTTAACTGAAAATACATATATAAATATATTACTCATATTATTAAACAATTACATTTTATATAATTTAATTTAAAACATATACAATTTGGAAATTGTATAAGTATAAATATATGTATATATGCATTTTAAGTAAATAAAAATACATATGCATAGAATATGTTAAACATCAGGGTAGTTAGAACGGATAAATTATTACATTAGCCTGCATATTGATACAATTATAATGTAAAGTGAAATATATATGCAAACTTACAGTCAATATATAACATGAAAACAAATTATATAACAAAGTATGTAGTGTGAAAACTTAAATTTCAATTTAATATATAAATAAAGTATATAACAAAATGCGTCATGTTATTGATCATTATTCGAACTACAATCAGTCACAAGTCGTAACAAAATTTTGTATGTGTTTCGCTGTATACACTCTTTTATGGTTGGATAACTTCTGCTTCACAATGCCGCCAATCAATGCACTACTAACATGTTTCTGCTCATACACCCGATCCTTTAAAAGACAAGTATGCTCCTGACAAAATCGACGAATCTTAAAGAAGTCAGTCTTTTTATTACTAGATGTCATTAGCAATTAACCACATCCCTTTGATTTACACACCAAATTATACCTGTGATGTAAAAGTTATCTATTAGTAATTTATACAAAAAAAAAATTGTATTTTAAAAAATTTCAAAACTGATTTGCTAACGTATACAATTTTATTTATCAAATTCTGTATGAATAGAAACATATAATAACAACTGTATGTATATAGACAATAATATGAATAAACTTAATAAACTTATTCATATTATATATACATAAATACATAAATACATTTTTATCATAAGACAAAATCATGTACAGAATAAAAACACAAATGCTTTAATACGATAAATACGCTTACCTGACTGCATTTGATTGTATCATATTGAATTCTTTTACTGCTAAATTCAACTTTATATTCAACTTTCAATGTTTTTAATTTCAACTCAATACAAAGTTGCTTACCAATCAATTGAATCAAACCATCGTATTTTTCTGTTTCTTCAATTGCAATCGAGTCCAGATCGTACTGTTCATAATCATTATAACAGTTTCATACATCTGAATGCTTCAGAACAATTGGTAACTGCCCCATTTTTTTTAAAAAAAATCTGTAAACAAATACAGTATGCAAATGTCAGTAACTATGAATTCAAAATAAACTAACAATTATAAGGTTTCAAAAATTATAAAAATTCGTGTGTTAAATCACAAATTGAATGCAGTATGAATCGTGTATACATTAACGAAAAATAATGAATCAAAACATATTAAAATTTATATAGTTTAGTCAAAAACAACAAATACACTAATATAAGCGCAAATACATAATTTTGATTTTCAAAAAAATCGTCTTTCAAGATTTTTTAAACGAAATTTGAATTGAGAAAATACCTATTAAAATTTATTGTTGAATAATCCTCTTTCTTCTCTCAAATCTTTCCAAAATATTTTTTTTAGCTTTAATACAACCATTTTTACAGATAATGAGCTTTAATGTTCATTAATGGATGAGCAATTAGTGGAAAGTTGGAGTAATTTAAGGTAATTTACTGCTTTCAAATTTTCTTTTTTATCTCCTATTTCAGTCAGATTATGTTTCTTCTGATTTGTATAATTCTTCTATATATACAAATAACTATTAACTACTTTTACCTACGATTTATAATTATTGAAACTTTCACTAGGAAGCTAGTTATAGGTCTTATACTTTTCCTATATGTGAATTTTTACCTATTTAATTTCCTAAAGTGCTCACTTTAATTTTTTAATTTTGCAATTACAAAGTACGAGTGGAAGTTTCTAAAGTTGCAACCTTCGAATACTATCAAAATTTGGTATTATTGTTCCATCTCTTACGTTTAATTTTTATTTAGTGTATTATTGTTGAATATTTAATTTTATTATATTTGTGTATTTTGAATTTTTTTAGTTTAATTTATATTATGGATAAATTAAGAAACCTCACTATTAAAGGTGTTATTTTTTTTTTGTCTTGGAAGCAGTAGTGGTAGTAAAAAATGAATTACTAGCGGTAGAGGTACTTCAAGTAGTAAATATACCCGTGTGCCTCCGGCACTGCTTAGACAACCTTCGGAGGAAGAAGTAGGCGTACCTTTAGGTGCAGGTGCCCACGATATGGATTATGTAGAAGCTCCGAAAAATTACGGTATAGAAGAAGAAAATGAAGTAGATGCGGTTAATTTAGACAAATATAATGAAAATATTGGTGAGACACCCGCAATAGAAAATGCTAACGTTAGATCTGAATCGGTTAATCTCTCTCCCCGTGCCCCAAGAGCTCGTAAAATAACTAGTATTGCATGGTAATTTTTTAAACATATATCAGATACTGAGGTGCAATGCAATATTTGTCAACAAATATATAGGCATAAAAGCGGAGGCAAACAAGGGGATACGGGTACGTTAATGAGACATATAGGTGATGCTCATGAAAGAGAGTTAAATATTACACGAGATGGTGCGGATGTTGGTGGGTCAATGCAAACTAGAGTGGATCCAGCAACTGGTCAGATAATAAAGAAGTATAATAAATTGAGGGACCGGAAAGAAATATCTAAAATGG
The DNA here is from genome assembly GCF_002878395.1 of Capsicum annuum. Classification (NCBI taxonomy): domain Eukaryota; kingdom Viridiplantae; phylum Streptophyta; class Magnoliopsida; order Solanales; family Solanaceae; genus Capsicum; species Capsicum annuum. The sequence goes on from NC_061116.1 coordinate 180,088,121, forward strand.
TAGCTGTGGGTTGTTTGCCTTTTAGTTTTCCTTCTTCTGATGCCTTTATTCATTATATTCAAGCAATTTATAATCCTATGTTTAATGGTATTCCTAGAAGTACTTGTCGGTCTGATATTTTTAGACTTCATTCACAATATTGTTTTTATTTATCAACATTGTTAAAAAATATTCAATTTAGATTGTCCCTAACTTCTGATCTTGATCGTGCTGTAAATAAAAATGATTATTTAACCGTTACTTGTCACTGAATGGATAGTAATTTTGTGATGCAAAAACGTATTTTTGCTTTTTTATATGATGAAGATCGTAAACATACTGGAGATTTTATTGCTGATTCGATTGTTAAAGTTGCAGAATTTTATAGTATCGAAAATAAAATCTTATGTATTGCTTTTGATAATACTTCTAACAACAAGACTGCTATAACAAAGTTAAAATCTAAGTTATCTCCACCATTACCTGAAATTTTTCATATTAAGTGTGCACGTCATATATATAATTTAATTGTAAAAGATGGTCTTGAGTTTTTTGAGGTTTATATTGAAAAAATCCGTCCTGCTGTTGGTTTTATTTAAGAAAATAATCGAAGAAAAAGAATTAGAGAATTTAAAGTTGAATGTCAAGAAAATGAACTTGCACCGATATTGATGCCTGAGGAAATTGATATTAGATAGAATTCTACGTATGATTTTTTAAAAACTTGCTATAAATATAGAGTTCCTATGAAACTAGCTTTAAACCAACATTATGGTTCATTTGCTGATTCTGCTGATTGCATGTTACATGATTCCGATTGGTTTATAATTAATGATTTTGTTAAGTTTTTAGAAAAATTTTATATAGCTACGGTTGAATTTTTCGGTGCTTATTATCCTACTGTTTGTAATATTTTGGCATATATAGCCGATATTTCTGGTTTGCTCAAAGAATATAAAAATAAAGAAGGTTATAAAGAAGCTTTTGGTGCCATGTTTACTAAATTTTAAAAATATATTTTTTCAATTCCCCCTATTTACTTAGTTGGTGTTATGCTAAATCCGTGCATGAAATATAATACTATGTGCCACTTTAGTACTATTATTTATGCTAACTTAGAAATAAATACTAACAATGATTCTGAACAAGTACAACTTGATTTGTGAACGGCTATGGTGATGCGAATAAATACATAGAAAAATTATATAATCACTATGCTGATTTAGTTGATTTAGCCGTACCTAGTACCTACAAATATCACTCCATCTGCGCTCCTCATCCTCCCGAGGAGCCATCATCTTCTAAAAGGTCGGCGTATAGTGGTTTTCCTGATTCCTTTTATGATTTACCTTGTTGGAACAGTGTCAATGAGAGAGCTTACACATTAACTTATCGGAAAGAGCTTAAATATTATCTTCGGTCGCCGCCAGAGGATCGCAGACGACGGATCAACACGTTGGATTGATGGAGGAGTAATGAAACACAATATCTTATGCTCTCAAGATTAGCTAGAGATATCTTGAATGTTCCAATGTCAACCGTTGCATCAGAGAGCGCTTTTAGTCAGGGACGACAACAACTTGGAGACAACCGACACTCATTGGGAAGCAATGCAATGAATGTTCTAGTTTGCCTCAAAGATTGGATTAGAGAGGAAAGAAGAGATCAAGGAATGGAACCGGAGCCGAACGACGATCAAAAACTTGAAGAAATTATATCTTCACGGGAGAACTCAGCAGAATCAAGTCCAATGCATGGTTTTGCCCCCATTGACTTTGACTATTCTATGCAAGTTCCCGTTAATATTAACATGAATGAGTTGAAAAAAATGATGCATAATTTGTTGATTTTTCATTTATGTAAATTATGAATTTTGGATCATTTTGCAATCAATAAAATTCAACATTCATTCACTCCATAGTCCTTACTTTGTAATTATTTTCATTTAATGATTTAAATTAAATTTCTAGTTTAAATTAAAAACTTACTTTTAATAGATTATTAATTACTATCAAGTATTATTAGTTTATTATATTAAGAAGCATTTGTTTTGTATATTTGTGTATATATCTTCTATAGATGTGTATATATTTAATGTATACATGTGTAAATGTTTTATAAATTGTATATATATTGTAGTATATATATATATATATATATAT